>NC_045747.1:9155252-9167244 GCF_008692095.1 Etheostoma spectabile
GGCAGAGGTGTTTGAGGTAAAAGTGACTCATATTGCAAGGTGTGAATGTATGTAACGTGTGAACGTAGTGTGAAATACTTGTTGCACACACTGGTATGCCTGTGAATTTCCAATACTCATGAAAAAATTAGTTCATGTTAAAAACTGCAACAAAATAGTATAACAATGAAAATAGGCACACAGATGGGATATATGTATTCATAGTATAGGTATCAACGTGTCTGTCTCTGAAAAATGATTTGGAGATGGTTCGCTATCATTTTTATGCAGTGTTTCAGTTTTCTATGCTGTTGCTGTACAGTAATCTAAGCTGTTTTGTAAATACTGTATTAAAAGAGACATTTTTTCGTGTTTGTGTCTGTGGGCAGAAATGAGACCTATGAAACGATACCCTGCCGGGTTGACTCAACGTGAGCCATTAGAGTTGCCAAGTCTACTCTCACCACTGCCGCCACACTGAAAAATGGAAAAGAAACACTTACAGTAATCTGCCTTCACACAAACCTAAATTACAGTCTCGACCGACGTTATTTTTACCCAAATATTGATCATCTGTGAAACTGGAGGAGGGTTTTATGATCACTCTGAGGATGTTGACTGAGTTGGTAAATATAGATCATGGAGACAAGTTCTCAGATCTCTTTGGATGACCTGCTTGTATGGGCTGAAGTGAGCACACTTGGAAAATATATTCTTTCTGTTGCAAAGACAATGACTTGGTATTAAAGAAAAGATGTTAAATACAGAGAAATGGAGAGTGAGGAAGATACAGACAGAAAAACTTGTTCTGTTGGTCATCTTCAGGATCTGAAGGACAGACAACCCCATTGTTTCTCCATGTCCCATCTCTCTGTCATTACCCTAACCCCTTGTGTCAGATTTCTATCCATACCTGTTTCTACGTTACGTGTGATTTTTTTTTTTAGGAATCTTAATCCACTACAGAAATAATTTCTCAAAATTCTTTCTGCCTGCATTGCATCAACCACTTTTTTGGTTGTTTGCTGTTCACTATGGTCAACCTGCTTCAAATCTAGCTGAGCCTTCAGTGTCGGTTGGAAGGAAGTTCAGAAAAGTTATTTAAAACTTTGAGTGTATTTTTTTTTGGGCGCATGTACATGTGTCTTTATGCCACATTACAGATCCAGAGTGGGCATCCTATACCCTGGGAGTGTTTGTGTGTCTCAGCTGCTCCGGCCTTCATAGAAACATTGCTCAGATCAGCAAGGTAAAATCTGTCCTGCTGGATCCCTGGAGCTCCACTGAGTTGGAGGTAAGAACTCGTGTCTGTTGTGTATGTGAGGTGAGTGTACATATCCTAAATAAAATGTTTTTTTAAGAGAGGACCAGCCATTACTTACATGTATAGTCTGAAACTTGGCTTGAGGTAATGTCTTCAGCCTCTGGCATCACCCAGCCTTGCCCACTCCACTGTGAGCACCAGTCTTGCCCACTGCATCCTTGCTTGGATGAATAAGTCAAGTCTTAAAGGCCTGAAAGGAATCAGCTGTGTGTGTGTGTGTGTGTGTGTGTGTGTGTGTGTGTGTGTGTGTGTGTGTGTGTGTGTGTGTGTGTGTGTGTGTGTGTGTGTGTGTGTGTGTGTGTGTGTGTGTGTGTGTGTGTGTGTGTGTGTGTGTGTGTGTGTGTGTGAGAGAGATTGATCCTGGGACTCTCAGACTTTAAAATTCACTCAAAAACAGGTTGATTAATCAAGAGGGATCTAATAAAGAACAATGTGTTTTAATGCATCTAATACAGTCAGATTAACTGTATATGGCCACTTTCCTACCAGTGTGCTTGTGTTATCTGTAGTTTCCTAGCAGTGTGCAAATGCATTCTGAGCAGTGTCCTCTGTGTTGAAATAAAGAGACAAAAAAGAAGAAGCAGCCATGGCAGCTGCAATGTCTCACTCTGGGCAAGGAGTCAGCCATACAAATGCTGAGCTACAAAACCTCATAGTGTGTGAGTGTGTGTGCAATCTGCCCTCATCAGCCACATACAGATATTGTACATGCACTCACGGCCATTAAGCCACTAAGCGTGCGCCCACACACGCACACGCACACACACACATACACACAGCTATCACTTATAAACATCAGAGGTTTCTCTTCCTCCCCTCTGCAGTTTATGGACTCTGTGGGCAACAATGCTGCCAAGGCCAAATATGAACAGATAGTTCCTGCCTTCTACTACAGACCTACACACAAAGACTGCACGTAAGTAATGTGTCTTCCTTTGCCCTACTTAAAGCCCGATTCAGGTCACATCTGTACCTGTGGTCACCTCTAAATTTATGAGTGGCTAGTACATATCTGCAGCACAGATGGATATTGTAGACACTTTTCTTTTCCCTCATCTGGATTTTGTCCAGTTTTTTGAGCCTCCGTGGTGGTAAAGGTTATCAAACAGATCCATTTGTAAGTAATGAAGTAGTTTTAAAGGTAGTTTAGGATAGAATTACTTAATGTACAAGTTTGTTCAAATGTTAAAGGTGTTGTCACTGAAACATGCTACTCATTCTGCCACTCAATGGCTTTCTGAGTGGGTCGTCATCAGTCGACAGCATTGCAAACCATTGCATATATATTGTGGGTATTTCGGGCAACAAAACAGTAAAATATTATTGATGGCATCTTTAAGACTGCAGTTATTGATCCACCGTGCAGGAAATTTGTCTTCTGGTAGCTGTGCCAATAGAAATCTCAATCATTCCCAATCTTGCAGAGATGGAGTGTGTAGGTATATGTTAGGAGTCAACATAGTTACAGGCTAATTATTGCTAACTAAAAGGCTAATTAACATTAGTAATTAAACCTAAACAGCTAATGTAAGTCGAAAATGTCTGCGAGCTTCTCCTGACAATGCAGTAATTTGTCGACTATGCTACACAAAGTCGCGTGGTTATGACACAATCGTTAGCCTATTTTTACAAAACGTCTGGTACAGAGCTATAACGTGAGGTACAAGGCAATGGAACTTTTTAGACATTGTCGTGTTTCTTTAGAAATAAACAATGGACAAATAAAGTATTTAAATGCTTCAGATATAAAGTTATTCATTGTGTTCAAGTGACGTCAAAATGAATGGCAGTCAATGGGATGCTAACGGCGGGTAGCATTAAAATGGCGCCATAGGAGCTACACTTAGAGAGGAGAGACTTACCCCCTTGATTAACACAGTAGCGGTCTGCCGTTAGCCTCCACTGGAAAGCTAACGTTAGCCGAATTAGCTGTTAGCTAAACTAGCTGTCAGCTAACTATCCGCTAACTGACAGCTTGATTCAGTCTAAAATATCGTTACTCAAACTAAACACTTATTTAACTGTTAGCTACTGTGGAACAGACTTTCTTTAACTGTCTATGGGAACAGATTGTGCAGCGTCGTAAATGATTATCATCTGCGCATGTGTGAACATGTACCGTTGTGTACCGACACATGTCACCCGCAGACTAAAGGCAGAGGACATTCAGAAAACTGTATCTCACTCAAAACAGCATGGGTGTTTTTTTTCCCAAGTTTGTGTGTGTGGAAGCACCAGAGACACAAAATAATTCCAGCAATAGTTACTTTTTTCATAGAATTGGTTATTGAATAAATTCAATAAAGATGGAAATGGGAGATGAAAAGAAGCGCATGAGGCGTATAATCAATATTATGATAGATGGAGGACGAGGTAGATACTGATAATTACACAAATATGTAATATTTGGCTGCTTTTGTTCAGAGTTTGCATGAAATGTGACTCGGAGCTTGGACATCCATGTAAATTAAAGAGGTTTCTAACAAATTAGCTTAAGCTTAATTGAGTATCTAAACAAACTGTCTTGCAGACTCCTGCGGGAACAATGGATCCGAGCCAAGTACGAGAGGAAAGAATTCTTGTGTGTAGAGAGGCAGGAGCCCTACTCGGCAGGTAAGACTGAAATGTGTCTCTATACAGTTATGTTCACAAACACATTATACTTGTGGCTTACTCAAGAAAGCAAGTAATTGTCTGTGTCTCACACAGCACCACTAGCAGGGAAATGGCATCATTCATTCATCCTCACCAACATTCTTGAGTGATGATGAAATCCTAGTGAAAGAGGAAGGAAAAAGAGGCCTTCCCTTCACAGGTTTAACATTTCTGTTTATGTATGTTTCAAACGAATGAGATACATCAGGGTAATAAATAAGCTTGAAAGGTGTTGGTTGACATTTTTCACATCAAACAAAGCCATGCTAGCTGTTCCCCTTAGAGCTACCTGTTTCGCCCCATCTCCAGCGCCGTACTTGCTGTGTGATATTTCCGTAACACACAGAGAATGTTCTCATCTAAGCCAATGAGTGTATTTACAGTGGGGTTCGAAATTTTGGGCACCCCAGATAAAAAATTGTAATGTGCATAAAGAAGCCAAGAAAAGACGGGAAAATCTCCAAAAGGCATCAAATGACAGATTAGACATTCTTATCATATGTCACAAAAATATTTTATTTCCATCATTTACACTTTCAAAATAACAGAAAACCAAAAAATGCTGTGTGCAAAAGTTTGGGCACCCTGCAGAGTTAATACCTTGCACTGCCCCCTTTGGCAAGTATCACATCTTGGAAACACTTCTTTCTTGTTTGAGGTATCTTCGCCCAAGTCTTCCAGTTCTTTGAGATTTCTGGGCTGTCTGTCACGTACTGCTCTTTTAAGTTCTATCCATATATTTTCAATTATGTTGAGGTCAGGAGATTGTGAAGGCCATGGCAAAACCTTCAGTTTACGCCTCTTGACGTAATCCACAGTGGATTTTAAGTTGTGTTTAGCATCATGATCCATTTGTAGAAGCCATCCTCTCTTTAACTTCAACTATTTCACAGTTTCAAGTGAGCGTCCAAAATTTGCTGAAATTTTATTGAATCTATTTTTCATTTTTCCTTCTACTCGTGAAATGTTCCCTGTGCCACTGGCTGCAATACAACCCCAAAGCATGATTGATCCACCCCCATGCTCAACAGTTGGACAGAGGTTCTTTTCATTAAATTCTGTGCCTTTTTCTTCTTCAAACGTACCTTTGCTCATTGTTGCCAAAAGGTTCTACTTTAACCTCATCGGTCCACAGAACTTGTTTCCACGATGCATCAGGCTTGTCTATATGTTCATTTGCAATCTTCAAATGCTTATTTTTTTGGTGAGGACGTAGAAGAGGTTTTCTTCTGATGACTCTTCCATGAAGACCATGTTTGTACGAGTATCTCTTTATAGTGGAATGGTGTACCACAACTCTAGTGTCTGCCAGGTCTTTCTGGAGGGATCGTGCAGTCAAACGTGGGTTTGGACTTGCTTTTCTCACACTCCTGCAAGCTTTTCTGTCTGATATTTTTCTTGGTCTTCCTGATCTTACTTTAACTTCCACTGTTCCTGATGACTGCCATTTCTTAATTCATTCCAAACAGAGGATATTGGCATCTGAAAATGCTTTGTTCTCTTCGTTTAGCCTTCTCCTGCTTTGTGAGCGTCAACTATTTTCAGTTTCAGTTTTCTAGACAACTGCTTAGAAGAACCCATGGTGCTGATTGTTGGAGCAAGGTCAGATGAGTCTGGGCATTTAAAACCTTAAGATTGAAATTACGATGATTGAGAACAATCCATGACGCTGTTAGGTCTCAGCTTTCCAAAATGGGCGGTGCATGCTATAACCTTTGCAGGGATTGTAACATAAAGTAGCCCAAACTCTTGCGAGGTTGATCTTTTGTTGATATCAGCTGGGGTCCAGTGTGTGTGTGGAGGTGCTATTTGGCTTGGTAATAGAATTACACAGTCAAAGGGTGTTATAATGAATAACTCATGGCACAGTAGGCACAATTACCCAGTGCTCATTTACATGGCCCAGCCCAATTAGCCTGTCAATAAGACTGTGTGAGTGCTTGTTCGGTAGTTACACAGAAGCATGGTGTGACAGCAGAGACAATGAGGGCTGGTCATCAAAGCAAAAAAACTCCCCTTTGCTATCCAACATCAGCTCCTCATACGTCTACCTGCCTGTCTGTCTGCCTTGATTTTTTTAGCCACACCCACCTCTGTTACTGCCTAGCTAAAATACCTCTCACCCTTTTCTCATGGTTGACTGCGTGAAATCCTTTTGTCATTATTAAGCACAGTTTCTCACTAAATGTGTATTGCATAACCCTTATCTCTCTTTTGTGCTGGATCATGTGCCCGTTTGAAGAGATAAAGTGGAACCACTTTATCAACAAACTATTTTATACTATGTTATATTATATAATTATGTTGATGCATTAGATGTTAGAACATGTTAAGTGTTTAGAAATGTACAGTATTTAACAATAACCTATGAAGAAATATTTAATCTTACAACTGTGTTTTACTATATTTTCATTCAGCCCTCACTTATAGATGCCCACATGATAAGTAATAGTGGTCGACTAAGACTTTAATAAACACATCCGCTTAAAACTACATTATAGTGTGTAATAAACATTTTATAGAATATTTATATACTGCATTCAAATGCCAAATAGGGGGATTTAATGTAAAATGTTATTGCAACACTGAAGGAAATGAAAACTGAACTGACACATGCAGAGGTCTTTCTCGACTGGATTATAAACATTTCTCACAGCAAACGGTTTGACTTGTTAGACACAGGTTTGACATTTAGGTGTCACCATTCAGGTGTTTCAGTGCCATGGGTCTATGGAGTGTACGTGCTTGCTCACTGACATGATTTACAAGGATGTTGAAATGTAACACGGCCTTTATTATAGGATAGATCCATTGTTTTTTAGCCTGCCCTTTGTTTAAATGTTATTTTCCATTGTTTATAACAATAATGGAATACAACTTCAGATATTTAGTTGTGAGAAACTTGCAGTTTTTTTCAGCCTCTCCCTAGGCTTTAGCATAGTCTAAGAGAAAAACAGGATGTTGCCAGTAATGTCGGACATGTCTATGTTCCAAAGTTCTCCTGATAAAGATGGTCACCAACTACACTTTCTATCAGGCTTTATCGACTGTTTCCCTTTGTGACTTCTCTGCTGGAAACAGGAAGTTGTGTAACATAAAGTCAGTTAACCTGATAGGGGACATGGTTTGTGGACATTTTTTGATTTAACATTTTAAAGATATATTACTGTCAGTACACACTCTCGCTGTTAAAGTTGGGCGGGACTTTCTCTTCAGATCTGTAGTAGCGTTATGTCATTTTTAGAGCCACAGTGTCAAGTTCACAACACAACACAGTTCCCCTCTTAACTTAGCAACCTCTGGCATTTGCAGTTAAAACATAATTTTAAGAAATGTCTTTGCTATCAACTGAAAAGCTAAAACACAAAGCTTACATTTTTAGAAAAGGAAAAACTCACTCACTCACTAAGGTAGGCAAGATAAAGCACTATTGTCAGTCAAACTCGGTGTCTCGCTCTCTGTGTCAATGGTCTCTTGTGTTGTGCTGTGAAGAGGTTTAGGAGCATGTGGTTGTGACTCTCTGCCACGGAGGAAGAATGACCTCTTTTGTGTACAAGTATTCTAAATAACATTGCTCCTAGATTTTAGGCTGGAAGAAACTAGCATCTGTAGAGCACCTGAAGAAAGACAAATGCTGTAGGCCAGCACTTGCTTTGCTCTCCCAAGTGTTTGCAAATCTTGTACACCTCGGCTGTGACCCTTCTCCTGTCAGCAATGGAACAAAAGGTTCTCACTTAGGGACAAGGGGGGGGGTTGGGGGGCATAAGTGCCATTACACTGTCTGCCACTTATTGTCTGTAGCTGGTTGTGCTTTGCATATGTGGGAAACGTCCCTAAATTCAGGAATTGTTGTTTAATCAAAGTCAAAGACAGTCCAAAGTAGTGATACTTTGCACATTTTTCTGTATCTGAGGTGAATTTCACATTTTAGCTGCCAAAGTTCCGCTGCTTTCTTCAACCCTCTGTGTCTGGTCCTGCACTGTGCTCACTCAGTGTGCAGTGTGAGAAGGGGAGTGGCCAGGGAGAAGCTAGAGCGGCAAAAGCCATTGTGTGTTTCTTTCACCAATATAAATTTAACAATATCTTTTGCATTTCAAATATAAGCAACATCAAACTTGGCACTGCTCTTACTTGTGCCTGTAGCAAGACATCAGTCAAGTGTAAAATAAGTTGGACTAACGGTTCAAGAGATATGCGCATAAGACAGACAGACAGACAGACGTACCTGCAATTTATACATAGATACCACACCAGCATTTAAACGAGGCACTTTATTTTCATTGGAAAAGCTTTTGTTGTTGAGCCGCTGCAGGTGAAATGGTTAATCAGCTGTTTCTAATGTAGTCTGCTATCTGGAGACGTCCATGTATTGCAAAAAAACAGTTCAGTGCTATTTATGTAAGGCTGTGAGTTTGCATCACAGGGGATTGTTATATTTCTCATACTTCCTCTTTTGTTTTTATAGATACCACCCCCATTAAAACTGGAACTCAGACTATAGTACAGTGAACAATTAAATACCCCAATGGCCCTAAAAAACTAAACTAAAACAACTTCAAAAAGGAAAAAGCTAACAGTTTTCAGTTATTCGGTTATTCCAGTGTCACAGTGCTGCCAGATACTCACCTAATGACAATGTCTTAAAGTAGGTTCTCTGGCTGTACAAACAAGTATTGCTATTTGTATCTGACATAAATATCTAGTTTATTATAGTGTTAGAACTCCAGTTTTCAGATATTTGGGAAAAAATGAGTAAACAAATGACTACTGCTTTATTGCTGATAAGTACAAGTAAGTTGTGTGTCTGTGTATTGGCCGGGTGTCCATAGGGCAATGGCCTTTTTTCCTGCAGTGGTGTTTTTGTGGGTTCACGCTGCATATAGACAGAGATGCCAGTGTCAGGAACAGGCAGGAACAGAGGTGTGTGTGTGTGTGTGTGTGTGTGTGTGTGTGTGTGTGTGTGTGTGTGTGTGTGTGTGTGTGTGTGTGTGTGTGTGTGTGTGTGTGTGTGTGGAGCCATCAGTTGAAGCTAAATAGTTATGTGTAGTAAAAGCAGAGGCGCTTACTCCCACCACTGCTGAGCTGCTTAGAACGGTGACCATATAACATAAACTGTCCACACATTTACGCACACACACACAATGTTACAGAGCTTTCAGTGGTCTCCACCAGCATTGTTTCTGGATCAATGTCCTGTGTAATATTACATGCATAAAGACCTTTTAAAACTCTTGAACAACATTGTAAAAATTAATAAGAAAATTGCTGTTTTAGGGCACTCACAATGTACTGGATGAATGGTCACAAGGGTTTTTATAATGACCAATATGTAGACAACTTATAGCTTTAGTAGTTTTAGCGGATTTATAGCTATGTTATTTTACCAAGAAAATGCAGTGGAGTTAATTCAAGTAAAGAAAATTGCCCACTTGATTCCGGGAATGATAATAGTTTATGGCTATACTATTATGCACTCAATAGTTTTTCATAAAAATGAATCTAATGGCTTTTTGTAATGTGCAGTTCCCTGCAGCTCCACAGAGCGTTTGTTTTCTGACCAACAAACTTGCAGATGTTTATCATAGCTTGATGTTCCCAATAGAAACCATTTGTGAATTTTCTTCTGTGTAAACGGTTGTCTTATATTTTTGGGGTATTGTGTGAAGTACTTTGTTAAAAGTTTGTGTCTTTCCTCTGTTTTATCTCTCTGTATTTCTGCTCTGTGTCAATGCAACGGGATCCTCGTTCCATGGCAGGCTACAGAGAGGGGTTTCTATGGAAACGAGGCAGAGACAAAGGACAGTACCTCAGCCGGAAATTTATTCTGTCTGAACGGGAAGGTGTTTTGAAGTACTTCATCAAGCACGATGTGAGTGTTTTTCTTGATCTGTATTTAATCTGCAGATCTAAGTATAAACGTTTTGATACAAATAGCTCTGTAGAAATGTCCTGATTTTTCTGGTGAAATCTGGAGATCCCATTCAACTTAATCATTGCATCATCAATCATTTTTCTTCTAAAAATGTCTTACCTCTCTGCAGGCCAGAGAGCCTAAAACGATAATGAAGATCAATACTTTGAATGCCACTTTCCAACCAACAAAAATCGGTACTGCCAATGGTCTGCAGATAACCTATTTGAAGGACAACAGCACTAGGAATATCTTTGTTTACCAGGAGGATGGAAAGGTGAGGTGCAGTGGGGGAAAGAAAACATCTTCGAAAAAAAAACTATTTATTTATATATTTATATATATAATGTGTGTATGTGTATATATGTATGTGTGTGTGTGTGTGTGTGTGTGTGTGTGTATGTGTATATATATATATATATATATATACATACATACATACATACATACATACATACATACATACACTACATACATACATACATACATACATACATACAGTGGTGTGAAAAAGTGTTTGCCCCCTTCCTCATTTCCTGTTCCTTTGCATGTTTGTCACACTTAAGGGTTTCGGAACATCAAACCAATTTAAACAATAGTCAAGGACAACACAAGTAAACACAAATGCAATTTGTAAATGAAGGTGTTTATTTTAAAGGTGAAAAATCCAAACATATGCCCTGGTGAAAAAGTATGCCCCTAAACCTAATAACTGGTTGGGCCACCCTTAGCAGCAACACTGCAACCAAGCGTTTGCGATAACGTGCAATGAGGCTTTTACAGCGTCAAGGAATTTTGGCCCACTCATCTTGCAGAATTGTCCTAATTCAGTTACATTAGAGGGTTTTTGAGCATGAACGGCCTTTTTAGGTCATACCACAACATCTCAATAGGATTCAGGTCAGGACTTTGGCTAGGCCACTCCAAAGTCTTCATTTTGTTTTTCTTCAGCCATTCGGTGGTGGACTTGCTGGTGTGTTTAGGATCATTGTCCTGCTGCAGAACCAAGTTCGTTCAGCTTGATACACGAACAGATGGTCGGACATTCTCCTTCAGGATCTCTTGGTAGACAGCAGAATTCATAGTTCCTTTTATCACGGCAAGTCTTCCAGTCCTGAGCAGCAAAACAGCCCCAGACCATCACACTACCACCACCATATTTTACTGTTGGTATAATGTTCTTTTATGAAATGCAGTGTTCCTTCTACGCCAGATATACTTGGAAACACACCTTCCAAAGAGTTCCACTTTTGTCTCATCGGTCCACAGAATGTTGTCCCAAAAGTCTTGGGGATCATCAAGATGTGTTGTGGAGAAATTGAGACGAGCTTTGATGTTCTTTTTGCTCAGCAGTGGTTTTCCCTCTGGATCTCTACCATGCAGGCCTTTTGCCCAGTCTTTTCCTGATGGTGAGGCATGAACGCTGACCTTAACTGAGGCAAGTGAGGCCTGCAGTTCTTTGGACGTTGTTGTGGGGTCTTTTGTGACCTCTTGGATGAGTCGTCCTGCGCTCGTGGGTAATTTTGGGCGGCCGGCCACTCTGGGAAGGTTCACCACTGTTCCATGTTTCGCCATTTGTGGATAATGGCTCTCACTGTGGTTCGATTCCCAAAGCTTTGGAAATGGCTTTATAACCCTTCCAGACTGTAGATCTCAATTACTTTCTTTCTCAATTGTTCCTGAATTTCTTTGGGTCTCGGCATGATTGTAGCTTTTAAGGATCTTCTGGTGGACCTTACTGTGTCAAGCAGCTCCTATTTAAGTGATCCTTATGTGAACAGGTGTGGTAATATCAGGCCTGGGTGTGGCTAGAGAAATTGAACTCAGGTGTGACAACCACAGTTAAGTAAATGTAAATGTGCGTATTTATATAGCGCTTTTCCAGTCTTAACAACTGCTCAAAGCGCTTTTACATCTACAGGAAACATTCACCATTCACACACATTCATACACTGTGACCGGGGCTGCCGTACAAGGTGCCACCTGCTCATCAGATAAACATTCACACACATTCACACTCCGATGCGCAGCGCCGGGGGCAACTTGGGTTCAGTGTCTTGCCCAAGGACACTTCAACAATGACTGCAGGGGCGGGGGGTCGAACCACCAACCTTCCGATTGGC
>NC_045747.1:9167254-9175109 GCF_008692095.1 Etheostoma spectabile
TCTTCCACTGAGCCACAGCCGCCCACTGTTTTAACAAGGGGGAAATCACTTTTTCACACAGGGCCATGATGGTTTGGATTTTTTTTCACCTTTAATAATAAACACCTTCATTTACAAATTGCATTTTGTGTTTACTTGTGTTGTCCTTGATTATTGTTTAAATTGGTTTGATGTTCCGAAACACTTAAGTGTGACAAACATGCAAAGGAACAGGAAATGAGGAAGGGGGCAAACACTTTTTCACACCACTGTATAGTCATTAGAATATGCTACTTCTTCTAAATGGAGCCCATTTCCCTTTGGTTTAGAGCTTTTCAAAAAAGTGTGTGCATAAAGAAGCCAAGAAAAGATGGAAAAATCTCCAAAAGGCATCAAATGATAGATTAGACATTCGTATAATATGTCACAAAAATTTAAATTTTATTTCCATCATTTACGCTTTCAAAATAACAGAAAACACAAAAATGGCGTCTGCAAAAGTTTGGGCACCCACGCTTCTTGTAGCCAGCCAAGAGTCTTTCAATTCATGTTTGAGGTATCTTCGCCCATTCTTACTTAGTCTGTCACACACTGCAGAGTGCCCAAACTTTTGCAGACGCCTTTTTTTTATGTCTGTTATTTTAAAAGTGTAAATTATGAAAATAAAATCAAACTTTTTGTGTCATATTATACAAATGTCTAATCTGTCATTTGATGCCTTTTGGAAATGTTTCCATCTTTTCTTGGCTTCTTCATGCACATTAATACAAATTTTTACCTGGAGTGTCCAAACATTTGAGCCCCACTGTAGTAACAGTTGCTGTGTATCCTGGGGGTAATTATGAGGAGTTAATTATGGACCATAAGGGCTGATGAGGATGATGATGATGATGATGATGATGATTGTGTGTGTGTGGAGAACATCTTTCAGTAAGACACCATCACTGAACTTCCTGATGTCCTGTCTTTCAGGAAATGGTGGACTGGTTCAACGCCATCAGAGCAGCCAGGTTTCACTACATGCAGGTGGCATTTCCTGGAGCTTCCACCTCTGAAGTGAGCGCACTCACGCACACATGCACACATGCACACATGCACGCACGCACGCACGCACGCACGCACGCACTCACACACGCACACGGTGAGATATTTGCTCTTTGTTTGTCTAGTTGTTACCAAAGCTAACCAGGAACTTCGTAAAGGAGGGATACATGGAGAAGACTGGTCCAAAGGTAAGGCATTTCTCTGCACCATTTTTGTTGATAGAATGCTTTTCCACAACATGATTTTTAAGCAAATAAATTGGAAAAGGAAATATGCAAAACCTACATCAGAGCATGAAAGCCAAGTTATTTGTTTGACATTTGTAGCTCTATGAAATGTTTCTCTCCTGTGTCTGTCCCATAGCACACAGAGGGTTTCAAGAAGAGATGGTTCACCTTGGATGACAGGAGGCTCATGTACTTCAAAGATCCACTGGTATTAGAGCTGCACGTCAAGAGCAAACTCCTGTAGTTGCACACTGTGACCAGGAGATGTTGCCATGCCCTTCTTTCTACTGTCCTAGCTGTCCATCTAGATTTGAGCTTTCGCTCCTATTAAACGAAAACTATAAATAAGTAATTTTGTTTTATTGAACAATGATTAAACTTTCTCCTTCTGCTTCCAGGATGCCTATGCACGAGGCGAGGTGTTCATTGGAAGCAGTGAAAACAGCTATACAACGCTGCCCGGCCTCCCGCCGAACATTCAGGGCTACCATTGGCAGTTTGGAATTACCATAGTTACCCCAGACAGGAAGTTTCTACTTGTGTGCGAGACTGAAGAGGATCAGAAAGATTGGATCGCTGCATTACAGACTGTTATCAACAGACCAATGCTGCCCCAGGAGTATGCAGGTACATAAAACACCAAACTAAGTCAAGGTATTAACTCTTTTCTTCTTCATTTCTGAGTCTGATATTTTTTTCCATTCTCTCTGCAGTGCAGGCCTATTTTAAGCACAAACCGTGACTTAGTGTTTGAAAACCTGTTGGTGCATGGAGTGGAGCTGGAGGAACAAAAGAACCTCAGATGTGTACTTGATATCTTAAAATGGTTAGTCTTTATAAAGACTTAAAGGTGACAGAGAAAAAGACCTAAAGGTCTACCTGCCATCCTGCTCAATGTTATGTGCCAGATCCATTTCTTACGGAGTCCCAATCACTCCTAAGCTCATGAATGTTAGCCTAACTCACTCATCTGTTACAAGATATGACTTACACAATTAAGAGGTCAGTCATCCTGACCTGAAGGCACATGTTATGTTAGTAGGAATCAAATATTAAAAGGTGTTTTCTCCATTGTCATTGACATAGTAGTATCTAATTTGCTGTTGTTTGCTGTTGCCAAGCACTGCAGGTAAAATTATTATTTAATAATTGTTATTTTTGCTTTGTTTTTACAATTCAAGCAGCTGAATGTAAATTGCTGTGTGCACTGTTTATCACATTTAAGAATTTTCTTGCGTTACTTTGTTTCTCCTTTTTGTAAAACTTTATAGAAATTGTGATGCATATTAGCATTTACTTTCCTTATTATTCCAGAAGAGGGAGACAGAGGAAAGGTGTTAAACTTACTATTACTAATGCACTGAACTCACTGTGGAGTTGTATAGGAGAATCTGTGTAAGTGAAACTGAAATGTCATCTATTAAAAGGGTAAAAGCCACATTACCTTCTGTTTTTATTGTAATTTATTTTCAATTACAAGAAAGAAGTTGCACATTAAAAAGTAGTAAAGCCAAAAATCCATACATTACTCTGAACATCAAGATTGGAAAATGTACAGTACTGTTTCTATGACTAAGATGTAATCTAAGCAACAGTCATATAAAAAGAGACCTATGCTTCTTTTATGAAGGAGAGGTTTGAGAAGAAATGGCACTATATACCCCATTTATATATTTGTGAATGGAAAATAAAAGCAGGAAATATAGTAGCCTACTAAGGTTTGCACAACTCCCTACAAAAAAAACATTCAAAATCTAAAGAACTATACATACAACATATGGTATCTGTATGTTGTATACAATACTTTAGGCAACATTGTCAACATACTATGGGTCTTTATTCCCCCAACATCCCCCTAAAACCCCACCCATACTCTTATGTACTATCTAAAGTGCTATTCTCAATTTCTTCTTACATGCAGAAAAACGTTATTAACATCATGTTTGCCAAATCATGTTTTGAATAATTCCAAAACTAAATTATACATATTCAATAAGAGAGGTTGCATTAGAGCTCTCAAAGACTCAACATTGATCCTTGTAATATGTTTCTGAAGGCTTGTTTCAACTACTGTATACTTCATTTTGCCTCCAGCGTAATGTCAAATCTTGTAACTGTACTGTGGCTATTGGTGCTAGTCTGTACTTCATAAGCTTGTATATAAAATAGCAACATCAATTGATAGTTAAACATATTCCCAAATATCCACAGCTGAATAATGGAAATGCTTGGATTGAGTTTATGCTGGTGAGCTAAACTGGCTCTGAAAAACATTTAGAGCCTGTTGAATTACTGACACGAACACTGAACCATGAACATAAGACACACTACTTTACATCTGATGATATCCACATTCATCCACGTGCTGACCAAGAAGAGAACATTCAACCAAAACGTTGACTGTCACTGAAATTTGAAATGGAGAAATAAATAGCTTAACATGTATCTTACAAAAATACCTACAGTACATAATACATAAGTTTGATTGTGATTAAATCCCTTTAACAATAAAATGCCCAAACCAGGTAGTGCAAAGGTAGGTATCCGATTTATTGCTGGGGTTAAAATATCATGCAAATTAAGTTATGGAAGAAAATGTCCATTAATAGATTTAAAACTGAGGTGGGCAGCTTCTAACTTTGTCTTTGGAAAACCACAACCTGCAGCTACATTCACAGCTGCAGCAGGAGGTGGAGGAGGAAAAGTTGGGCAAACAAAATAGAGTAGGACAGTGAGATGGGTGCAGGACAACAGACTACTACCTCACTGGAGCTGACTCATCTGTGATGGGCCCGATATGAACACCTACAGTTTGAAATGAACTTGACACACACACACGCACACACGGGCAGGCTTTAAGTTCTGCAGCAGCCTGGGCTTTTTATCTCCTTGTTTACGTACTCCTGGAGCATAAACTTCTCACTGGGATCCTTCATAGACCGGTGCTTCAGCTCCCTGACACAAAGGGAGAAGAAAAGGTAAGGTTAAACAAAATGGATCCCCCATAAACACTACAAATGATCAGTTTATGCCTTAAATTGTTCCATACTTATAATTTAGCAACCTCTATTTTAAGTATTTGCATGTTCATAGATTCTGGATTTTCAAATGAGGGATAAAACCTAGATGTGGAAAAACAGACAAATTATTATTCCTAGCTGAGTTTTTTGTTAAACTATCCCCAAGGTAAAAAATAAACTTTAACATCTAAAACATTTCTTAGTTTTTTTTTAATGATGGTAAAGTGTAGTCATTTTTGTATGTTCATGGTTAAGTATTTAATAGATTATAACAAAACAACTCCACAACACTTGCAGAGCAATACTTACTTTGCCACTGCGGTGAAAGCCAGCTCTACATTGAGACCTGACCTGGCGCTGGTCTCCATGAAGGGAACACCGAACTCCTGCAAAGTCAAAGCAATGACACTTATTGCAGATCTTCACTATTTTACGCTCAGAAGACTCAAACATACTGTGTGTATGATCATTTAACAAACTGCTGCCTCTTTGATATGCTAATATTGTTTTAAATGAAGGGCTGTTAGGTTAAGATGATACACAAGTTTTCAGCAGAACTTCACAGTGCAATAGTGAACTAGTTCACTTTGGATAAATCCAGCACAGTTGTGATACATTTGTCTCCCAGATTTTCCTCTGCAGATAATTTGTCTGAGCCCACAGTGATGATAACTGATGCGCTTTTTCCCTCCCAGACTTAGTGGCACTTTACTGCGCCCACTTCTAGGCTGAATTGCTTGGCTAACTGCTATTTGTTTTCTTTGCTGTGATGTGAAGCAACAGCCAGGGAGATTAATAAAAGGAAACATTTTCTTCGGGTTTCAGTGCTTTGCGGTTGTGTTTGTAGCCAGTAGGACTATGCAACTGAATGCGAATGACTGTTTTGCCTGTCGTCATTCAACTTTTATAGATGACGACACAGAAGGCAGGAATCAATACAATACATATTCATTATCAAATGATAATTATCTAGAAAAGGGCAACACCTCTGAGGTGTCTGGCCTTTCTCAGTCTCATCAATCTTTTTGGTTTGCAAGTGGTACATTTTCCTTACAAAACAGAAAGAAATCTCTAGAAGGTATAGAGATAGAGAGATCTGCCATAGAAATTCAATCAGCAATACAAATATCTTTATTAAACAAAAGGAGAAATCAGTGTGATTTTGTTAGAATTAAAAGATGACTTAAAACCCTTTTGGTCATGTAGGGCGTGGCTTCTCAGTTGTGGCATCCGGACAGTAAATTGTAAATGTAAATAATTACTTTTGCAAGCCTCTCGCCATCTTCTCTCTTCACCACCCTCTCATGAGTGGCATCAGCCTGGTGAGACAAGAAAAACAAGGTCACACACGCCAGCACCGTGCAACAGCATCGGTGCTAATAAAACCACAACATCCACCCACTCACTGTTTAGATCTGCTCGCTATTTGTCCACACTGACTCTCAGGATGCTAATTAAGCGCTGATATGGAGTGGGGGTGATTGAAACAAGACAGAGCTCCAAGGCAGAGACATCTGTTCTCTTTTCAGAGGGAAGGATGTGAATGGCAGTTATAGAACAAAATGTGTAACACTGATATTTGCATATTATCAGGTTGATATATATAAATATGTTTATTTATATACTGTATATATATTTTTAGATTTATTTGTTTTTGAAAAGATCAGGAAAATTTTACTTTTAGAAATCATCAGGCAAATAGTCACCATGATTGTCCGACTGAGCTTTTTTGGTACAGATACCAAAACAATATTTTTTCGATTGTAATTGAATGACTCTCTCTGACTCTCAATACTTTGACTTTCCTTACCCTGTCTGTGGCACTCAGCTCCAAGCCCATTGGTTCCTACTAAAGACGTAAATCTGTAATAATATCTCACAAATAGATACTTTCAATTTAAAAAAAATTCTAAATAATTTTCTTAAACAGCTTGGCACTGTAGTTTTTAGCAAACGTTACTTAAACATGATTAAATTGTGTAGTTGTTGGGGACTATTTTAAGCTGTGGATTAAGGGCATATTTATGGGAGCAGTAGGGTGTGTGTGGCATTGCCTCACCAATTAACTACAGTGCCTATGTTCACCTTAATGAAGGAACTTGTCACGTAGTGTTTTTAATAGACAACAATGGACTGAACAGCACAAAGAAATTAGCTATATCAGACTTGGGATATACAGACAAAAGGCTACTTGTTAGTTGGATCAATCCATTGTTAAAAATATAGAATACCGTATTGCCTGACTCACTGGTTAATTTAATCCAAAATTTAAAGCCGCCATACGAGGAACTTTGCCTAAATAAAAATTTGTGGAATTGTTATTGAAGTCAAGAATTATCTTCTCAAAGTAAACTAAGAATTAGACTTACAATTACATTAAATGCCATTATTTTTTGATACGCTTTGCCAGAGACAAAGACTAGTTGATACCAACAATTGTAAACTATTGAAGACTGATACATAGCCCTAGTGTGCATGTATCAAGAGAATGTTTTCCTTTCTTTCACACAATGCCTTGCCTTGTTTCCAAGCAGCATGAGCACCACATTCTGTTGGGCGTACTCATGGATCTCAGTCAGCCATGCCTGGTAACAATACAGGACAAAGAGACAAGAGAAAGAGAAGATAGAATAGCTGTTAGACAAGCAAAATGGAACAACCTGTAATGGAGAAAATAAATAAATATGTAGTACACATTAAAAGGCTTTGGGAAGAGAAAGCCTTATCGGGGACTTGTCAAGGACAAGCCTGAGCACTAAATGTAATAAGGTGAATAAAGAGGAAGAGGAAAGTAAGAGCCACTATGGCATTTAGAAGATTGCTAAATGGGTAAAGGAAGTAAAAAAAAGTGTACAGACAGAAAAACTGAGACAAGGACAAATATATAAAAGGGATAAAAGCAAGAAAGAGTATGCGAGAAAGAGAAAAACTGTGTGAGAGTTACTTTAACAAACTCTCATCAGTTCAATCAACACTGTCTGCTCCATCCTGCCTTAACTGTGTGTACACAGGGGAAGAATAATGGTTTACAGGGGAACAAACATCACCTCTGACTGTATGAGCTCCAACAGCACCTGCACTATCCATTCATAGTTAGTGAGCATTCAATCAGCTCTGAAAGACCCCTGCAAAACCCTCCTGATTAAATAATATCCTTCATTTCAGCACAAAGCTTAATTACTCCACATTGGGATTCGTACTGGCCGATGATCAATCCGCCTTTCCTTTAGTAGTCTTACTCCAGAGCTGTCGACCCTCCAACAGCTCTTCTGTAATTAATTCCAATGATGAATCTTTGTTTCTAAATGGATTTCACCGGGGTCAGCTCCAGCCAAAGGTCCTGTTAAATAACAGGAGATGAGATAGGCCATTGGTTGACACTTCTGCCTGTGAATATCAGTGTGGTTAAGAAAGACTATGAATGTATCAAATGGAATCTTTATTATGAAAAATAATGAATCAAAACATATCCAAAATGCAAAAATATGAACTTTTATTTATTTTTATAACTTTTAAAAGTAGCATTTATCACAAAGCATAGAACTAATCTACGTAAACTGCAGTGAGTCACTCACTTTCACAAAA
>NC_045747.1:9175119-9178603 GCF_008692095.1 Etheostoma spectabile
ATCTAAACAGTGGTTAAAAGGATTAACAAAACAATAAATAGAAGAATGAAAATACAAATATAGACTTGATAGTTTTGCTCCTTCATTCTGGCCTTTAATTTGGGTGATACCAATTGAAATCTGGATAACGTTTTACTAATACCAGGCTATTGCTACAAATGATAGACTGAAAAATGGTTACAGTAGTTACAGTTCTGTAGGAGATATTATCATACTATTCTGAATACACTGTTTACCTCTACATTTCTTTTGTGCTTTGACCAATCCTCCAGTATATTGTGTTGCCTTGAAATTAATGCTATTTGCAATTTGATGAGGTCAGAGAGGTTTGGTAGGAGATGGACATACAAAACATTTAGGGAAAGGTTCGACTCAGCCCTTAGCTATTCTGAAATACCTGAGAAAAAGATTGTGTTGGGTTGTTTGGTTTTGAGTCCCCAGTTCTCATCAACATAGTGCTGAAGGGCCGAATGTTACTAAGGAACATTTTGAGTGTGCACAATTATCTGCTTCATGCATAGTTCAACGTTTTGTCAAGGCTTC
This sequence comes from Etheostoma spectabile, assembly GCF_008692095.1. Classification (NCBI taxonomy): domain Eukaryota; kingdom Metazoa; phylum Chordata; class Actinopteri; order Perciformes; family Percidae; genus Etheostoma; species Etheostoma spectabile. The sequence continues at coordinate 9,175,663 of NC_045747.1, forward strand.
TCATTATTCACATGTTGCTCAGCTAGGTCAGCTTGCTGTTTTTGCTTCTTTTTGAAAGTGGCTCATCTTTAAATTCTGTGCGCTCTTTAAAATAGTCTGTATGAGATAATGTTTATCAATCGAAATAGCAAATTGCCTTGTACGTCTGGCCTTTGTAATAGGTTATTGTTCATCTATGTCCCACCTTTGCAAACTTTCGTTTGACAACTTTCCTCTGACTGATTCTCTCCATACTGCAGTTATCGTTGATGAACCATAACTTGTAATTAGATCATTCAGATGTTTTGAGTGCACACAATAATTGATTCCAGATAAAGTCACTTGTTACCTCCATCCTGGAGAATCAAAGTCTCCTATTATCTTTTAATCGCAGGAGAAGAATGGCATGTGTAATGACTCGACAGCAAAAATAGATCAATGCAGTAAAGGAATTTAGGAACGATTATTTGAATGAGAGAGAGGATATGTTAGTACATTTATACTGTTTGTTAGTTGTCAGTGCTCCTGTAGTCTCCACCAGCACTCCCCTCCTCAAAATGAATGCAACTGAGGCTCTGGAGTGTTGTACTTTACAGTAACAAAAACCCTGTAGATTCTCTTATATCTGGAGCAAACCTTTATTTCTTACATCTTAGTCACTCACTTCACATTAACTCTTGTAGATTAGATTCACACAGAGTAATGTGGATGGAAGTCTGTTTGGCATCTGCAGACTATGAACACTGAAAGCATTCTCTCTCGGAGCAACTTTCAGCATTTGGCTGCTTTAGTTATAAGGTTTTGTATGTTTATTAAGTTATCTGAACAAATGATGATAGCTAGCCTGCTTGCTAACAAAATGCAACATAAAAGAAACACTTGTTTCTTGTAATTGTTTTGGTTACAAATATTCTACTAGAAGTGTTAGTACAGTTTTGTGCCCGCCTTGAAGTGGCACTGACGGTTAACCAAAATTTATTTTGAAACACTGTGTTCACTGCCTTCTTGTGATCACACTGAGACACAATACAATAGTACAATACAAAGTTTTAAATCAATGTAATCACTATTAATAGCATTTTGTGCAACTTATTATTAGCGCAATTATTACAAAAAAACAACAGTAACAGCCTAGTTTTCTGCCGTAATGACAAGGTGCTACACAAGTTCATACCAGCATCAACGCACACATGATAGCATAATTCAAAGTTTCAGAGACTCTGTCATGGGGAGACCTCACGTTTTCATGAGTTCATTACAGTAAATACTGTTAAAATGAAATTGATGTAATCAAATACATCTATTTGTCTGTCTATTTTGAACAACAGGGCTTCAAGTAGCTAAATTGCAGGCTCCAAAGAAGTCTAATATCCTCACCGACTAAGGATGAAGGGCTGGGTTCATTTTTTATTCAAGACAAATCTTTGGCAAATGTTGAGGGAGTCAAATGTCAGTGACAACGTGGCACCGTGGCAGAGGAGGTAACGCATTTCTACGCTCATTGCCCTAGTAATAGCAAGTCCCCAAATAGTGTGACGAAGGTTTGTTTTGTTTGTAAGTGCCCAAAACATTTTTTGTCAGGTCAGGTTTCTGTTCTCAGTAGTCTATAGAGCTCGGATGAATTTAAATGTCAGTAAAACATCAGTTTAAATGCACCACTGAAATTCACCCTTCCTGCAACAATAGAAGAAACAATAATGAAATAATGACAAAGACACTTTTGTAACAGAGGGAGAGACAAAGCCAGAGATGTGACAGAGAGACACAGATGGTGCCAAAAGGCAGGAAGATGGAGAGACAGAAAGTGACAAGAAAAACAAAGACAAAGACCAACGGATCTATATCAGAGAGAAAGGAAGATAAAAGCCCAGGCAGACAGCTGCTGGCAGCTGCGTCGTGACAGTGCCGAGACAAGTTGTCACTGGCTAAGGTGTGTGAGGGTACTTCTGATGCTGTCTGTTTTCCTTTTGTTGTCACTGAGATAAAACAGCAGTGCTGTGTCCTGCTAAAAGATACAAGAGCAGTCAGGTCTGCTGATGGTGCAGGAATATATTTTTTATGCAACTCTCATTATTGTAAAATACATTGTGTCCATAGCACAACAACCAAAACTGTCAAGTACCAAAAGCATCCGGTCAGTTCAGAGTTGTGTTGTGTACCTTTTGTCAAGACACCTTGTTATGTATTATAGCTGACTTGTAAACATTTTAATCAAGTGATAACACATATTTGTTGCCGTATTTTCCTAAAAACAATGAAAAAAAATATTGAACATTACCAGAAGAATCTGAGAAATTTGTCTTTAAATTCAACAAAGTGCTCTTGTCACTGACAAAAAATTATGCATTTCTTATACTGTGTTCAGACTCTCTTTACATCCTATTCCAGACTTTGTTGAATACAATAATGAACGTGACTAAAATTCCCCAGGAAGCCTCAGAGTGTCTTTCCACATGACCCAACTTTCCTTCTGTGGCACTTTTGACAAAGCTGATTTGCTATGGGGTGACAATGCTATTCCTACCAAGCTTTGATCAAAGTATTACACCAACAGACAAAGTGGAGAAGTCTGCTCCCAACAACAGGCAGAGTCAGACTGAGCCAATCCAGAGGCGTGCAGGGTGAAAGTAGGACTTCTCTCCCAAGAGGAGGTTTAAGCTTCCACAGGCAGCTGAGCTAAACGGAGTGGCACAGTGTCACTGTCTGACACAAGAGGAAGACACAGAGAAGTTCTGACACACTTGGGGTTGTGTGTATTCACACGTTCATGCAGGTACACAATCGGGGCATGCAGAAAAACCCTAATAAGCTATATTGATGTATTCAAAACCAGGGTTTGTAATGTTTCCATTGGCATTTTCAAATCTCCTTGTTGACATTTGTGAAAGTACTTTATGTTTTCTTGTATAGGCACACACACACACACACACACACACACACACACACACACACACACACACAC
>NC_045747.1:9178613-9201847 GCF_008692095.1 Etheostoma spectabile
ACACACACACACACACACACACACACACACACACACACACACACACACTATCTCTCTATAAAACACACATCAGTTATCAAGTCCCTTCTTTGTTATAAAACTTCACATCATAATAAAATTAAAAAATAAAAATAACAGCCTTGTAGCTGATTTCTGTGGCCTGACAGGGAAGAGAAAGGCTTTTATGTTCATAAAAGAGCAGCTGACGGTTGCAAACACGGGTGTGAGTCATGTCTGAATGACTGATGTGCTTTGAAAAGCCGCAGAGAGTGAGACATGTTTAGAGGAACTATCCTCACTTCTCTCGATACTCTCAAATTTGTTTTTGTGCTGCAGAAGCTGAACATAAGCACTGACCCTGTACCTGTGTCTCTTTCAGTCAGTGGTAAGTTTACACCGTTCTGAGCAAATAAACCTGATAAAAAGCTTTTCATGTGGATTCTTTGCTTCGAAAAAAAAAACACAAGTAGCCTTCATATTGCCAGGAAAAGGAAAATAAATTACTGTTGAGCAGAGGATGAAACAAGGTCAACACACAGTATTTGCAGATGAAGACCTTCTCTTTGGAGAAAAAGCAAGCCTAAAGAGAATGACCATGCATCGGTTTCCAAGTTGCTCTAAAATACAAGTAAGCATATAAACATATGTGACTCTTCTGTTGCAAGTCAAAGTGTTAGTTAACCAGTTAAAGCCTAGTATCTTTATGTACACACACAAAAGTCTTTACCGTTGTTAAGGAAAAACACAGGAGCAGTGCAACTCATTTCACATAACCTTGATGACTTACACAGAAGGATTTAAAGGAGAATTCCCGTCGAACACATAGCTCTGTTTGTAAATTTGAAGTGCTGTCAGTAGAGAGAAAAACAAAAACAATCGGTGCTGTCTACATCATGTTATCCTCCTTCTAGAGTTAGCACCCGACAGGCTTAAACAGGGCAAGTTTTAAACGTATTAAAAATGTATTAATTTAATTCAGCTGTGTTTAGTTCTGGTGTTGAGACGACAGTTAGAGAGCTTTGCGACCGTCTGCAAACTACAACACAGAAAAGAGATAAAACAAAAATTTGTAGGCAATCAATTTAATGATTAAATAAGGTAGTGTCTCCAAACTTACCTCAATTATAAATTGTCTCCTGCTAGTTGTACTACAGCACTTTTAAAAAATAAGCATATGCTTATTTTTGAAAATATGTTTGTATATCTTTTCTGTGTTGTAGTTTGTAGACGGTCTGTGACCTTTGAATGACCTGATGTTGTCTAAGCTTTCCTTTAGGCTCATCATACCCACAACATGGTGTTTCTGGAAATTTCACCACAACTATACTATAACAACCAATACTGTCCCCAGGAAGTGTACACTTTGTGGAGGATACACTTTTTAATGAAATGTGACTCATTGTTTGCATAGCGGTTTCACAATTTATATCAAAATATTATTGTCATCTCATTGACAGTTCTTTGGGTAGTAGATCTCATGTGTTGAATGACATGCAGTACAGTGAAAAAAAGTAGAGGTGAAAGATCAATTATGTATTTCTTTGGAGGTAAGTCAAGAAGTGAATGAAATCAGCTCACAAACCCATCAGCAAAATTATGAATGTCTGAATATGAAAAAAGGAAATCAATAATTTAAGGCTTTCAATATATCGAAGGGAAAAGATAGGAGTGGGTAAAATGTCAAATCCAGCAAAATGGAGATTCAGTGTGAGCAGGCTGAAAGGGCTTAAAGTCTTTAACCTGCAAATGTGTCACTTTGCCACATTTTCATTAAAATAAATTGAGCCACGCACCATCCAACGTAATGGCAGGAATATAGATGCAGAGGTTTCTTTTAAGTATGTGCCATGTTTTTAAGATTGTGTGCACATTGGCAGTCCTCATTATCATGATAATCTCTGTGGCATAGGTGCCAATTATTTCCAGAGTCATGTACTGTGTGTCAGAGGGGGGTGTGGGGCTCTGCGCCTCCCTGTCAATCAAACTTGTCAATCCTCATGTCAGTCCTCGTAAACACAATTCCTCTGAAATGTTTTTCTTTGGTCTAAAGAAGCTTAAATTCTTGGAAAAAAACGGATCTCTGTTTATATAGAGTGCATTTATTATTGCTAGACATATGCTATTTGAAATTTCAAATTTAGGATGATAGAACAAAGGCCACGATAAAACAAAGCTGAAAAAAACAAGATAAAATAAATTACATAAATATGTTGTTCTTGTCTATTGTCTGTTTTCCTTTCTCCTTACCAACTTTTGGGACCTTATTGTTTATTGAACAAACTAACAAGCAATAGATTTAATTTGTTAGCTAAAGAAGTACTTGACAACGACAACAACGACTTGTGAAGGACAGATAAGAACAAACCTTCAAGAGTCTACAGCCATGATAGACTGCAAGTCTCCACATAGGCACAGCTAACATCTGAATGTTAACTTACTAATACAACACTAAAATGTTGATGCTTAGTTGATGTTGTTGATGTTTACCATTTCCTACTTTCATACAAAAGTTATAGGTCCTTCTGTCTGGATGATAAAAGGAACGTGATAAAAAGCCAGAGTAACCACAACAACAAAAGATGACGCCAACACATTTGTTCATGCCAGAGAGTATAAGAGAGAAAAACAGATATGCATTGGATTTTGTGTGTCTCTGCGAAAGTGAAAAGTGGATTTCAGTGGACAAAAAGTGCACAGTCACCTACTCTTCGGAACTGAACCACCAACTACCGCTGACCTGACAGGACACAATGCGGAGCACCGTACTCGGCGGCACAAAACTCTGTAGAGGCTTAAACAGCTAGCAACTTCCGCTCTGTAGCGTGGAGCTCTGTAGCCAATGCCACTTGGCCAGTCAAGGTCTCCTAGTTTTTGTATTTAATATTATACGTTTTAGTATGCATAACTTTTCGTATGATATCACACAAACCCGTTCATGAGAATGCATTGAAATAGTTGCTGTGACAAACGAAAGGTTAATACAGAAACAGACAACCAATGTAGACAATGATTGGATGAAGACAGTGCAGGACCACTGGCTTCCAGATTAATCTGACAAATCTAACACATTAGAAAGGTTTTCGGGAAAAATAAATAAGTAAAAGTGACTTAGTTTATATCTCTGCAACAATTGCGAATGTTTTTTCCTGAAACAGAAAAAAACTGCTTATGCAGCATATTTCTTTATAGAGCCAAAGCTCTGTACACAAAACATGTTTCTTTAAATTGACCTCATAAACTGTCTAACCTTGAATATTTTGTCTTTTCAGACACTACTAACACCATCAGTTCATTATAATATTTCAGGATAAAGACAGTGCAGACAATATGATTTATACAAGCCTGTCCCACTTAGATAATGGTTGATACATTAAAGTTGTATACTTGCATAAGGGGTGGTGGGGCACTTTAATTCATGAAAAAGCTGAAAAGTCTTTGATTTCTCTAAATAGTTCTTGGTGCTTTTTTAAGCTGAAATAAGAGATAGACAGTCGCCAAGTCATATTTTTGTTCTGAGAGCTTCTGAGTTGCTTTGACCTTTGTCAGCCCCCTCTCAGGTAAACACCTTCCTTCTGCAGAGTTGCAACAAACTCAAAGAAACATAAAAGGCACTTTTCTGCTGAGCAGGCAAAAATGCAGTGTTATGTAACAAAAATCAGCACAGTGATAGAGAGTTGATGGCCCTCCAAACTCTCCATAACAAAGAGGTAATAGAAAATGTGCAACAACAACAAAGAAAAATGAGATTACCCCCCCCCCCCATTTTGGTGAAGTTATTTCCATAGAGCTAGTCGTACACTTAATTTTACTTATTTTATTCCTTCTGGGAAAGTTCCAACAACAAGCAGGCAGCTTAAAACAACTTTCTTAGTCTTGTTGTATCTGAGTGGTTTCTTGTGTGCACATAAGCATCCAATCTGTTTTGTCACTTTGCAGCTGAAATCATAGTAAATGAAAATGTCCACAGAAAGCAGCTGAACACCGACTTTTCTGCAGGACTACGCTCACTGGCTGCATCATACCGTACACGTCTAGTCAAGGAGAGGCAATAACTGAAGCAGTGGTGCTGACAAACTAGTAATGTTCCATGCAGGAGACCAAATTACAGGTGATGTGTGATTGAGTAGGTAATGAATGAGGATTACTGAGTGCCATGCCCTCACTAACTGGTGTAGAACCTGATGGTGCAGAATAATCCACAATATGTTTCTTCACATGACACTGGAACAAGTCTCCACTTATTATAAATGAATGGTATTTGATATTCATTTCACTGCATTATTTATTGACCCTTTCTATCTGGGGCAGTGGTACCATGACATTTAACTCACAGCTATGAGGTAGGCAGGCAGCCATTTCATTTGAAGCAAACCCATGCCCCAGCTACAGACAGTGATAGATGAATAAATGCACATAGATGGTTTCATCTCTCTCATTGCTTTTATTGGGTTTTACAACACAGACACATACTGTAAGCATGATCACGTAATCAAGCACCAGTACTTGCGAACACATACACACACGCCCACACACAGATTAGAGGAGGAAAGGTACACAGAAGTCACGGTTCGATTCATACCTTGGTTCACACATCATGGTCCGTTTCGGTACAGAGGAGTGAAAAGCAAAACAAAAATGCAGAAGGCATTTTTTTTTTTTAATCGTGCATGTCTCTTGCTGTACCACCTAGTGTCATACAGTCACTCCCCTGAGCTGGCTGCAACAACTTGAAGTATGTAAAGTAAAATGTAAACCGTTAACAATAAGTACCCCACATCATCTCTAGACTCTATCTGTAACTTGTAAACAAAATAAGACAATCAACTACAAAACTGAAAATACAGCATTTCTTATTTATGATACTAAGGCGAGACCTTCCTCCACAAAAGATAAAAGAAAGTATTCTTGCTATTAAGTGCGACAGGCATACATTTCTAATTTCTACTCTGCCATGACGTCCTGCAGCTTCTCAGCTAGGTGAGTGCTTGTGTGCTGCTCATACTTTCATTTCCCACTCGTAGCACGCAAAGTCCAACCCTCAGTTGTTAGTGAAACACAGGGTGCAGCTGACAACTCATGCTCCATCGTCTGTGTTAGGTTGTATAAGGAAGGGACTACAGGTTGCCTCATTTGTGGATAGGATGACATGTTGTAACAAGGTTCGAGTAAATACAGTGAATATAGGCGTATTGAAAATGACATTCAAATTCCAATCGCTTTAGTGATTTTTTGGCCCCATTTGTATTTGTTTCTAAAGGCTGGTTAAGGAGGAGAAGTTGGACAGTCAACACACAGTCCTCGTCTTATTCACCACTCTCTCGCCTGTACTACTGTAACTGACTGGGAAACTTAAGTTTTAGATAGGCTACTTGTCCTTAGCATAGACAGTTAAAGAAATGTATCAACAGATTCCATTGCTCTGGACGGAGACCAGTAAAGGCTATTAGAAGCACGTTTCTGGTGATGGCTGAGCATTACTGCGTAGCCTCCAACCGAGCTTGGCGACGTAGATGTGACATGAGCAACGTGTCTGAAAGTTGTAAGTCTTCTGGTAGCTGTACCAAGCAAAATCTCAATCATTCCCAATCTTGCAGAGACGGAGAGAGTAGGTATATGTAAGGAGATGACATAGGCACAGGCTAATTGTGTTAACTAAAATGCTAGTTAACATTAATAATTCAAACTAAACAGCTAATGTAAGTTTATGCTTACCCTGTACTATACTGTGATTCCTCTACTGTGCGACAGTAAGTCACGTGGTTATGACACAATCGTTATAACCTATTTTTACAAAAACATCTGCTACGGAGCGAAAACGTTAATTACAAGGTAATGGAGCCTTTTATACATTGTCGTGTTTCTTCAGAAATAAACAACGGACAAATAGATTCTTTAAACGCTTCAGATGTAAAGTTATTTGCTGTCAAAGTGGCGTCAAAATGAATGGGAGTAAATGTAATGCTAACGGCGGGTGATGGCTTGGTAGCATTAAAATGGTGCCATAAGGAGCTTTGCTAAGAGAGGAGCGGGAACACTTGGTCCTTAGACTGCTAGCTCTGACTCACTCACTGGACCATCAACATGTAGGCAGAGCTGGGAGATTCAGAGATAAAGGGGGGGTGGGGGGGGGGGGGGGGGTGGGGGGGGGGGGCTACAGATTAGGTGTCCTTAAGAAACATGTATCTAACAGTAGTTCCGCATTACATAATTAACTTGCAAACAAGTTTATTTATTTTTTATACAGTGTATACTCCACGTAAATTCATGCACCAAACTGAGACACCCGTACTATTTTGGTTCAATACAAATGGATGTAATGTTCCACCCCTAATCATAATAATAATAATAAGTAGGAGCAACTGTAGCTGCAAAGTAATTCATCATTTTAAAATCAGCATCAATGTCAGACTGTTCAATAAGAATAATTGTATTATATTTATAGAGAATGTATTCTAAACCAGGTTAGAGCTATTGATCTGCAAAGTCAATATGAAACAGAAAGTTTTTGTCTTATGAGACTGCTTCACTGGATCGGTGCCCGAGCGCTGATCAATTCTAATGTTATGAGAATGCTGTGGGGATTTGAAAATGTTCAGCTACAAATCAGCAGGACTGGAGCCTGTATCTTGGCTTAAGGACATGTTGGCAGACCAGCAAGTCATAAAAAACTAAAAAATGTTGCTTGCCATTGCCTTTAAAAAATCATTAGAAAAATTATTCATATGACTGTTTTCTGATCTGCCAGGGCTATGGTTAAAGCTAATCTAATCAATAGTTGTTACATGATGTCATATTATTACAATAAATAAAAAGACGAACCCACAGAAAGTCATCACCTGACTTTCCCTCCTGCTCTACGAAGCAATAAATAATTTCTTTCAGGTCATTGTTTTTGTGCAACTTTACAAGCTCGTTGTGGGACTGGCTCTAGTGGCTGTAATTTTTCACCAAGGCTGAATTTTCTGAAAGAGACGAGCTTACGAGCAATCTCTCTAATCACCAGAGCAGTCTGTTGATCTTTCTAAATGGTGGTTTTCAGGAACTGCAGGTTCATTGACAGACAGAGAGCACTGAATTGTTCCGGTTTGACAATCCTTTTGATTCCCGTCAATAGCAAATGATCTTAGCTTTGAATGATAGCACCACAGGAGACAGGCTGCTTTTTAACCAGAACAACCCAGACATATTATTTGCAGCAGAGGCCTAAATTGACTCTTATAGTCTCCCTGAAGCACTGCTTTTGACAAGACGACATTTATCATGTTACTAATTGGCTTGTGTATTTCTGCTCCAATGGCTTACTCCTACAAATGCTTGCCATTGTGTATAACATAAACAATGGATAGATGAATGGCCCTGACCATAACAGACCACATGAAACACAGACACGGATGTAAGCTGAAGCTTGAAATGCATCTGCACAATAAAAAAAAACTTACAGATCTGTATATTTAAAGATATTGCACTTATATCTTTAAACCACCTAAAACCCAATTATACTATCCAAATGACAGCAGCTGATATTTCAGACGTAGCCAGTCAGAGGATAAGATGAATTGTTTTGACCGAGTGTCTCTCACCATAAGCGTTAAGTCTTTCTCCCTGAGATGATGGACAGCTTCTATGACGTTAATGCTTTGTTTGCCTAAATATCACCCAACTGGGTAGACAATAATTCACCACAGAGAGGAGCAGATCTGGAGCAGAGGAGAGAATGATTTGCCCCTCTGCTTTCTCCCTCTTCTTCAGAGTGGCATTCATCACCATTAATGTTCATTAACATGAGTTAGTGCTCGTTAAGGCAGCAGTGTGCCAGCAGGTATTTGTAGCTTGTCGAAAGCATATCTCCTTACAGTAACAGACACTGACTAAATGCGGATGTGGAGAGGAGAAAGAAAGGAGAAAAAGGCTAAGCAGGGCAGGTAAGAATTTGTCAATCTGTGTCCCCAAAGATTGCACCAAGTTTATCTCTGGGAGAGTAAAAACAAACCTCGACAGTCAGAGGTGAAGCTGTGCCAGTGCAGCAATAAAAAGTAAGATATAGCAAATAATAAAGAGAATTGGGTACAATTGCATTTATAACAAACTTTTAACACCATCCTGTTAAAAGCATATATACTTATAGTGTGTTTTACTGCCTGGGGCAACATATTAATTAGGTGTCCCTCCTGTCCGACTTCTGCACTCAAACAACCCCATCTCTGTCCTTGAGCTGCCATTCACATCTGGAGCTAAAGATAACCCTTTTTCTGTTTTTAATGACCTCTCACATCTCACAGATGGGCATATCGTATTTCTCTGGCAGAAGCTGGTGACAAAAACTCTCATTTCCGTAACAGCTGCTTTGCTGCTCTGAGAGAAAGGACATTTTTTTCTGATGGACAGTGTCAATTAAAGCAGTTGAAAATGGCTACCACTCCTGTACATATACCACACAGAGGGAAACAACAGGGACGATGACATAATGACACCATGAAGGTAATGGGTAATGGAGGAGATGTTTTTGAAAAGCTTCCATTGTGTGGTGCTAAAGGCTATGTTACAGGTGGCAAATTGGAGATTCATAAAATGTCGGGCTGTTTAGTTTTTCCCCAACTAAAAGATTGTTGCAGTATTTCTTTTTATTTCCTCTCTTGCTTCAAGGTATTATTATTATTATTATTAATAATATTATTATTATTTCTATTTCACAGCTCGCTTTGGAATTTATGTGGATAAACAAAACAAAAAGATACTTAAGGGAGCAATCTTAGTGGCAAAGTTACCACAAAGCAACATACATAATAGCTGAATAAAATACAACAATAAAAAGCCATTATAGCAGCACATGCATATTGTGATGTTCTTTTTCTGTCTATATGCACATAATTAATAAATGACAAAAACTATGAAATGCATGCAATGTCTTGTATTGATTTTTCATTTTCTCTTAAATAGCTGAAGCAATAAAGGGAATATGCCTGCGGCAAGACTGATCTGATTAGAAAACTGCTGCAGGACAGACTGCATCACACAAAATTGTTTTATATAAAGCTCATAAGGCTTTTATACAAGAATGTACACTTTCAGCATATGAAAACTGCTTATCTGTCTGGTCAAACTAATGAATGGTTTCCTTTGTATGAGTGCTTCTGTGATTCTTATCAGTTTCACCCTTCATCATTTAATCTGTTTTCCCTTTTCCTGTTGTCAGAGCGCATAAAGCCACAACATTAACAGTCTGTGTCAAAGAGCAGAACAGGCGGCGCCACAGTGGTCAGCACTGAGTACACCCCATCAAGGCTGACTGCAACCATTCTGTGTCAAATGTGCATGTTCTATCCACAACAGTTTCCTCATGCACTCCAAAGACATGCATGTTAGTGCTATTGACCAGGCCACTGTCCTCAGAACTGGAGCCTGTCTGCAGGAGCTGAAGTGTGGCTCCACTGCTTTGTAATAGTTGGATGGGTCAAATGCAGAAGACAAATTACCCTGAAGGGACTAATAAAATAAAATTTACTCTATTACATTGCTTAATAAATGCCATTCCTTTTTAATTTAATAAACTTAGAGGTATGGTGCTCTGGGAAAACAAGAACAGAGGAGGCATAGCTTCAGATGTTACGAAGCCTTTTGGGACAGCACTTGTGGCCACGATCTAACCACAGTCTTTTAATCTATGAAATAAATTTGATGGAGAATTATTTAAATTAAAAATGACCGTGTCAAACGTGACACTGGCACGTTTATGAAATAACAACAATCTGTTCATGTAAAGTAAGAATGAAAAGATCTGACACAAAACATTCAGGAGGTTTTGTAAGTGGTTAAAACAGATTTACAATTATTAAATATAACAAAGAGCAACAAAAAGTAACCTACCTGTATGTTGTCGAAGGATGTTTTGTTGGTGACGTCGTACAGCAAAAGCAAAGCTAAAATAAAACCGGGAAAAGTTTAAGTGTATGGTTTTAAAATTCATTGACTGAAAATCATTTTACATTGTAACGTGAATTGGTGGAATTCTCAGCAAATGTTTAATTCAATCTTTCACCTTGATGTCTCAACTCCCTTTCAAATTAACTTATGACAGAAATCATTTTCCTTCCAGGCCCCAAGGCTGATTAATTTGAGTTCTCGCCCAGACAAAGTCCTGCATCACAATCAGCCAGACTCAGACAGACCAGAGTTTACTAGTACAGACCAAAAGTTTGGACACACCTTCTCATACAATGTGTTTCCTTTATTTAATGACTATTTACATTGTAGATTATCACTGAAGGCATAAAAACTATAAATGAACACATATGGAATGATGTACTTAACAAAAAAGTGTGAAATAACTGAAAACATGTCTTATGTTCTAGTTTCTTCAAAGTAGCCACCCTTTGCTCTGATTACTGCGTTGCACACTCTTGGCATTCTTGATGAGTTTTAAGAGTTTTTTGAGTACTGCCTTAATGTGACAAACACATGTGTATACCAGTATATGTGTATCGTTTCAAGTACTCAATTTTACAACATGAATGATACACTAATAAGAAAATATACAGTGGGGCTCAAAAGTTTGGGGACCCCAAGTAAAAATTTGTGTTAAAGTGCATAAAGAAGCCAAGAAGAGATGGAAAAATCTCCAAAAAGGCATCAAATGACAGATTAGACATTTGTATAATATGTCACAAAAATTTAGATTTTATTTCCATCATTTACACTTTCAAAATAACAGAAAACATAAAAATGGCGTCTGCAAAAGTTTGGGCACCCTGCAGTGTTAATACCTTGTACTGCCCTCTTTGGCAAGTATCACAGCTTGGAGCCAAGAGTCTTTCAATTCTTGTTTGAGGTATCTTCGCCCATTCGTCCTTACAAAAGTCTTCCAGTTCTCTGAGATTTATGGGCTGTCTGTCACACACTGGTCTTTTAAGGACTATCCATAGATTTTCAATTATGTTGAGGTCAGAAGATTGTGAAGGCCATGGCAAAACCTTCAGTTCACGCCTCTTGATGTAATCCACCATGGATTTTGAGGTGTGTTTAGGATCATTATCCATTTGTAGAAGCCATCCTTACTTTAACTTCAGCTTTTTTTCACGTCAGTGTCCAAAATACTCTTCTCTGAGGGCTTGAAAAGTCTGTCCACTTGGCAATATCTTCACTGTAAACCCAGATTTAGTTGGAATTAAACTTTTTAGTAGTCACTAGCCTACTTATTATTTTTGGTTTTGTTAAAACCATATTGATCACAAAGAATGCAGCGCACAGATCATATAAAGCAGAGATAACTAAGGATGTTACGTTTCTGTATGGGAGGCGTGGGGTCATATTAACTATTTTGCACTGAAGGGGTGGAAAGGCTCACGGGAAAAACATGTTCTTATTGGTTTCTGTAACGGTCTATGTTTCTGTCCTAGGTAAAGTGTGTTTTAAAAATATTCTGGTTAATATTTCTGGTTTGGGTGTGCTTTCATGTTAAGTTGGTGTTTAGTTTTGTATGGTTGATTTAGGGTTCATGTTTAGCTACATTTATTCTTGCACCATGATGGAGACCCGGGGTATGACCGATAGGGTCTGGGCAGTGAGGTAGACACAAGTCTACGCAGAGGATGTTAAAAATTACAATCTATATGCTGTCAACATTTCTGTTTTACTGGAAATCATGTACTAAGAACATTATTCTTGAAACTATACTGTTATAAAAGAAAAACATTTTATAAGACTAACTACTGCCTATAGTTAAATAAATGTTTCATGTTTGTTATATTTTAACAAAAGTAACGCATATTTTCTAATGTTTTTTTGTAGCGCCTACTAATGTAACTTGATTCGTTTATCAACTCATCAGTCTTTGTTAATACAACTTGACCTGTTAAAGCAACACTAAAGCACTTTTTCCGCTTCGGTCATCCTACAGATTGGAAGCGGAATTGTCCATTACCTCTGTCCTAATGTCTCATTTGAACTACAGATCTGCTATCCGATCTGGATAATATGCATAATGTAATTTATACCATGGTCTGGGTGAATACTTGATTCTGATTGGCTGCAGGGTATCCATAAAAAAGTGTTATTGGACACCTACTAAAGGAGTTCCAGTGAAACTGATTGTTCTAAATTAATGCGATATATTAAAACAAAAAGGAAATGTGAATAACACACAAGCTGCAGGAAGTAGTTTACGTTGCACTGCCCCTCTGAACTGACTTTGTTTTACAGTGAATAACGTTATCTCACATCCCGTTCACTGTTCAGATCGCTATTGCAGATAAAATTGTTTGTAAAAGTTGTTATATTGTTTTGGGGACAATGATTTGGCTGGATAGTTAGCTTGTCTTGTTGTTAAACATACTGTCAAATTATTTTTACTGATTGCCAACTGTACACAATGTTATTGACTTTGAATCTTGCTAGCATTGCGTTAGCTTTCTGGCTCGTAGTTGAACTAAAGGGTTTTACGAGCTGAGTGGACTCATATTATATTATTATATTCATATCTCCAGTTGCTAAGGGTGGCGAGTTGTATCTAATGTCCGTTCTATTCCTTGGAGCCGTAAACAACATTTGCATTGCATAAAAATCTTATGGGATGTGAATGATTGTTCCAGATAGTAGTCAAACCCTCAGGCGTAGCCAGGAAAACAGAGTTATTGTTTGGAAAAACTTTAGATTTTGATTGTAAACTGAATTAAAATATAAATGTATGTTTTAACAATATGTTATATGGCAAGTGACAATGGTATAAGTGGGTTAATGCCCTTCAAGGTGTCCGTTGTACATGTGTGTTAATATGAATACAAAAATTAATGATAATACATTTTATAAGACTGATAATATCCTGAGCGACCTAAGAACAAAATAAGAATAAAATAGAATGTAAAAAGGGTAGGCGTAATAAGAAAAATGCTTCAACCTACACCTTTTTGATCAGTGTTGATTATAAACGAGTTAAGACGACACTGCATGAACTAAGGTGACACTTTGTTTTATTTAATTTTTGTTACCATTTATGTTATCTAAGTAATGTTGTGTATTTATGTGATTGACTGAAATAAACTAAACTCAACTCATTGTCAGGTATTAATTAACCTCGGCGTAGTCCATTAATACCTGACAATGGACACCTTGTTGGGCATTAACCCTTATGTAATGGACAATTCCCCTTCCAACTTATAGGGAAAAGTTCTTTAGTGTTGCTTTAAGTTTCACATTTTTTATAAACATAAAGCGCCCATGTTGTGCTCATTTTCAAGTTTATAATTGTATTTTGAGGTTTGGTCAGTACAAGGCAGGGTTAACTGGGAGACTTCCTCTAAACGACGGCACACAACAGGGACATGCAAGTTATTCTTTTGTAGATTATGGTGAACTAATGTGTGTTGTAGCAGTGCTTTGCTGTCGAGACACATTCAGAAACCCGTTTCTAAAAACAGCATGGATAGTTTTTTTTTTTTTTTTTTAAGTTTGTATGCGTGTGGACAGGCCCGGCCCTAAACAATTTGGTGCCCTAGGCAAGATTTTAGGTGGCGCCCCCTTGCATCACTGTACAGTTAACTGATGTTAAAACTAACAGATAGCGCTCGCTATTTATTGATTAGCCACCTATGTCATGCTAACGGCTAATGCTATTATCGATCATTGTTCTGCAACAGCAAAATAATATAATTATCATCATCAACTTTACTGTAACATTACCTCTGTCTTGTCACGTTTTTCCTCCCTACTTTTCTTTTTTTCCTCCCCTGGGCACCAGACAGTTTAGGACGCTTTGACATATGAGATTTAGATGCAGGTAAAAGAATCGGGCTTGTTTTTTAATTAGGTGACGTTATAGTAGGTGACCAGTTTCTCAGACAAAATTCGGGGACATTTTCAGCTCAGAAGCGTATTTACCTCCAAACACGTCATGTTTTATTTTTGTAAAACTTAAAACGGGACACTAGACCTAGATGTTCTCATTAGGGGCTGAGCCCCCCAAGGTACTCATCCAGACCCACCCCTGCTGCTGTTCCTACTCCACTCCACTACCCCTCAAGAATGAAAATCCTAATATTTCAAGATAAAAAGCCCAAATATTTCAAGATAAAAGTCCTAATATTTCAAGATAAAAAGTCCTTATATTTCAAGCTAGAAAGTCCTTATTTTCAAGATAAAAATCCTCCTTATACTTCAAGATAAAAGTCCTATATTTAAAGTAGAAAGTCTTAATATTTCAAAATATAAAGTCCTAATGGTCCTAATATTTCAAGATAGAAAGTCCTTATAGTCCTAATATTCAAGATAGAGTCTTAATATTTCAAGATAGAACCTTATAGTCCTAATATTTCAAGATAGAAAGTCTTAATATTTCAGATAGAAAGTCTCATATTTCATAATGTTGTATGTTTACTGAACTACATTTATCTGACAGCTTTGCTTTACTGCTCAAGGCTTGTTTCTGCAACAGCTCATTGAGAATCAATACAATAAAAACTACTGAGGACATATTTCCTTTGACATTGATGCAGATTAAACGAGATCGCTGCAATGTAAGTAATAGGATAATGTCCGCTTTGTATTTACGTCATAAAAGCGCTTGTTTAGCTGCTAACAGACTAGATTAATATTCTAAGTGTCTGACAACATTATGGAAAGATTTCTAAGGAGGTCGCCCTTTCTGTTAAGATTAAGACCTTTTAAAACATAAAAGTCAGAAATTGCGTTCGCTAAACGCACCAGACTCCATGTAATAATCAGTGCTTTTTAGCATCGTAAAATACGCTTCTAAAACCTCTCTGACACCGCTGGCTCTGGCGGTCTGGAGCCTGCGTGTGTTGGGGTGTGCGATTTCGGCTACGTTTTTTCTTTCATTCCAATTTCGGGTCTTTCATTGAAAACCGGGGACTTTCCGGGGACAGATCCAGCCGGGACAGGTAGCCAAAATAGGGACTGTCCCGAACCGGACGTCTGGTCACCCTACGTTCAGGTACAGCACAGGCCGGGCGCCCCCTGGTGGTTTGCGCCCTTAGCATTTGCCTATACTGCCTAAGCCACAGGCCGGCCCTGCGTGTGGAAGTACCAGAGACACAAAATAACACCCCAAAACATTTAGGCACTTCAAACGATTTAAGGCAACGGGTTTCCACTGAAATTTCAAGTAAAGTCAACTAATTTGGGATAAAAGTATTATACCTTACGTTTACAGATGATTTTTCCCTTCTTCAGTCTGGGATGGGATGAATACATGGTTGTGCAAAATTATGAAATGAGACTTACAGGCATATTGTGGAAATATAAACAGTCTACCATCATGCGGTTTCCTTTGTAAATCAGAAAACTGGATGCAATTGTAGAGGTGAAATGTTTCACAGACTTTTATTTCCATCCTCTCTCAGGAAATCTGTAATTTACATTTCTTCTTTGTGTTTTGTCTCACTGGTTTTCGGTACATCAAAGTACATGCAAATAAGTGAAACCAAGATAATCATATAAACTGTAAAAAGCATCCTGAAAACTGAAAGTAGAGTTTAACACAAAAATGAGTTGGGAAAAAAAGATGGCTTTTCTCCCACACAGAGCATACAGTGCATATTCACTAACATCGAAAATGTTTCTCTCTCTCTCTCTCCATAATCACAGAGTCCCTCAACCCTCCCACACTCATCCTGGATGCAGCAGTACTTTAGGTATGGATTTACCTTAAGCTCCGTTCTGGTCTCAAAAAGTTACAACAGCAACCATTGGCTTCAATAATGATTATTTCCCTCATGGAGAAGTGTGTGTTTGCACATAAAACATTATGTGTGTGTAAATGGGTTTAAGGTCATAAAAGTACTCCTCCCGACCTCCTCTAAACTGTTGTTTCTGTGCATCCTTCAGTGTGTCATACTGTCACTGGGCACTGACTGTAACATCAATATTGATGAACATCAACAGCAATAAACTATAAAACAGTTACAGTAACTCATGGCTAGCAGATGTATTTTTGGGACCCTGAGCAGAATGTGATTTGTGGCCGATGGTGTTAAACACAGCACAGCTTCCTGTCCTCAAGTTTGCATAATTAAATATTCATATTGAGGTGTTGTCAGACTTGGCAATGTTGTCATAATGTTGCACTGGTGCTGATAAATCTGGCAAAATATTGGTGGACTTTGGTATAGTTCTGCAATACTGTGTATACATATATTTCGAGCACACAAGTTTTTTTCTTGTGTAGTGCAATAGATGTCAAACCAGCCAAAGTGTTCACTCTGGTAAAAAAAATAAAAAAAATCAGGTGTACTTATAGGGATAAAAGATGAGAATCAACTAGATTAACCATTACAGTAGTAATATAGTGCTTGTTCATGAGTCTAACAATACATTATGGCCATTAGGAATATAGTGTTATTTAACATAAAATACTTCTTGCACCTTTAACCTTCCTACATACAGCTTGGGTGTATCAGTTTCAAATTCTACAGAAAAATGAGCACCACTACTTTTACCCTCTGCCACACAGCACTTAAAGATTCACATACAACTCAAGGTGTAGCAGAGGTCGGTTGGCATTTCACAGAGATACTCTGATGTAGCCAGATGTACAGTGCAGCTTACCCTACAACTGCTGTGTTACATGATCAGTTCACTGTGGGGATACAAAGAAGGACAAAAGTACACTTTGCAGAAAGAAACTTTGTTTCAGAGTTGAAGAAGCGCACAGTGACTGATAGAGTTTACACACGGTGTGAAGGTAGCGGGGAGATCAAAATATACGCGCTTGTGTTTAAACAAAAATACTGAAAGCAGGAAAAACCAAAGTTGAAGAGCCTTTTGTGAAACACTTCAAAAACTTCAAAAGCTTACTGAGAGTCTGTTGCTGAAACAGGAGTTTGTTTAGGTTAGACAAAGTTGCAGTGAATCACGCTCAGCAGAATTCATAGGCTTGTTATCTACATTAGTGTTCAAGTAATGAGTGGACTGCGGTATTACCATTGGCACAAAAGATGTTCATTTACATGAGCCTGTCAAGCTCTCATAAATCCTCCAAACGCCACTAAAGGTTTGATGTACTATGTCTAATTATTTTGCCACTCCAGCTCTTCGAACAGGCAGTTGAGAAGGTGATCAGCATTTAAAAAAAGTAATCTGGGTGAACACAGTTCTGTGGTATAGGTAATGCAACTGCCTGAACTTATCTTGAGATATGCTTCATGGTAGTAATCAAAAAGTAATTGAAAATCCTGACACTGGGATGTCTGAGGCTATGCTTCAAAGATGTGTGATCTGGTTTTCAGAGGAAGGCAAGTTCCCTGGCATCTTGCCTGAAACTGGAACCTGCTAAACACCCTCTGGGGACTAATTTTCCAGGAGACAGAGTCAAATAAATTCTGCTATACTTACACAGGCTATCCTCCAACACATGACATGCATAATGGGGATAATACACAGATAACTTATACTCACTAAATCATGCACACACAACCTGTCCCTGCTTAAGTTTCGTAAACTTAAATAGATTATACAGACACAGATCCAGACAGTAAAACTTCCCTTTGATTGCATAGGGATCCATGACTGCCCAGAGAGTAAAAGACCAAACCAGGTGATGCATTCTCCATACATATGGGTGGGGGTTGCATGTGTAAAGGTAAAATCCTTGAGTTCTTCCAGGCTCAGTCACTGAAACACTTACTGTTTATGCTATATAGCAGTAGTATGTGTGAACTGGGGATAGCATCATGGGAAAACTGTGTTTAGACTCTGGCGTGCACCTGGTTCTGTATAATGGCTTTACATAAAAAAACCACTGATTGTTCAAAATAATGACTCCCAGAACATGGCAGTCCACTGTACATATCATAACTGCTGAACAGACATTGTTTGTGTGTTTTACATGTCTTTCTCCTAACATAATTTAACCCGAATGGTTGAAGAAAGACACAACATGACTAATCCGAGGATAATATTTGTTTATTGCTCAGGGTTCAGGTTTGTGACTCATACACCAGGTTATGTGGATTTGTTTAAAGTGTAACTTTTCTGTGCTTTCTTAATTAGGTTAATCGTGGACACCTGAGGGCCCCAGTGTGTGCTGATTATTTAAACCGGATACTAGTGCAGAAGGGGGAGTCTCTTTTTCCACATCCCCGTCAGCGGAGGCGTCCCCCATCCAGCATGTGACTGCTGTTGCTTTTGTGTTTTGTGTTTTGTTTCTCGTTTGTGTTAATAAATTACTTTTGTTATACTGTGACGTGTGGTGCGTCTCCATATTTGTCACGATCCGAGAGCCAGGTTGTGACAAAAGCAATTTACTAAAAGCAGCTCTGACTTGATTACCAGCTTATTACCAGGAACCAATGGAGTGTTGCAACTAGGAGCTTTCTAAATGAACTTGCATAGTTAATAATAATTACATTGTGAGGAATAAAAGTAGACATAGACACACTCCCATCGGTGATGACTGATTACAGTTCATCAAAAAGTCCCGTGCATCCTGAATGGGTTGTCCTTCCATCCCAGGAGAGGAGTTATAAAACCTTAGTGCTTGATAAAACTGCCCAGTGGACAATCAGTTAAAACAATCTTATCTACACTTGTTGGAACTATTCATTGTTTTGTTAAATGTAATAGTTAAATATTTATTTATTTACTTTCAGTTTTTCTTGAATCATACAGCTACATGAATTTGTTTATCATTAGTAATTTATGTGGGTTATTTTTAGTATCTGTTAGTGCTTTTGTTTTGAAGGTACAAGGCAGTCTTAGCCACCAGGTGTAGTCTACATTTATGGGTGAACAGGTACAGTATGTGGAAGGTAGACACCATGGAGGGCTGATGGTTTTTTACCAGAGCCTAGAGACGCCATTGCTCCTTTTTGGGAAATGTTTGTTTGCCGAGATACTGGATTAATAAACCTCGCAGAATGTCATCTCTGCCTGGACAATGAACGTTTTAATCTCGGCGTAAGATTCACTCCTTTGGTTGGACATTGAGTTTTTAGTTTGTTTTCTTTCAATCTGAGGACAATTCACCACTACAACACCTTAAAACTAACACAGCTGTGAATTATAACTGGTATAAAAACTATATTTATTGTCATGTCAATACAGCAGGTCTAAACAAGAAATCTCCAAAAACTCATTATACCTTAATGTGCACAAGAACAGTGTCCAATGTATTTAAATGTATGCGTATTAGAGCTTCTTCTCCACCTGCCACAATATGTGATCTACACTCCATTCATCAGGTGGTATGCCAAAATGTAACACTAAAACTGCACTCTAATGAGGCCATAATCTGCAAGAACACTGGTTGTATGTCAAGTATCTGAACAACAAATAGAAACTGCTTTTTAACTCAGAAATAAATCCTCTGTTGTACAACAATCTCAAAAGCGTATACAGGTGTGTGTCTCACCATGGGCGTCACGGTAGTAGGCATGAGTGACACTACGGAAACGCTCCTGTCCAGCTGTGTCCCAGATCTGCAGAGGATAAGAGAGGAAGATAATCACTGAATAGAGAACAACGTTTCTATCTTTTTAATAAGTCCTCTGTTTGCTCAGCCATCCCACAGGTGCTATTGTGAAATCATTCAATATACTCCTGTGAGACTGGATAACTATGGAATATGGAAATGAGATGTGTATGGTCGTATGAATTCAGCACTGAAAAGGATCTATACTTCAAGCTGCACTCATTTATTTATTTTGGCCACCAAGTGCAGTGCAGCAAGCTGTAAAGACAACGGTGACATGTTATCACCATATATGTCTTAGCAAATGGTTACCTATGCAACATTACCATTAATTAGGAGTTATGTTTACTTCCAGCTGATTAATGTAAGTCCAATATTTTTTTGCCATTAAGTGCTAAGCAATTTAAGAATCCATTGTATAACAAATACTGATTCATAAAGATTTAAAGTTCCCATTCCTAATATGTAGCTGAGTCATAATATCATGCTGTCAGCTGTGTTTAGTTCCATTTGTCCCAATGTCCAACCTCAGTGGAATAGGGCTAATTAATTTCCTCTTTTTTCTATCAGGCAGCACTGTCTCTCATCACAATTTGGCACCAATGGAAATTACAGTTTCTTCTCTTCCTAGAGCAGATGATGTGTTGATGTTTTTTTTTATTTTTTTTATTTTTTTCAGGATTTTTTCTGGACCCTCTCACTTCCTCTTTTTTCTTGTCTCTGAGATGCATCAGCTTTGCTGCTGATTCTGCCTCCTAATCCCCCCCCTCTGGCGCAACACCCCCCCAAGGATCCACGTGACGGTAATGACGAATGGCAATTACTGGAGAAACTAGGAAAAATAACTCTCCCTCTCTCTGTTCATAGGCTACAGGGTGCGCTACAAATGGACGTTGAGCCAATTAACCTCAAATAAATATATTACAGAGCAAAGGCCAACTCCACCAGCCTCCAACCACTCCTAATTAAGATCATTAGGGATGATTCACATGATTACTTCCTCTGTGAGAAATATCAAACATACAACAATGCTGAGTTTTTAGTAGGTGTAGTGAAATAGTGAATGAAGTGTGGAGTAGGGAATAAAACTCAAAGCCTGATAGAAAGTATTTATGGAGATGGATAAACCCTAATTATCTTTTACAGGCTTTTGGTATCAACATCATTGATTTCTTCACAAAACGAGGCCTCAGACAGATCTTTACTTCATCTTGTGCGATTAGGCAAATGCATAAGCTAGCTAAAGTGAATAACAGGCACTGCTAAAGCTAAAATGGGTATTATCTTGGAGACGTACTGTAGGTGTAGGAAAACAGGGTCAGGAAACATGATCTGACAGGAGGCTAAAATGCCAGGGGTTAGAACCTGATTGTTATTTAGTTTACAGATTTCTCTTGATGCTGCTCTTATAGAAATTGTGCAGAAACAAGGGTTTGACGATTGTAGGGATAAATTTAGGTTCTTACCTGAAGCTTCACCTTGACTCCATCAATGTTCAGGACTTTATTCTGGAAATGAAAGCAAGGAATCATAAGTGACAGTGACTAAATTTAAACATATTTTCCAACTAGCAACAACTTCTGCAGTGCTAGAGGAGACAACCTCAGATGTGAGTGCGTCAGTTTGTGGTCCAACACCTGGCTGAACTGTCTCTTCCTCTCATCTAGCAGCCACACTCTCTTCTTTCCATCAATATTGCATGTCTCCCCCTCTCTTTAGCCCCTTTTGATAAAGTCTTGCCTCTTTCCTTCAGAGGATTAAACCCCTCTGCTCTCCTTGCCTCCTTCCGTCTCCTCATTTTAGGGTGACATTCCACTGCTCTCGGCTTCGATCTGCTGCACCACACAGCAGAGTGAAGCTCAGCCAAATGGACGTGCAGTTTCACAGGTCAGAGGGTGACAATCTGGAGAGCTAGATGCACAAAGGTTAAACAACCTGCCATCACATTCAATGTAAATCATGCCAGGGGTTGGTTAAAAATAACTTGACTAACTGTATAGAAGAGCTGCTCTTTAACGCAGACAAAAAAATGTGCCTTATGCATTGGGCTCATTCAATGCATAAGGCACATTTTATACATTCCCATTTTTCCGTGACCTAGTGACTGCAGTAGAAAATAGGAGGTCAAGATGTTCTTCTGTGAGCCCCCCCCAACGGCGCACGGCACGCGCACAGCACGAAAACACACACACACACACACACACACACACACACACACACACACACACCACACACACACACACACACACACACACACAACACACACACACCACACACACACACACCACACCACACACACACACAACCACACCCACACACACACACACACACACACACACACACACACACACACACACACACACACCATAATCCCCTATTAAGTTGTTCCTAAGAGCTGCTGCTGACCTTTTAATTTCCCGATCTCTGAGGAGATACAGCAGATATTCAACCCCGACAAGATGCTGTTAAACTGCCAGCGGAGCACTTAGAAATAGATACGTTTTTTGTTGATGTGTTCGGTTGATTTACCCTTCTGAGCGTCGCAAAGGAGGAATTTCATACATATTGCAAGTCGAGCTGTAGTTTGTAAGTGTAATCTAATAGAAATCTGAGTCTCAAAAGACTACATCTCTGTTGTTGTTGTCACTAAAAACAACCCACAATGTGCTTAGAGGCTTCATAAATATTTAGTGACCAAGTAAAAGAGGCTCATGATAGCACCGTGGGGTGGTGAGGATTTTGGGGTGGTTAGTCGGGCTTGATTGCAGTGATAATTATGTTGGATTTGCTAAGAGGAATTACTTCAAATCAGTCAGAACAGGGCATAATAAGACAGATGTAATGAGCACTAATGGGATGATAAAAAAAGTATTTGAGCAGCTTATACAGTATGACTTCTGTGGTAAAAATAAGGTATTAAGGTATTGTAGATTACTTACTGCCAATCCCACTTCATTGTCACCACTTTACTCTGAAAACTTCAACAAGCTTAAACATCTTACAGACATCTGACAAAGCTCAGCTCTGTGTAGTTACAATTTACAGAGGGATGGCTGAGAAGCTTGCACCACTTTTAGGTCAACTTCATTTCCTGAGCCAAACGGCAAATACCCTCCAAACAGATCCCATCTTCAAATTCTAACTGCTCTACACACTAGGTGTTAGCCATTTAATCCCTCCCCAAAAAAGGTACATAAGTGAGGTACAAAATGACTAACAGCACATCACAGGGATCATAAATTACAAATGCACGAGGAGCTTTCAGAGGGGCCCGTGAAGTGTGAGCCAATAAAAGATTAATGGCAGCAGCATGAGGCAAAGAACAGGAACATGATGGCAACAGAAAGGTTGTGTATGACACAAATGAACTGCACTGATAAATATAATGAGAAAAAAAACTATGGAGCTGTTCCTCAATGTATTTTCTTTTGTTATGAAAGCTCATTGGTGCATTAGAATGCCTGGCCCCAACGCGCACATCAGAAATCATAGCAATGGGTAAACAGGTTAAGAACTGAGGGCAGGGTTAGGGTATGAGTATTCCAACAGACAGATGCACACATCAAACATATTCAACCCCTTCAACGTCCCTGCCTACAGAAAGGCACTCATTTAACTGTTGCTTGCTCTAGGGGAAACTACTAGATCTGATGGGTCCTTGTTTCTTCTGGAGTGTGGTCAATTGAATAGATAAATTGAAAACAAGATGGGAATCTCTATTTTTTGCTAATCTTGATTCATACCTGATGAATGAAGAAATATCTCCACAGTGCTGCAAATCCAAATTTCTGTCATTGCACAGTATATATTATCATAT
>NC_045747.1:9201857-9223109 GCF_008692095.1 Etheostoma spectabile
CCTTATTCACACCAGTTAAAAAGCATGACTAATCCTCTGTATCTTCTTTTTTCTTACACACTATCTTTTGTAGCAGCAATCTTCCGCCCGGATTCAGATCTTAATTAGCCTTCTACTCACCATCAAGTTGACATATATTTTTATGTCAGGAAATTAATTAATTATTGTTAAAATTATTATTTGGAGCCTAACAGTGTGCAATATTCCTTTGTGCTCTGCAAGGAAATGGAATAAGGCCAAAAGATCCTCTCAAATACCGTACTTACCAGAGAGGCAATAGTTAGTCACAGTAGCTTACAGCCTGCATTCCTGAAGCTTATGCCACAGTGTGAGAATCGAAATCTAATTCGAAAGGCTGATTACAGACATTTCCTTTTCTATATTGGTAGTTTGTCTAAATCTCTTCTTCTCCTCTCCTCTCCGTTTCTGGTGAGTGTGAGCGTGAGTGGTGGTGGCGGAGGTGCAAGTGGGCGCAGAGTTTTCAAACTGTTATTGTCCCCGTTTTTTGGATTTTCCGACTCTTCGATCCGTCGTTTTGTGGATGATCAGTTAAGTTTCTTAAACTTTTTTTGTGGAGTGTCTGCTAAGGAATCGGGTTTCTAGGTCAAGTGTCTTTTTCAGGAGGAATGTCCTCCTCTGGGATGCCACCTCCGACTCTTCAGCAGGATGTGAGGTTAGTCCCCCCAGAGAGTAAGGTTGCGGTGAAGGAAGTTCTGTTAGCGGTTGGTGAAGAGGTAGGCTATGACGATCTATCTTTTACATTCATAATTAACAAAGCAGTGGTGGTGTTTATGAAGGATGAGCAGCTTGTTCATCAGCTGATGAACAGCTGAAACAGTTTTGTGCAAGTTGAACTAATAACTGATAACAGGATGAACTAATAACAGGTTTCCCCGTTATCACTTCCCTCAATGCAAATCACTGTATCCATTGTTGCACCGTTTATATCCAACGGGGTGTTGGAGAAGGAGATTCAGAGGTTCTGACAGTTTGCCAGTGGGTTTAAAACGGGGACTTTAGGATATAAAGATCCCAAACCGTGGCATGTACAGTCTTTGAGGTGGCAGGTGTTCGTGTTCCCGAACTTGCCCTTAGAGACAATGGAGGTGTCATTGTAAGTGAAACATGGCTCTGGACTTAGTCAAGTAAGCTCTGGAGAGTTGAAATGTTTTGAGTGTGAAGGTGTGGGACACGTAAAACCCCATCTGCGATGGCTTGCAGCCCGGGTTGGCTGATGGCGAGCTTGGTAGCCGGGTCTAATGCAGCTGGAGAAGCTGCATTTGGGGGGGGGGGGTTGGGGGGTGAGACGGAACCTCATGGTGCATGGTATTTGTTTTTCTCTTTTTTGTTTAGGTTGTTTTTCTGTCCATTGTATACAGTGTCACTGTCTACGTTCTGAAATTGGTCTAATAAAGGGACTTTGAG
The DNA here is from genome assembly GCF_008692095.1 of Etheostoma spectabile. Taxonomy (NCBI): domain Eukaryota; kingdom Metazoa; phylum Chordata; class Actinopteri; order Perciformes; family Percidae; genus Etheostoma; species Etheostoma spectabile. Next base: position 9,203,283 of record NC_045747.1, read on the forward strand.
ACCTCTCTTTTCTTTTCTCCTCTCCTCTCCTCACAGCTTTGTCAGCACTTTCAAACCACAAGACCCTCTTTTACAAATACTTTCAATTAAGATGCCTGGGGTATTCTCCTGGAAAACAAGACAGCCCAATAAATCACATTATACAAGACCCACACATAATGCAACCTATAGATGCTATGGGAGTCATTTATTGTCAGGCTATATTTGCTGACTTTAGCTCATGAGGTAGCAATGATTTCAACTTGTGATAACGTCTTGTATGTTCAATTTGTTGGAAAGACGGGAAAACATCTAAATAAATTCATACAGTTACATTTAATATAATACATATTAATGTCATGTTTTTAGTTGTATTGAACTTTTATTTATTTGGATTAAAACATGTTTGCACACTAAAACAGTGCTCCTGTTCCTCAATGGATTTTAAAATAGAGGCTATATGATATTATCATACCAGTATAATTTAATGTTGATTGAATTCCCAGAATTCTGTGAGGCTACAGGGCTAAGAATAATAATAATGAAAAAGCAAAGTCTGTTTCCCCAAAACACTTTAAAAGTAAATTTCATTAGGGGGGCACTGATGGGGTCTGGGCAGTGAGAAAGGGTTCAATCGTTTAAACACAGTTTGGAAACCATTAACTACGATTCCTTAGAGAAACGTCTCCACGTTATACATTACAACCCAATGTGTTCGGTGTATATATAGTCTGTTTAATTTGAGCAAATGTATTGAATACATTGATCTTAATATAACACACATAAAGGAAAACTGTTACGGTTGGTGTGGGGAATTAATGGATTTGTCAGGTTCAAGGAGGTTAGGATGCCAGTGCAGGAAGGCGAGGAGAATGCAGCAGTTAGAAAAAATACAAATTGAATGCAAACAAAAAGAGTTTCACAAAACAAGTAAGCAGCAGGTAAGAAAATCCAGAGACAAGGGAAACATGGCAGCAAAGAAAAGAAGGGAGCCCTAACACAAAAGAACTCTACAACAATCTGACAAAGGACAAGGGGAACACCAAGGGCGTTTCTCAATATGTGTTCTTCTATGGACTTGTGTCCTTGTGTCCTTGTGAAACGTCATGTTGGTGGCCAAGTACTACCCAATACACAGTTGCATTTCCCAAGAACAGTTAAACCCGGATGTGATCTCAACACGCCATTTTACCGAGGATACATCGTGGTGACTTGTGTGAACTTGGCCGGGCAGGTATCCCAGCATTCAATTCGGTGTAAAGCGCTTATGTTTTCCGTACACATATTTTCACAATTTACGTCTATTATTAATCAATATTCTTTTTTAAGATGTTTTAAGGCGAGAAATCAGCGGTGTAGATTTTGAATATAGGCAGTTCAACGAAAATTGATGGTGAATTAAAAAAGCCTTCGGAGTTTGAAAGCTCCGCAAACCCCGGCGGGCGTAGCAAGCTCGCCAGCCGGAATGACTCTCGCGAGCCGGTCAGTCAGTCAGCTCACAGACCCCTCTGGCCCCACGTCTAGACAGACCCCTCTGCCCCACATTTAGACAGACCACTGCAGCAAGCCAGGTCCACAATTGTAAGATATTTTAAACAATTTTTTCCGCTGTCATATTATATCTGTCCTCCTCATCCGGGCTCTCCTCCCTCGCAGGATCCTCTTCTGCCTCTCGGTAACGTATACAGATGGCAGTGACTAACTTTACCCAGTCCATCTATATTTAATGCCTATTTTAACGTTTCTTTCTGCTTTCAATTAAATTGAATCCCGAACAAAGTTACAAGGATTTTTTCCCCGCCGTTGTGTCGGTATTATATAGTTATTGGCCCGTGATACTTATAGCACTTTAATTGAAAACCTGGAAGACTAAACACAAAACAACAGCGGTGTGAGGGTGACCGTCCTTGCTTTATTATGAATACCCACATCAAAGCTAACTATAAAGTGGCAAGCGCCCTCTTTGCTGGGGTGTTGCGCAATACAGGAAGAACGCTTCGTCTCAAACCTGTCAACAGCGTTTTGTGTTCTTCTGAACTTGCGAGTTCAGTCTTCCAGGTACAGCTAGCAAGTACGTCTCCCCAAGAACACAAGTCCGTTCTTTGCTTACTTGGTATTGAGAAACGCCCCAAGACTAAATTCAAAGGGTAACGAGGTAACAAGAGGCAGGTGACACAATGGCTGGGAAACAGGTGGAAAACATCAGACAATCACAAGGGCGGGAAAACTAAGGCAGGAATTCAAACTTAACAAGACGGCACAGAAAACAAGAATATCATAATAAAACAGGAAACAGATGAAAATATATTATGTTTAAAGGTGGTCTCGCAGATGTTTGCTGTATGTGAACAAATTTTGTAGCCTAAAACACGCATGACATCGCTTAGAACACCTTTAATAATGATTTTTAGTATTGACTACTAATGAAAACTTGGTTTGTCTACTGCTTTGACTTAATGCTCTGTGTTTTACCTTGTGTAAAAACAATTTAAGGCAACGGGTTTACACGCAAATGGTGAAGTGAAGTCTGCTAAGTTGGGATAACTGTAACAGCCAGAACCTTTTTGTTACTGAATTTCTCACTTGGGTGACCTGGTGAAGTTTAAAAAAAATAAATAGACAAACTAAAAGAGCACACAACGACAACTGCAAACACACAGACTTCGTCATTCATTTCTGTGAGACCACAGCACTGGTAGAGCCGGAAGGCTGCCGAAGAGGGCTTAAACCAAACAAAAACTTGGGACTGGCAAAAATTGCTTCTAGATTTTTTTTAAATTGCAAAGACATCTGGCATCAAATTGATTGATTAATATGCACACAAAAATACAATCCAGGTAGACCTGGATTATATTTTCATAGCGTGTACATTGTAGAATTGTTTTTGTTTACCTGGCTAACTTTCCAGATTTATTCTCCAAGGAGCAGAACACTTTCAAATCCAAATCAAATATTGTCCTCAGATGGCACACAAAAGCCACTGAATGCACAGACCGTATAAACTACTGAATTGTCGAAATCTTTATTTACTTCATATACCCTGTTAGCCTTCTCATCTCCTTATTCTTAACTCTGTTGAACAACATCCATCTATCCTTGCTCTATCTTTCATTAGCTTCGTCCAGCGATGCTCCCATAATCCAACCAGTCACTTCCCACCTCTTTCATGCCACCGTAAAATATTCATGGTGCACCCCAAGGCTCACCTCTCTAAGTTCCAGTGACATTAGGGCAGCAGGTGGCAAAGCTGCTTTTTATTAATAACAAACATCTCCCAAGGCAGTAGTAAACCCCCATGCAATTATACACACACACACACACACACACACACACACACACTTTTTTTTAAAGTGATTTACTTATTTATTCCCCAAAAGAACCAAGCACGGCTGACTTTTGCGATCCAAATGTTCTTCAAAACTTTCCATTTGCAGTGTGTAGCTTGCTAGCTCAAAGAATGTTGTTGTTTTCCAAAGAGAATGGAGTAAGACAATGATGACACATTGTAGCTGCCTAACTGCAGTTGATCCAGACTAAGGTCACATATAAAGTACACATATGTATAGTGTTTTTATGGGTCCATAAATGCCTCTGGCTCATAGCTTATACTTACAATTCATTTTTCAAGCAAAAAAACAACAACATTACTGCCACTTGATGGCATGATGAAGCTTGGCACTTTAATTGCACCCACTCAGAGAAGGCAGACTGGCAGGCGGGAGAAAGTGGATAATAGATGAATCAGTCAGGCATTGCACTCAGTACCAACTATAACTATATAAAACGGAAGTCACATGATCGGCTGGACAGAGATGGCGGCTTAAGGTGTAGCTCCTGGCCCAAATTTGTCAAATAGTTGTTTTATATGGTTCCTACTTCAATATTTTACCACTTTGAGCTTGTTAGAGTTACTTGAAGCAGAATGTCAACTAAGAACAAATCCCAACGCAGCGATCCAGACGCCATTGCAGAGGCATTGCTGGAGAAACAGAAAAGCTACCTCAAACCACGCTTTTCTCAGATTCAACAGATGGCCCTCGACAACAACAATAAGCTAAGCCTTGGCTCAATCAGATCGGATGTAAATAACTTAAATACCACAGTGGAAAGCAATGCAAGTATTCTTAACAGCCACGGCCACACTTGCCGGGAGCTGGAGGTGAAGCTAGCAGACATGGAGGACAGAAACCGGAGATGCAACATCCGCATCGTCGGGCTGAAAGAGGGGTTAGAAGGTGCTAATCCAGTGTCTTTCCCGCTCACTGCCTAAGGCGAACCTACAGGTTGTGCGGAAATCTCCGCTCGTCTTTCAAGGCGGTAAAAAAATCGCTTCCCCCGGGATTATAGCAACATACGGTCAAGCGAACCATGGATTCAGCACAAGTCAAGGGTCTGTTTTTTTTTCCTGCTTTATCTGGCAACACTGAAGATCAGAGACAGTGCCCATTACAGAGCATTCACCTCCGCTGGGGATGCTGAGGACTATGTGAACCTGGCTGCGCCCCGTCCTCCTCCTGCTGTTGCAGCGGGGAGCGACAACGCTTTGGATTCTGTCACGAAGGGCGCCGTGGAGGAGGATCTGGACTAAAACAACTGCCTGATGAAGATGGATCATTGGTTTGTCTTGTTCTCTTAATGCGTCCAGAGTTTTGTCACACTGTTGTTTTATATGATTACAGAGACGGCGTTTCTGAATGCTATGTCAACCTAGCTTTATATAGTCTACCCTCCATAGGTTAGCTGGGACACTGCTAGGCTAGAGTTTCCTTTACAAGGTGTTTTTTTGTTTGTTTCTTGTTTCTGTTGACGGAAAATGGGTTTATTCTGATGTTAATTTAGTGTGGAACTGTGGGCTTGTGTTCCATTTTTGCTGCCCCTTATCCAATCTTGATCATAGAACAAATTTGAATGTTAGACTCTCTGGCTATGTTTCCCCCCCTTCTCTTCCTTCTATATCAATGTCTCGTCTGTTGTGTTTTCCATGTTTTGTTGACGGACTTAGCTTTGCATGCATTATTGTTAGGATTTAACAGCAGTCGCAATATCCACATGTACTTTCACTTAGAACGCAGCTTTTTTGATAATGGGTGATCTTTTATATTTAGTTTGGAATTGTGGTGGACTGAATGCTCTCCTAAATGAGCCAGCACTCTGGGCTTAGTAAAAAAAGAGAAATGTTGACATTGCATTATTACAGGAGACTGATTTACTGCAGGTGGACGCAGTAAATCTATTGGCCATTTAGCCAATAGATTCTATCATAGAATTGCATCCTCATCAGCAAGCTTAAAAACAAAAGGCATGGCCATTGTTGTCAAACGGAATCTCCTTACACACCTAATGTTTTGGATGGCAGTTTCTATGATACGCTCACCAATCAAATGCTGGAGATAACGGACTGTTCTTTTATTGTTGGTGCAGATTTCAATGCTGTGTGGGACCTAAATATTGATCGGTCGAATGCGAAGGTCACTAGTGACCAGGCTCAAGTCACAAATTCTCTGAAGTTATTGTCTAGAAGCATGGGGCTTACAAAAATATTACAGTTAGTCCTACCTGTAGGGACTATTTCTTTTTCTCAGGTAGCCATAAATCCTTTTCCAGGATAGATTTTCTTTTTGCATCCCCTCAATTATTTTATTCTATCAATAAAGCGGTGTTACTTCCAATGGCATTATCTTACCATAAAGGGATCCTTTGCGCCACCAACACTGGCCAATTGTCTCAACGTATGGTTAGATGGCGCTTTAATACTTCTTTACTGAAACATGAATCCTATAGCACTCAGTTTATAGCAGAATTCCAGATATTTGCAGAAATTAATGTTGGCTCTGTAGAAGACCCTATTGCAGACCCTGCAATAAAAGGCTTTATTAGGAGCCATACCATACTTTTCTGCTCTAATGTGCGCAAAGCTACGTCACTGGACGTGCAAAACCTTGAAGCTGAGTTCATCAGACATCACTCACTGTTACAAACAAACTTTACAGACAGGATAGCTTTAGAACGATCATTAGTCAAGAAAGACAGTTGGGCCCATCCTTCTTGACATTAACTTCGCTATTGAAAAGGGCGAATTCTCAAGGGTTGTTAACACAGCCTCAATTTCCTTACTCCTGAAAAAGGATAAGGATCCTAGGAGTGTTTTTTTATTTAAAAGCCTCTGAGCCTGCTTAACACTGACATAAAAACCTTTGCAAAGCTCCTAGCCTGCCGTTTGGAGTCCCATATGTCAAAATTATTGAACCTTGACCAAACAGAATTCATTAAAACGAGACTAGCAGCAGACAATGTTAGACGCCTTATCCATATTGTTGATGCAGCAGAGGACAGTAAAACACCAATGTCACTTCTCTCTCTTGACGCAATGAAAGCCTTTGACAAACCTGAGTGGCCATTTTTATGGTCTTAGAGGTGATGGGCTTTGGTAAAACATTCATTGGCATGATTAAAGCTTTGTATTCTAATCCTTCAGCCCGAGTCTTAACCGGACGCACCTCCACCTCTTTATTTTCAGTTTCCTCCCTTCAAGGCTGTCCCTTGAGTCCCGCTTTATTTGTCCTCTCTCTAGAGCTGCTGGCTCAAGCCATTTGGCAATCGATTATGGTGTCACCAATACACATTTGCAATTCACAGCATCACGTCTCATTATTTGCGGATAATGTTTTGGTCTTTTTAGAAAACCCATCTCAGTCTCTCCCTCACCTTCTATCACTATGCGAGGACTATCAGGCTTTAAAACTGGTCAAAATCGATCACATGACCCATCTATCCACACGTGGACCCTTTCTACCTGGATGGGGTGGATTTGGAACCATCCATGGCGCGGGTAAATGGTGCCCCAGAGAAGACTCTGGACACATGGCGGTGCATTGCTGACTCTGAGATCCGGGCTGTAGCCTTGTGCTCTAACCTCTAACTTGCGCAGGTGTTTGGTCTATTGTCTTCTGCCTGTCTGTGTGTGTGTGTCTGTTTCTGAGTGTGTTGTTTTGTCTTCCTCCCTCCCGTTTTTTCTCTGTTTAATTGTTATTTGTAAAAATGTTGTTATATATAAATTTTTGTTGGCCCTGGGACAAGTTCTCATTTCATTGTATTGTTTGTAATTGTCACTGTTTATTTCTTAAATATGTAAAAAAATTAAAAAATAATAATCACACAAAAACTATATAAAACGAATGCATAGAAGATTAAAACAAGTGAAAGACAGATGCATTACGTAAGACAGCCATGTGTTAGGCGATGGGCTGTCAGTGACATGCACAAAGAGATAGAGGAGCGGAAGCTTTCAGAGGAAGAAGATTCAATCAACAAGTCAGAGATTGATTTTCATGATAGGTCTCTTATCATCCTCTCACAAGCCAAAGCTGCCTCTCTCCCTGCTGTTTCATATTCTCTTTTCAGTCCTTGCTCTCTAAAATGTGAATCACAGACAGATACATATGATGGTATCTGCAACTTTTCTTCCTGAGATATTGCGTTCACAACAATGGGACAAACAGGACAAATGGTCAACCCAAAACATAATGCTTCCAGAGGCATAAAAACAGTACTTTAGTAGTGTGTAGTGTCGTCAAGTCTGTATTATAACACTGTATTTTCTAAAGTTAGAACAGTCTGTCACCAATGTCATACTTGTCCCAGTACATCTGTGATGAGCTAAAATCTATATGTTGAATCATTGGAGTCTAACATCAACTGCATATCTTAATTTACATGGAGAGAGTGGAGAGTTTAAAGTCACTCCAAAGTGTCATTAGATGAGGGAGAATATGTGTCTTTCTGTCCTAGCCCCACTGTGGTAATGTATCTAAGCAAACTCACAGCTAAATTAAAATCTCATGTAAATATCCATATACATATGTATACATCTTCCATTAAGGTGATTGGGTTCACCATTATAGCCCGATATATGCCAGAATAATCTGAACACCTGAAGACAATCTTGAACATGGCCTGCATAATAAGAGTATATAATTAATAAATAGATAAATTATCATCATTGGTGATGATTGGTGCAACAAACTGCCCTGGTCAATTCACCAAAGAAAATGAAGATCATTCGATACATATGGAACTACAATGCTTCTGTAGGTGCTGCATCCTTAATGTACAACAATACAAAAAAGTTAATTCAGAGGAAGTGCTCTCTTTGATCCATGTTAATTAGGACGAGGGTGAGCCTGCTTTCTTGCCCAGGGTACCGAGGCTGACGGTCGAAGATTTTACCATCTATTCCTAGTGCCTCTTTCAGGCTGTAATGTCCTGCAGGAGCACATTGCTAAAATGCATCTCCACTTCAAGTTATCTGAAAATCAGACAACTGAAATTGAGTGAAGATCTTGCAATTGCCTGATTCATAGCCCCAACCCCCACATACATACTAATTACACCCAAAAATAACATCAGAGGAAAGTGAAATCTGAATCAACGGTTGCTGTCTTGTTTTGTGTGAAACTCTCCTGCTGTGCTTAAAAAGGGAAACTTGATTTTATATACTTTATCTCTGAGGTGAGAAACTTCTGGTCCAACTTGTGACACACAGAGGTCAGAAGGAGCCTCATGAGCGGAATCCTGGAACATGAGGAGTGGCCTCTCTGGGAAAGCAGACAAAGATACTGATGGCAAGTGTTAATGTGTATTGTGGTCAAATTTCCAGAAACACCATGTTGGGGTATGATGAAAAGGGAAAGCTTAGACAACATTAGATCATTCATAGGTCACAGGTCAGGGGACCAGAATATTTGGCTAGTCTCTAACAACTAAACCTCTTAATGTGTAACTGTTTGTCTATCTACAGATTCAATGAGTCTACGTAGGCAGCTACATAAGAGAATGTTTTGTCTCAGGACTGTCTCCTTTTGGAGGTCGGTGGGCCAGACACACTTAAGCATACTTTCCAGAGAGAGAGATAGGCTGAACTAGGCTTTAGTATCTGTGTTAACGGCGCCTGCAATATCTTTTTCTAAGGTTCATCTAAACGTAACGTCTCCAGCATGAGTTTAAATACACCTTGGAAGACAGGAACTTCATAGAGTTGGGATGGCACTGCACAATAACACATCATGTTTTAACTGTACTGCCTGCTTAATCGTCTCCTCAATAGAGGGTTCATTAAATGCTTCTGTGTAAGTCGTCAAGGTCTCCCAAGACTTCTTCATGTATGTGAAATGAGTTGTGCTGCTCCTGAGTTTTTCCTTAACATGTACTGTATCTTGTTGATTAATGAGAAGGATAAGAAATAAAGGCAGACCACAAATGCCAACATAATAGTGGTGCTAGAAGATCACCAAAGTAGTAAGGATTCATCTTCTGGGTACAATGAATATCTGCAGAAAATGTGATGGCCATCGATAAAGTAGTTGTTGAGATATTTGAGTCTGGACCAAAGTGCTGTACTGACTAACAATGACATACCTCGAGTGATGGCTTTTAACATGGCTAAAAACATCAATCCTTACCCCAGCTTGAATGTGATATGTAAAGCACAGTTGCTCTCAGATTTTGTTTCTACCACCCATTACTCAGTGAACTCAAGCCCATCCACTGTAGATGATGTTGTGCTGCAAGGGAAAATCATTAAGATGTCTTATGTACAATACAAATAAATAGGGTGAGATATGAATTAGTCTGTCAGGTGTGATCAATGTCTCTTAAACCTGTCGGGGATATATTTTATGGACCACTCCTAGAAACAGTGTTCGAAATAAATCATTGGAGAAGGAGGCAGTGTTGTGTTGTCTTATGTGTCCTGGGCTGCAGAGAGTGATCTGTGATAACTGACTTCATCCCCAGAATATAATATTTGTTCATCCTCAGGGTAAAAAATGAGCTTTGACTAAATCATTGGGCACATTTAAATGTAGTGGTGCACATCTCATGCCAAGATGACTTGGCATATTGCACATTTTGTTCAAGCAGGAGCAGGAAAAGGATGATCACTGAGGTCAAGGGTGGTTATGCATCTTAATCACAGAGGCTATCACGTAAATTCTGACAGTCAAGCACTGAAGCTCTAGAATAGAAACCATCAGAGTGTGACACAAATAAACCAAACACAATGCTAACAAGGACTAAAAATAAATAAGAGAGGCTTTTTAATGATAAAGATTTTCTTCAAAACCACCACCTTCAAGCTAAAAAGCTCAAAGTTTGATGATTTATTCTCACAGGCATCATACAAACTTTGTCTTCCAGAGTCAAACAAGTCATGCTTTTAGGGTGCAGAGAGCTGAAATCTGTAGTTGCAAAAAGAGGTCTGTCACTGGGGGCGCAAAAGACATAACTGACAGCTGGGAGCAGCTCCCTTGTCTCTCAGGAGAGGTGAGAAGTGCTGCTCTTTCCCCACACTGCATTTATGTCAACTGAGATTGAAGGATTAGTTCTCCCTGGTGTCATAAGGCAAGGTAGATTGTGAAGATGAAAAGAGAAAAAAAAGGTTGTTTTTCCCGCCACATCGGAAAGGCTTGTTGGAGTGATATTGGTAATTGGCTTCCCTTCTGAGTATCTTTCATTAGTGCTTCTACCCAGTATGTTTTCCTTCCTTCTCTTTTGCTCCCTCCTAATCATCCTGTTTGTCTCTCAAAGAAATTGCTTTTCAAACATTGTTTCAAAATGAAGACATTTTCACCACAGTAATGGAGAAATAATTATCTCTGAAGCTGCAAATGTTGTTTTTCAGTAAATAACATTTGGGAATCATTATGTTTACAGCTAAGAAAAATTCATAAATATTCCTGCCACTCTTTGTAACTGTGGGACATAATTGAAATTTTAAAAAAAAACATGCTTGCCTTCAGGCTACAGCATGAACAAACAAAACAACACATCACACATTATTTTAACAAAATGTCAAATAGAATGCTGGGGAAGAAAGTGGCTGAAAAATGATGGACGTGGGCAATTACATCATGGAAAATTGATATGATTTAAAACCTGATTACATCAGATTAAGATGGTTGCTTGACATGTCAAATTATTGATTATAGATTGGTAGACTCGGTAGCCTTGTACGCTATATGTAGATTTAGTTGTACCTGGGGTTAAGGTTCAGGTTATTAGGTTTCATACACAGTTCATGGCAGAACCCTAGTCTGGAGAATGAGTTCAGCACCATGGACAGTTCCCGCCATAGCCTGTCGTTCTTTGTCCATGAGTTTGACAGAAATGGAAGTGCATTAACCTAAATCACAATAACCATTTGTATATACAGTATAGCTAGGAAAGGTAATGCATTGTAATTTGTATGTATTCCACGTTTTTATCCCACACACTGTAATGTTGCTGTAAATACTCACTTGACCACCAAATGTGTATTAATCTGCGACTGAAAATAGTCCCAAACTGTATGAATCAATGGGTTTGAGCTTGAGTGCTACCGGCAGGGTGGGTGGAGAAGCCGGAAAGTATTGAGCGAATGACTAATGCATTGTGGGTTTTAGTCTTTTCATTGGATTTGTTGACATAACGCAATGCATCTTGATGCATTAATGATTATTGACCCACCAAAGCAATATGTCAACTTTCAGCCAAAACAACTGCCTTTCGATTCCATCCTCCTGTCGGACTAATTGAAAAACAATGAATGACTAAAATGACTGTGTCTAATATCAACACAAAGCTCAGGCCTTAATATAAAAACGTCAAGTTATCACTAGTATTAAGCCGTTTAGTGTTTGTTAGCTCTGCATCCTTAAGATTGGAAAGATTTCACCTCACCTAGTTTAATAGCTTTATACTTTTTTCGAAATCAATTCTAAATTACATTGTTTTTTTCATATTTTAATAAGTTTAATGTATTTAATGTTAAATAAGTAGAAAATGAAATTTCATAACTAGCCATAAGAATAAAGAAATACCAGTCAATGAGTAAATGTGCAGTTTGTTTCTTTGCTGTCTGTCTTCTGTGGTAGAGCAATTAATCTGTTTATCTGTGCCCTGCAGAGCCAGTCCTTAAAACAAAAGACAAGAGAAGACTTCTAATTAGTAATTCTGGGTTAGAGAGCTGCTCTTGATTCAGTTCATAAAGGAGAATACAGCCTGTCTGACCGGGCATGGACTTACAATTGACATAAGGTGATTACTAAATGTGATATAGTGAATAAAGAAATGGACAGGACAATGCTCAGGAGGGTCAAGTAATTTTTTGGCTTGCGTGTCCATGCATGTATCAACTCCATATTTCATCTAAACATTAAACAGCAGGCTGGAGCATAAATATCATGTCAGAGGTTCTTTTCATTCAGCACCCACATGATGCTTTCCACCGACTGCTTAATACCTCCTGATTAAAGCAAAATAAAGAAAAGAAAATCTCCACCACTCGCACAGGCCAAAATCTTTATGAGCCTCACAATCAAGCACAAGACTCTCTTGTCAGTCCCAGTTACCTTGCCGATTGGTTAGCACCTGCATTACCATGGCAACTGATGACCTGGACATGCAGCATCGTTGAATTATCTGGTTCTCTCTGGCAAAAACTTGAATGTGGTGATTTTTACCACTTTTATGCAAATTGGGGATTTCTTTACTACTTAGCAGTTTCTAAGAAAAAGATGAAAAAAAGTTGCATCTTAGTAAAAATGGATCTTAATATATGTAATCATTTTTCATAAATCATTCTCATATGCAACAGTGACGTGGAAGTTCAGGTTCATTATAGTGATAATACCCCACTTTCTCTAGTAAGTTATAATAATAATAGTATAAGCATGGCTTCTATGTTTGATTACTAGCAAGCTATAGAGGTGAAATATCATCCAATTAAGCTGATGTGGTTTATATGTCATGTGCCACAGGGCAATATAGAATCAGTTTGTTTTCCTATTAGTGTTTAGCAGTAATTACAAATTAGAATAAGATTGAGAAACAGAACAAGGTAAGATCTACAAGGACTTATAATTATTGGGTATTGTCTTGTTTTTCACTCTGTCTTTAAATTCATGGGCCTTATATTGATATTTTACAATCAAAAGGAGTTTGTGTTGAACTATATTTCATATTCTGACTCAATGTATTCTAAGCCTAACAAGGCACCAGTGCAGCTATGTAATCCTAAGAACATGCTGAGGCTTAAATGAGATAAGACTACAATAAACAAGAGGGGGAAGAAAACATAGCCTCTTGCTGCAGCTTTGAAGTGGGAACTGGATCAAATCCCCATACGAAGCAAATTGCCGTTCTTTCCCACCAACCAGAAAGGGATCAAAACTGTCTTTTACTAAAAATAACAGTCACTCACTGTCTCCCTGTCTCTCTTTGTGTATCCTCCATGGGAAGACAAACACATAGGACCTTCATATTTTCCTACTCAACTAAGTCAGGTCTCTTAACTTCTCATAACAATCTGTTCATTTGATTTGTGCAGTCACATAGAGGGTACCTTAACATGTATGCATTTGTGAACTGTGCGTTAAGTTTGTTTCTGTTAAGAGTGTGCTTATGATGACTTTTTGGGTTCATTTGGTACTTTTGGGAACATTGGGAATATATGTAAAATAAAAACATAATACAAATATGCCATGAATTCCACAGTTTGACTCAGGAAGGATCCTCATGAGTCATGAAAAACTGAATTCAACAAGAAACCATGCAGAAGAGAATGGGATCATAATAATATTATTGATGTCACCCAGCTCTGTGCAACACTGCAATTAAATAACACGTCAATATGACAAAAGAGCAGACTAAGCACCAAACTTTATGAGTTTTGTACTCCTTCCTCCATTAAATGCAGCGGGCAAATATTAACTGATAAAGGCCTCTGCTTTGCTGAGATAGGCCTAAATGTACATCGGAACCACAGACAGCATTATAAGAGACGTTACATAAGTAAATCAACTGCTCATCCACCCACAAACTCGTCCAAACCACTCACAAGGCTATACAATGGTTGACACACACACACACACACACACACAGACACAGACAGACACAGACAGACACAGGAAAGACGACAGAGACCGACAGAGACAGACAGAGACAGACACCAGACACACAGACACACAGACCACACAGACACACACAGAACACACCAACACACACACACACACACACACACACACACACACACACACACACACACACACACACACACACACACACCACACACACACACACACACACACACACCACACACACACACACACACACACACACACACACACACTAAAGGCTCTAAGGTGGACTTATGTAATGCTGTTAACTTTTAAACAGCATTTTAAAATAAGTTAATAAGTTATCATGATTGGTAGAGGAGTCAAGTTAAACTTACATACAGACTTTCCAATGAGCTCAGAAAGAATGGTAGTGGAAGCAGTTTGAGGCTACAGCAGCCGCTACTAGCATAACACACTAAAATCTCCGACCAATATTTCGGCAGTTAAGTCATATTGTGAATAATGTAGGCACCAGCTTTTGACAAGGAAGATTAATGCATGGCATAAATCTCTGGTTCTGCTGCATCAATTATGATACTTTTATTTTCAAACTGTCCATTTGAGCCTGACCATGTTACAGGAGCACAGTGCTAAATCAGCAATTATCTTGACACCAATCGTACACACTGCGAACACAATAAAATGCAAAAGTATAGTTTTCTGCAGGCCTCTTGAACTAGACCATACTAGATTAAACAATATATCTGAGAAGACAGTTGGTAAATACATAAACCACAATGTACATGCCAATCAGAGTAAAGGCAGTGGACTTAATTAGACCTGTTAGAAAAGACAACGATTGAGAGAAAAAAATGGGCTACTACATGAAATTGCCCAGAAAAAGCCTAGAGATTAAAAGCAGTCGTTCGCAAACATCCAGAGATGTTACTGTAGCTGACGTGACCCTAAGCATGAGGTGACTGAACACCCAGAGGAAAGCAACTGTCTTTTTTTGCTTCCCTGGATCAGAGTGTTGTTTTGACCGGTTACCTGGATCTTTCTTTGGGACACCTGAGTGTGATCATTAGAAATGATGGACACATTCTTTCCCGGCTACCAATGTGGGACCACAAAACTGGCACACGAGAGACACTGTTATCAACCAGGGAGACTAAAAAACTAAAGCATGTCAAACTAATTTAAGAAATCAATATCCTATCTTGTGAGACTTCTAACTCAGGAGATACTCTTAGCTCTGGGGCATATAAAGACACTGAATTTGAAAAAATCCATTACTACGCACATATGGCCCCGTTTTACAAAAGGTATGAACCTGACAGTGAGTTTGCATCTAGCCTATGCGGGGTATTTGTTGGGTTTTGTTTGTTTGTTTGTAGTTTCATTGATTTACAGTAAACTTACCCTAAAGTCAATGCCCACAGTTGAGATGAAGCTGCCAGCCAGGAAAGCTCCGTCTTTAAAACGGACTAGTAGACATGTTTTCCCCACACCAGAGTCTCCAACCAGCATCACCTGCACAAGAACACAAGGGGGAAAAACTCAAACATGAATGACTGGAGGGCTAAACTAAACATCCACTGGTGGATAAAGGTAAATTTCAGACAAAACTGAAATAACTAGCAAAGAAATAAAAAACAGACGTAGGAGCATCAAAAAGAGGGAGCTTTTGCTCCTATGTTTAATTTTATATCAGTGACTGGTTTGCCCTCAGAAATAAAACAGGACATTTGAATCATTCAGCTAAAGTAGTCCTGGTATTTTGGTACCTGGCCAGTGAAGAGGGTGTATGTTAATGTGTGTGTGTGTGTGTGTGTGTGTGTGTGTGTGTGTGTGATTGCTCATTCTGGCCACCAGTGGCATCAATGCATGTGTTTGTTGTTCCTTCTTTTTTATATTCCAAGCTGTGATGAAGTAAAAGATTTGATGTAATTACTGTTGCCAGGTAAGCTAAGGGACGTTCATGCTCTAGACCATGGAAATCAAAAGTGCCTCTTGGGTGAACAGAGGAAGCAGAGAGGAGATGAAAGACAGAGTAGGAAGAATGAAGGGATGTAACAGGGTCAGATACAACATGTAGCAAAGGATATTATTGCCTTCTGTTTCCCTATTACAACTTTTTTTATCTCTGTATCTGATTTTCTTCTTTTCTCTCATGCTTTCTCCATGAAATGAGCTTTATGTTTGCAGGATTGTGCAGGAGGAGGTACCTGCTTGGCTCTTCCTACCCTTAGGCTTTTATAAATAAAATGCAATCAATGTCTCAATGCAGAATTGTGATCAGAGGGAGCAATGCTTAAAACATGGCACAATAAAATCAATAAGAGGATAGGTTCATCTCTGCAAAGAACATATATTAAGCTACAGGTAGGATATTTTTGATCTAGCCTTGCAACATTTAACCAAAACATTATAGCTATCTAGAAAGTATTTCAAGGGAATGTTATTGGATTTCTGCCTGAACATGTTGCTGCTACTTGTCAGATCACATAACTAAATGCAATAGCAGTGGGTATGTGGCAGTATCAACAGTATTAACAATTGTTTATTTATTGGCTGCAAGGATGTTATGTAGGCCAACTGTTGAAATGGTAGTCCTAGTCCCCGCTCCCTAAACTAAATAAAAATGGAATAAGAATATCTACAGTTCCCAGTAGCTTGAAAGGAACAATCACTTCAATTGTTCTGCAAAAAGAGTAACACAAAGACATCTTGCAATCACATCAAACTACTGCTTCAAAAACACATAGTAGGTGGCAATAGACCATTGAAGCTATTGAGAGTAGAATCTGTGTGGATCTGTGTTTGTGTTGTGACTGGTGACGAAACAGTTCTCTACTCACATTATGGTTAGGTAAAATCGCTCACTGTAGACTAAATACAAATCCTGTGGTATGTGCTGCAGGGACAAACATGCATTCAATCAGTTGTACAACCATTTATTTGTTGGCTTTTGCAAGGCGTTGTGCACCTTTGCAGGACATCGACCGCCTATTGACGCAGCTGGTATCAGGTACTCGCTGCTGTTTAGTGAATAGAGGTGGTTTTAAAACGAAAGGCAATAAAAGCTAAACAGGAAAACAATACTGGCAAAGAATAAAATAGACCACAAACATACATTTACTATGTGGATTTTTTTCTACATGTAGCCTATTCGTCCTAAAGGTAAACAAAACACAAAAGGTGTCCACTCTGTTAGGCTACTCTTTGCACATTGTATGGTGATCTACATTGTAGGCCTACTGGGTACAAATTTGTATCTCGCTTTTATAATCTCTGTGATATATTTGGGGAGCATTATGGAAACTAAAGCCCACTTTTATTTGAGTTGTAGTTTGTTATCATGTATTTACTGATCAACCTCATACCTTAAAGGCGATGTCATAAAACTCGCTGCTGTTGCTGATGGAGGGTCTGCTGGGATGGACCACGCCGTTCATCTGAACAATGCCCGGGTTCCTCGCAGCTTTCCCGCTCCCTTTCCCGGTGGGGCTGCCCGCAGACGGGCTGCTGGTCGCGGCTTTGCCTTTGGCAGCCTTCTTGCGAGACATTTCTCAAGATTTAAAAACTACCTTTATGAATCCTTAGTCAAAACAAAGAAAACAACGACTGACGACTGAAAAGTTGCTGCAGCGAAGAACTTAAATTAGCAGATGTTTTTTTTCGTTAAACCTGCGCGTTGAATGCATGCTCCTTGACACACCCCTAAAGTAGGACGAAATTGTCCTGAAATGCAAAAAACGCTCTCGCTTCCGTTGTTGTTCAGCCGCTTTTTGCTGCTGACTGCTTGCTCTTTCCTGTGGAACCGCCTCAGCACTGCGCGTTGTAGCGGCAGCAAATAGATGTGTTTGGCAGAAAGGTCCACCTTAACAATCAGGACACAGGGGCGCTGCACTATGCACTGCGCCTGTTAAGAGGACGCCTCGACTTTCATCATCACGTAAAAAACTCACTATAATCATCGCAGACTGTGACCTGTACTGCAGGACTGGCACTGATGATTATGAGGGTATGAATGTTTTATCGCAATCATCTGGTGTATGAAATTATGCCTGTGTGTTCTTAACCTTCAAAATAAGGTGCATAGCCTATAATAGATTTAGCAAGTCAACACAGTTTTTTGTTGTTGTATTGTATTCTGTTAGAGTGACTATGTGAATATGTTAATGTAGGCTATTGTTATTATGGCAATTGTCATATAATAACTACTTTTGCACATATTCATGATTAAACAAAGTATTTACTTTCTTTAATTCATTAATAGCTTTCACTTCATAGATGGTATTATGCATTTATGAGCTACAGCTGGAGGCCAGGACTAATTAGAATAAAGTATACCTTCAATATAATAAGAGGTGCCGTCCATTCACTTAGTAATTGAATGCGGAGCAATAATGATTATCTGTTTCTATTAGCAAGAGCATTATTTATGGAGAAATAAACAACTTGCAGCCACCTGTGGAACTTGCTGGAGATGTGATTTCAATAATACACCACAAGAGGGCGACATAAGGATACAAGATAGGAAGTCGCAGACGATAGAGAGTAGAACAGCAGAGCAAGGATCAAGTTAGTGTCCGTGTTGAGGATCTTTGTCCCCTAAAATATATATATATATATATATATATATATATATATATATATATATATATATATATATATATATATATATATATATACACACACACACCTAGTTATATGAGATGCACACAATTGTAATTGATTTGATGTACATACAATCGGTCTTTATCAAAAAGCATCGGTATGGGCTACAGCTTCCTCCACCAACAAGCTGGTTGTGATCAGAGCAGTTATTGTCTAAAGATGGTTTGGCCTTTCAGTGACTCTTACCCAGAGACCTTATAATTCACAACATAATTCAAACGTCTCATGGAGGATGTCACTCTTTAGCTTTGTCCACATTGTCTACATTTGCAACAAAGAACAGCAGAATATTCTGGTTAGACCCTGATCCTCTGTGGCCAGTAATACAATGTTGTTGCCCCTCTCTTCTCTGTAATCTAGTTTGTGATGCAATATGGATTTGTGTATGATACAATAGCCTTCTGATCTAATGCCAGGCTGTCCGTGCTTATTAGAATATGTTCAAAGATCATAGCCCAGAGACCTTGTTTGCTCCCCACAACAGGAGACTGATGTAAGCTTGTATTACCTCTGACCTTTAGAATGTGAAGCGTGAATAATATGGAGCTAGAACAGTAACAGTAACCTGTGGTATTGAAAATAAAATTTGGCATTGAAACAACAACTATTGGCACTATAAAATGTTGAACTGATATATAAATGCAAACATCAAGTATTAATCTCACAACCCTCTATTTCACTTTTACATTTGTTTGCATTATGATAGGTTTTTCAATGTCAATCTACATTTTTTCTTGATGTTTAGGTCTTTTTTTTACGCTGTCAAGATTTTTACAACTACAATTACAACTTTCTGTCACTGTTTTGGAGTAGGGAGGAGGGGCTTGAGGGGAGGGACAAAGAGGGCGTGGTAATTTACATAGGCTACAGGCGGGAGACCGCACCTTCACAAGAATCCTCACAGATGTGTTAAAACCGCATATCTGCAATGTCTTCCTCAAGTTCACCTGAAACCTCCAAATCTCAAGTAACTCTGTTTATCTCAGCCATTTTTTCACATAGAAGCAGGCTGGTTTATTGTTAACTTTTAATGTAGGCTTAAACTGTGCTGTTTTGGCAGAGGTTAGCACCTAAGCCTTCTGCCTGTTGAGTGTGAGTGTGTAATTTGCCTAGAAACCTGTCAGTCAGCAGCTATATTTGTGATTGGAGGAGAGTTATGGGGGCGTGGAATTGAGGTTCCGTGCAAGTGTTAGGGCAGGTAGACAGGGCGAAGCTCGTTCTCTTACATCCATGACGGAGCTAATGCGAGACGCAAGCGAGTCAATCCTTGTGCACCAGCAATAACACTGGC
>NC_045747.1:9223119-9224963 GCF_008692095.1 Etheostoma spectabile
CTAAAGGACAGGAATTACTGTTATTATAAATACAAAATGATAGAAGATAGATTGACATCCCTGGCGGGAGACTTTAGCTACAATTAGCTACAAGTTAGCTGACGTGTGCTAACCATGGATGTATTACTGTAAGAGAACAGCGCTAACCTCTGCCAAAACAACACACCTTGGGCCTGAAATAACATCCTAGGATTGTGAGATTATTAATTTTGATGTTTGTGTTTTATACATTAGTTCAACATTTTTCAGTGCCAATATTTGTTTCAATGCCAAATTTTATTTTCAAGACCATAGGGTAGGCTACTGTCACTGTTGTAGCTCTATAGAATAGTACCAGGCTCAAAGAGGCAGCTCCATTTGCTGTAGGCCTACACAAATTAAACAGATTGAAAGCCATTTCGGAAAAATCCCAGTTAACTAACAACCAAGTTAAAGGCAGTTTCTATGCAGAGGATGATATTTGACAGTTCACCTCTTATGTGGTAAATATTTATTGTGGTAAACTTGTTATGTAAAAAATAAATTGTAAGCCTAATCTAACATCAAAGTACTATTCCTCCTTTATTTTCCAACCGCTAAAAATTGCAGTTTATAGTGTAAAAGAATCTATCCTACATAGACTTGTTGGGAACGTCACATATTTGACCCCCAAGCTCCAAAACTCAGAGTTTCTGAGTTCTGGTTGTAAACACAGACAGCTGGAGCCTCTGGTTTCTGTCTCTAAATCTGCTATCTGTCAGCATTTTTCCACACTCCACCCAACTCAGCGCAGGGTAAGGAGTGGAGTGTCATTGGTTTGAGGGAATACAAACCCCAAAATCCACCAACCCCCCTTGTGCAACTCCCTTCGACAGCTGAGATTTGTTCTACTCCTAAAGCAGCTGTCTACTGTGGCAACAGCTGGGCATTTTGGAGGGAAGAGGCGACTAGGATAGAGAGATTTATTGGAATCCATCACTGTTTTCAGAGAAATTAGCAGCCTTGTCAGGACAAGTTAAATATGCCCAATGCTTGTTTTGTACATTGCAAGGCAATAATGTGTACTTGTTTACCATGCTTGCGTGTGTCTGTGCCAACAAGCATTTATAGCAGCACAAGCACATAAAACCGTCTTTGAATACAGAATACAAACTGTGGAGGCAGTTGAGAAAAATCTAATCAAGCAAATTTACTTTATTCTTTACTTAGGCTAACAAGGCACTGATCAAATTATAGCTTTTTTTTCATAGTGCCATACAGTGTAAATCAATTTTGTGATTCAGCTGTGAAGAATGCATCACATCACATCATTTCAACATAACATAATTAGGAGCAAATTACATACAGCAATCTTTCCTGGGTGCAAGCATCTTTAGAGCTGTCCAATCTCCATGACAATAAGTCAAACAACCTGAAAAGTTGTGGTGAGTGTTAATTTACTTTGTCAGGTGCTTGAAAAAACATTGTGACTGGAACATGGCTATACGTGTGTGTGTCCAATGCAGTGATGTCATAATGCCCTCAGGGTCATGTCAATCTGCAGGCACACCCAATGGCCAGGCATTTGTCAGTTTACCCAGGGTCGGGTGCCCTGAATGTGGGCTGGGTGGCGTGCAGCAGCCTAGCCAGTCGCTCAACCAAAGTCACAGCAACTGTTGATCTGTTGGCCGCTCTTTCTTTCAGCTGCCTGTGGTCGTGAGGAGGGGCAGGAGGCATCCTGCCAGCCGTCATCCCTGTTTGTCAGGCCTTTGGCGAGAACCATCAGTGGACTGGTACTGCCTGGCGCTTATTCGCTCCCCGAGGCATCTTTAATGAGAGAAACAGAGAGAAAGAGAGTGTATGTGTGTGTGTTGGTGTGTGTGTGT
>NC_045747.1:9224973-9293222 GCF_008692095.1 Etheostoma spectabile
GAGAGATGGAGAGAGGGAGAGGAAAATGGGTGGCATGAGTGTTTATGGTTTTCTGTCTAAATAAAAAGTTATGGACATGTTTAAATTAATTATAAATATTACAGTCTACATCTTTACAATATAACTGTCATGTGTTTATCTTGTCCTAAAATAATTATCCTGTGTGGGAGGCAGTTATTATTTATCTAAATAAACCTTTATTTAACCAGGCAACTTCCACTTTAACTCAATAATCCTGACTATGAAAAAGCCTACTTTTGACTACAGTTATCACACATAATGAAAAATATGTTTCATTCTGTTATGAGGTAATGAGGGAAACAACGTTATATGTAGACTATGCCAAAAATGTCAGAATAAACATCATTGGACCGTTTATAACGTGAACCACTGTATGGTGTTTAATGCGGTACAGTGATTCCATGCTTCTTTTTCTTATGACCCCTTGACTCCCTATTAGTGATATTTGTCTATTAAATGGGAATGAGAATGACATTTTGAAAACAATGTGGCAATGTGAAAGGGGTTAGCAGTTAAGCCATTCTAGAGTCCAGAAGAGATAAAAGATAAAAAAAAAATATATTTCAAAAAAACAGTGCAACAATGAGCAGTCTCAGAACTACATTTTTTCTTCTCTCAATTCCTGAGAGGTACCATCCCTGAGGTTGGGCACCACTGCTGCAATTCATAAAAATGCAACAAAATGCTCTTTGAGTTGTTGTTGAGACTAGAAAAGCTCTATATAAGAACAGTCCATTTACAATAAATTCTGAGGACAAATTTGAATATAGGACATGCAGTTGTCAGGCACATTTGATAATAAGTACCGACATTTTGTTTGCATTGTAATACAGTTCCATTGTTTTAATTCACCTACCATCTACTTTGTATTTGATATAATGTTTTCTCTGTTTCTGAATTCCATCCTGAGAGACGAGCAGTGATACATTGATACAGTTATCAAAGTAAAAATATTTTATGTACTCACTGTACTGTCTATGCAAGAGCTTGATCCCTCTATATACTGTAGCTAACATGAGTATAAGAGAACATGGATAGAAATGAGCCTTTGCAAAAACAATGTGTTCATTTGGCTTGAAATTGCCTCGACATAATCATTTTACTCAATCTTGCCATATTTTAATGTGCCATGTACCAATGAAGCCAAGGCCTGACTTCAAATTGGTTTTCATACATTTTTTTTTAAATTCTCTTTCCTCGTAAAAAAAGGTGACATGGTTAATTATTACCTTTCCAAAGACGTCATCACAGAATCTCAGTGTCACACTTGCAATTTCCACCTCTGTTTAAACACTGTTTTCACAGTCACTGCTTTTTTCATTTTTAATTTAGCTGTAACTCAGCAGGGGGTCTGTCTTAGTAAGGCCTCAGAGAGCTGTAGCAGGGTTTAATCTAAAGTGTTGAAAATAATACATGCCCAACCCTCCCTGGACCCTTTAAAAGATCCAGACATAAGAGTCTGAGCCAGGGTACCAGAATGGAAAAAATCTACGAGGGTAATAATCACTACCAGGGGCCCAATTTTCCCCAATATCTGCTCCATTTTTCAGTCCCCTTATTTATTTGGATATAGGCCCTTGAAGTTAAATTTAATTTATATCTGCTTTGAATTTCCACAGATCGATCTAAGGTGCAAGACACTTTTGTTTCCACTAGCAAAGATGCCATCCTTTCATCTTAAGAAACCGGGTGCATTCATAAATTATGGGTCTGTTATCCAAGTCCCAACCGTAAATCCTTTCTAATCCAGGGTGCTTCCTGCAGGGGTCAGTGTCACTGTATTCTGTTTCTGTGGTGATCAGATTTATGACCTCACACATGCTGTCAAACAGGAAGCATTTGGCATTAACTGACACCAAAACATGCAGTGTAAGCACAGGATTGATTTCACACACTGATCATGAAATTCAACAGCCTAACATTAAATCAGATCGCGTTGGAGCCAAAAGGAAAAGGGCGAAAAGCAGAGAAAAAGCAGAGATTCACTACTAGGCGGCCTAAATTGCCCACTGCCATTTCAATCCTCTCTCTGCCCTCAGATGCAGAGCAGATTGAGTTTTTGGCGGCTGTAATTTTTCACAGTTTAGAGAAGGCCAGACTAAAACATGACTCACTGTCCACTTTCTTTCTTATGCTGCGGGGCCAGAGGTGGGCACTTCATGTCTTTGCTCAGCTGGAACCAGGGCAATAAAAGGCGATGACACACGCATACACACATAAACACAAACTCACATTACATACAAGCTGTGGCAGAGAGTGGGCACATAAGCACCAACTGGAGAGAGCCATGATGAGCGGGAAAAGCTGTGAGCAGGAAAAGTGGTGTGTGTGGGTGAGTGTGAATATGCGAGAGTGTGCGTGTGTATTTGTAGAGTTTTTGCAGTTGTGACAGCTGGGATGAAGGAGTGGAGGCGGCGTGTGTGATTGGAGGAGGTGCCAACAGAGCAAGTGTCTCTTTATTTTCATTACACAGTGTGTGTGTGTGAATGTATGTTCATGAACACTATGTACATCTGTGTTTGTGCCTGTTAATTTAGTCTGTATGTACAGAACAGTCTGATCTTGTTTGATATGAGTGCAATATGGAACCATCACTCCAATGTATGTAGATTATCCTCTTGTTTACATGAAACCTCCATATGGGGTGCCGAATGTAAAGCGGCTCACGCTGAAAATAACAGCAACATTTTGTCACATTTAGCTTCAAACAATGTTTAAAAAACTGGTATGAATTTTTGAAGGTCACTTTTTTGCACATTTACATTTGTCAACTTAGAGATATTTCAAATAGTTAAATCCACTTTTATGAAGTTGTGGGACTTATGACCTGTAGCCACTATAGCCAGCCACGAGGGGGGCTCACTTTGACTGATCTGGCATGTTCACTTGCATAAAGGCCAGGAAGAGCCTATCCCCCGCCCGCTGTCGCTGTTGAAAAATTTTGTACAGCCACCAGGAAGGCACTGATGATGTTCTCGGCTAATGCAGATTCGTTGGACATTTCGCAGAGCAACCATGGCGACAGTACTGTACCTGGTTGGGGGCGGACAGGGATAGGCTTATGCTCTATTTGACACTATAAACACACACTGACCTCCTCAAGCTTTTATTTTGGTACTTCCAGTTACCGGCATTGTAAATTTGCACATTAGTTAAATATTTAGTTTCACCCGAAACATTTAGATTTAACAGTTAGCATTTAGATTTAGATTTAGATTTAGATTTAACATTTACATTCAACATTTACATTTACCGTTTACATTTAGATTCAACATTTAGATTTAACATTTACATTTAGATTTACTTTTAAACATTGTTTGAAGCTAAATGTGACAACGTGTTGCTGTTATTTTAAGCGTGAGCCACTTTAAAACCCCATACATCCATGTTGTGTTGTACTTGCTACTGCTACTTGTGCAGTTAAAGGGCCAATACAGTCAAATCACATCGCAAAATGTCATTACATCCAATGCCAATTATGTTTAAAAACATAATATCTGCGCATGGTAACAACAGTGTGACTAAGGTAATAGGGAAAGATTAATGTCACAGCAAATACATTATGACTAAGGTATAGTTTGGCAACAAAAAAAGAAAAAGGATTTTATGTTTAACATGTATTGTGTATATGTATTTTATGTTGGGGAAAGGTTGAGGACATTAACTGCAGGTCTGTAACATGATGTAAACTCAGGTTGCCTCCATAAAAAGCCACCACCTTCACAACCCCTTCAGCTTGCTACACATGTAAACAAAACAAAAACAAAAAACAAATTTAGTTGGAGAGACTGTGATCAGAAAAACATAAACTCAACTAAAATGTTCTAACTGTTAAAAAGACCATTGGAGCTGAAACATATTCATGCCATTAAAAAAGGAATTTGTCATTTCAACATTAAAATGTACTAAATGATCAACCCAAGTTGCTGAAAATTGTTTTTGCAATTAAAGCTGTTGTAAGAGATGAAAAGATCAATTTTTACTTTTTGAAACAGGCTCATGATTATCTCTTAAAAGTGTCTCGCATAAGAACCTCCAATCATGCACCAACATCATTTGTGGACTGTTTAAAAGTGAAGTATGAAAACAGTGGAAAAATTGGGGCGCACAATGTAGAACAAAATTACGCCAGTAACAAAGCAGCATCACACGAGATCATGATTGAATCCATTCCTCAGCGCCTGCTGGGATGGTTCTCAACACACCAACCTCATGTAGCTGCAATCACAGGATCAGCCATCCAGACAATCATATGAATACCGTTCATGGTTTCAACTCCACTTATTTTGCCTTCATTACCAAATAACAGTGCACTGTTACCCTAGACAACATCATCTGGAATTTTCAAATCAATCCCCAAACTACTTTCAAAGAACCAAATTAGCTAGATGAGAATAACCTGGATTAGTTTAATACCCTGATAGCTTGCTTGCTAGCCTGAATTAGTTAAACTACATTTGAAGGACTGAGCCCTGGTTACTCCGGACAATCCACAGACCTCGCTGTGGACAGTTTTTACTGGGGCAATTCATTTTATTAAAAGTAATTCCAAAAGCCAACTGGCCACAGCAAGGTCTATGAATTTCCCAGGGTTAGCGGGACTGGAAAGACACATTGCTGTTTAAAGTTTTAAAGTTTTCAATGCTTTGACCTCCTTTGAGTCGGAGTGGAGGCAGAAATCTCAGCAGATGAAAGTAAAGTAAAACTTTCTGTATGGCCAAATGCCACTAATAGAAACATGCCTTGCTGCAATTTGTGTGTGCATATCCTTTAAGGTTTTGCATGTTTTTGGCACTGCACTGCTGTATCTGCTTACTTTGCATGTGATTGTGTATGTGCTGTGTAGCTGAGGTAACTCGGGTGCTGCTGCAGTAACGAGCCATGACAGCAGCTGCAGGAGGCAGCAGGCAATGATGAGGTCATTCAGCAGGCAAGATTAAGGCTGTGACAACTGGCTCTGTGGCCAGTGCCAGTGCTGACCAGGGCAGTTGTGCAGTGGGCATGGTGCTACGGTCCCAGCTTCACAACAGCGTTACCCCACTGTTGTTTTTTCATTAGCATGGTACTGGCCCAGGGCGCTCTGCGCCTTGCCAGACCCACAGCGTGAATCCACAGTTGTTGCAGGGCTTTAGGGTCGTCCTACTCCATCCCTCTCTCTCTTCGCCTCTGTCTGTGGTCACACACTGTGGCCGCGGTCCACACAGGGAATAAAGGATCAGGTTACGTCCCAAACACACTCGTTAACTCAGTTATGCAAGCTTTTAACTTTGATGTGCAGTGATAACGCCAGGATTATTGAAGGGACAGATGCCATCTGACCACAGCAGAGCCTTGTTGCTACATAGCTCAGCCCCAGTCGACGAAAGACTGACAAAATGGACTGGTGACGGTCAGGAGAAGAACCAATTATAACCTGATAGGGTTGAAAGACAGGGACAGACATGGAAGATCAAAGTGGAGAAACACTTTTTCATGATCTTCAAATGTGAGCTTGACATTTGGTGTGAAAACCTAAAATATAGCTTGTAATGGATGGAACAGTTCCAAATTCACTGCACCTAACATCTGTTAAATACATGAAGAAGTAACAGGATGTGTTATGTGTGGCTCTAAATTAGGTGACTTCAGTCTCCATTTTAAATTTTCTTGCACTTTAAATTCTCCTCCTTCGCTTGCAAAATGATGAAAATGCATAAAACACAGCAGCTAGCCCTTCATTGGTTCCCACTTATTTTTCAGTGGAGCTTGGACACAGACCTAAAACCATTAGCTGCACCACTGAGACCAATTAGCAAAATGAGGCCAAACAAACCTTCCCGTTCTTTTACAACATGTTCTCTATTATTACCCTCCCTCCTTCCAGTCCATACATTTCTTTTCACTCTTTTTTCCCCCTTTTTTGTGGCTAACTGAAACACCGTTTTTCAGTGTCTCTGGCCTCTGCTGATAAGTGATTTATTTATTATGAGCATTCTTGATGCGTTGCAACTATAGTGATGTTCTCATACGGCCCGAAGGCCTGCCATATTGATGTCTATCTCCCACATAAGCTCCAGATGTGAACTCAATGGCTTGATGTTTGCTTCTGATGACTTCAGGAGTATGAGTTTGCTCAGCTGGAAGATTTTACACTTGCAGACCAACAGTCTGACCTGAAATAGCCAATGAACAAAGAGATGATGGTGACCGACAGTTATTCAGGGCTCAGTTGTTTATTTATTTAGATGGCTCAGATATGCTGCCTAAGTCTTTATAGAACATATTACTTCTATTTGCTGAATATACATTCATTTAAACCCCACCGGTCTGAGGACAGTAAACGTCCTTTCCCACTAGGTGGCAATGCAGTTGAAGACTCAAATCATAGAGGGGAAAAAAACACCTGTAGGAGTCCAGCATCTCACTTCACGCTCTCTCCCTGCTGTCCTCTTATGAGTCTGTTAGAACGTGTTATATTGGCATTTACTAAACAATGAATAGGATTTACTTTTAATAAACAGACTCCATTTGATTTCTATATTAAAGACACCAGGGAAATCATAAAGAAGAGGACCTTCAAATCCACTATTGTTTATTTAATTTGCAGAATGTAGTTAAAACTGCAAAAATGACAGTGTTCTGTTGTTTAAGATATCACAAATCCTTGGTCATAAATGTGATGTTAGGTTTGATGATTTAACTATCTCCTACAGAACTACTGCACTTGAACCCACTTTAAAACAAAGTACAATGCTCATTTGAATCTTAAATTAATAATAAGTAATTGTTATTTAGAGTGTATCACTCTAATTTGGATCCTATTCCAATGTCTCCCCTCTTTAATTTTGATCTCGTTAATAGTGTAAAAATATAATTTATTTATTGTTTGCAGAAATGAAAACTGAAGACATAAACTACCGATCAAAAGTTTGGGGTCACTTAGAAATGTCCATTGTTATAGACAGAATACCAACTGAGTTGCATTGTTTTTTTAAACCAGGGCAGCAGTTTTCAGATTAAATTATGTTCTTACATAATTGTTAAAGGGTCCTCCAATGTTTTCTCAGTTAGTTTTTTAAAATAACATCAGATTGGTAAACAGAATGTGCCTTTGGAACACTGGAGGAATGGTTGCTGATAATGGGCAATGTAGATATTGCATCAAAGATCAGCTGATATTCTGTCTATAATGGAGCGGTATGGAAATGTGTAAGTGACCCAAAACTTTTGACCGGTAGTGTATAGCCCAACACAATTACTGTACATTATAAAACCTGATACAGCCATTAAAAATAGATAATGAAGTAAAAAAGGGAAGTGTTTATATCCTGTTTGCTTGTTTCCCATTAAGTAATTGTGGTGTGTTTAAAACATTATATACACTTTACTGATCTATATTTTCACCTTTTATGAACTTCATTGGCATGGTTTCCAAAGAACAAGAAGATATGATATACATATTGGTATATTATGTGATTTTGAATTGTTATTCTTTGTAACTGTAGTTACAAAGCTGCATTGTGTTGTGGAAACATGGCGGTGCTGTCTAGCACCTGCAGCTGAGTGACACTTGCATATACAGAGAAAACAGACCAAATGTCGACGATAATGTCATCATACAGTATGTGGCTGCAACATTGACTAGGAACAATAAACCACCTGCCCTGGCTGCATCATTCGATCCAATGGAGAATGTGACCGTGTTCATTGTTGTATGCTCATGTAAACAAGACAGAAAACATGGATAAGCACTGAAACCTCACGGGAGGTAAAGTATTTTTTCCTGTTGCACACTGTAGCTGAGCAGTTAGCAAATGTTCTTCATGACCTTCTCACCTCTTTTTGGTTCGAGTTCCTCTTAAACTACAGCCAGAAGAACAACAAAAACAGCGTTTGATGTTGTTAACAAGGTCTTTTTCTCTGTCTGCCTGGAAGTCCCCTTCTTTCTCTTCCTAACTACCACCAAATGGTGTCCTGTAATTCACAATGTGCATGCACATCATTTGAGAACACACTAAACCCAAAAGCCTGACTTTGGTATTTCTCCGCCACATAAAATGACTGCCATATTTAATGCAAACAAATAGCCAATAAAATAACAATAACACAAATAAACAGTGTAAATAAAATCAGTGTAAGAAATAAATACAATGAAGACTATAAGTCAAGTGTCTTGTTAGCCCCTAGAGTGTAATTAGGGACGTTGCGGTTTGCCAATGTCCGCAGTGTTTACTTACATCTCACCGGGGCACAATAAAGACGACCAAAGAAGAAAGAAATTATGTCAAAATAGGATAAAGTGGGAGCTGAGAAGAAGATGGGAAACGGAAAAGACAAAAAAGGATGATAAAAAAGGGAGCATTAGGAGAGACAAGCCTGGAATCAATAATCTGGTTTCTTGTTGGGCTGAGGAGGGAAAAGCGAGTGAGCGGCGCCTGAGGACAACAGACCGCATCCTTCCTTCCTGCGAGGCAACATGAGGACAGGAAGGGCCACCAGGGGAGGTCACTTGGCCAGCGATTCACTTCCTGTCAGGGTCGCCAAGGATCAGGGGATAAGTACATCCGGGTCACAAGAAGAGCCACCTGTCTGTGATCTGCCCCCCCGATGTTAACCTCAATGGCAGCCAGGTGGGGAATAGATGCAGGGAGAGGGGGATGGGTTGGGGAGTCCTAAGTCTGAAGTAGACAAATGAGTCTGACAACAATCTAACCATCAGACAAAAATGTAAAAAATGTGGTATCTTAACTCATCAAATCATTAAAACAAATCATTAAGTCTGCAATGTGTGTGATAATATGTGGCTGTACAGTATTCATATTTGTATAGTCTTTAGATGGGCTTTACAAATGTCCACCTTCTTCTTGAAAGTTGGATTTTTGAAAGTTGCAAAAGATGAGCATTTCTTGCATTGACTCTTGCTTTGTAACAGAATTATCACTCAAACATGCCTCAGGATGCATATAGGGGGTTTCCAGAGTGGTAATGCATTGTTAACATTGGAACAAAGGGACTATACATTGAAATAATGTGCACTAGACGAAAACACGCACCAAAGGATTATGGCACTGAGGGCTAGAAAAGTGGACAATCTTTGCCACTAGCTGTGACAGGCAGAAGAGGGGACTTAAGCCAGCTGAGGAGAATTTGTGTGTGTGTGTGTGTGTGTGTGTGTGTGTGTATGTGTATGTACATGTGTGAAAGTGTGTTTGAGAGTGTGCCAAGCCGAACAGAGAACGTTGGCAATTTTCTTGAGATGCAGAGCTTCACCGCGCTCCCAGGAGGCGGTGAAGGGGGAGGCCAAATAAACATCAGATGTGCAGCAGGATCTAACTCCCCCCGTTGTCTCCCTCCCTCTACCTCCAAAGACTACAGAAACACATGGGAGTGAAGAAGAAGAGAGGGATAAGAGGACAGGGAAGGGGTAAGGGAGGTAGAGAGGAAAGGGGAGATTTCTGCTGTTTCATTTTTTAAAACTCCTTCGCTGTAAGTTGTCATCGTAGTCGGCTCCGGAGAGGTTTGCAGATGTTTATCATGTACAAGAGGGAAGAAAAAAGAAATCATGAATTGTTCTTGGATGCATCCAAGGCCACAAGTTCAGGCTCATAAAGTACATGAATAACCTGAAAAAGCGTAATTAGAGAAGTAAACCTGCATGTCGTAGACCACAAGATTTAACCTCACAAACCTGTCTAAATCATTTTGGATCTGGGATGTATGGATATGGATACACACACACACTGTCATATGGCTATACTGGGTGTAAGAAACATATTTAGTATTTTGAAGATAGCAAATTATGCTGGGAGGTAAAACCATTTACGGAACAAGCATGCCTAAAACTTCCACAACACCATTCACGTTTTTGTAAATGGCCGTTCCAACCAATGCTGTTTGTTCTAATCTCATTATGTGGTCAAAGTCTTGCCGTTGTGTCAGCCTCTAAATTGACTACCAGGAATGCAGCTGTGAATATGATCTGAGTAACACTTTTAATTAATCTGATCTAGAAATGATGTTCTTTCGAGCACGTAAACTGAAAAATGTGATGTAATCTCTTCTAAATCACCTCTAGTTAAGTAATTTTCCTAATATTAGTAAAGGGCCTCTGTCACAGCCAGTGGCTAACCACAATGTGTGCTCTCTAAGGAGCCTGGAAACCCACCGCACCACACACATAGACACTTATGCACACCTCTAACACACTGGTGGGTAAACAAATACACGCGACACCAGGGCGTTTACCTGTTTACCCACTGCCTGTTACCCTACACCTGTCCCGTGACTGCATTGCTTCACAGCTAAAAGCTTTTTAATCCTATACTGAAATTAGTGTTTGTTTTAATGTGAGATTAATAAAAAAATAACCCAAAATAAAATAGTTTCTTGTTAATCATGAGTGGACCAAATATCATTAATGTATGCAAAACATAACCAAAAGAGAGTTCATGAGCAACTAAAGAAGCACATACAGTACAGTATATGGAACACACTGAAAATGTGTATTGTACTGACACCAAGAAGTCTGCAATAAAGTGTTGTGAGTTGCAGACCAAATTTATGGATTGTTCAAGGGTGGAGGAAATCATTCTAAGACGGACAATACACAGTATGCACAGAAATAAAGGACTTGATATGGACTATCATCTGTTCACAATGTTGCTATATTATCTGAACATGCAAAAGGAAATCTGTCATGTGTGCTGTCACATGTCCAGAGATGGTACACAGATATGCAGAGCAGCTCCTGCATGTTGTCCATAATGTAGAACTGTTAATAATAAATAATCAGACTGAATTGTCATGTTTCTAAAATAGTTGGAGGTGTAGGCAGTGATTCAGAGGTCTGGATTCAGGCTAAAGTTTGTACAGTCAGCCAACTGTGTCTTCATGCATTGAAACCTTTATAGTTGTTGGATGCACAGTATGGCTCTAGGCAGGAGAAGCATGCACAACCAAGAAGCATCTCTAGGAGAAGAAGCAGTGAATGAAGATGCTCTGTTGCTGCAGAGACTGATAGCTTACTTCCTTTTGGGCCTTCAAGGATTCGTCATCAAATGTCTTTTTGAGTCACATCTGAAGCGTAGGCTCTGCTTCACCTACCATGGTTTCCATGCTCATCTACTGTATCCAAGACTGCCAACGTTTTCAGCAATTTGATCATTCCTCTGCATTCCCCACCAACATGAGTCAATATACTGTTAAAGCTGAGCTCCCTCATTATATTCACTTACATCCTTCTAAGTCCAGTAAATCCAGTTTGTTATTGAGGTGATTATTAAATGTCACTACTATAAACACGTATCCTGAAACATCATGCACTTAGCTGGAGCTAGAGGAGACTAAACAGGCTGCCCACAGATCCCAAAACTAACTTACAAAACCACAGCAACACCGGCGCTACCTTTCTTTTAGTTTTTTACTTTTTCTGTTTTTGCAATCATCATTTAACAAGTCTGTAAGCTGCAGCAACAGCCAGGCTTGTGTCCAGATATGAGCTTGTGATGGACGTGGGGTTACTCTTGCTATACCCAGACTACTGGGCTCACAGTAGGGAAGTATCCGTTTACCCCGGGTCTCCCCCGCTCATTCTGACTTTGGAAGGATGCCTGCAAAGCCAAAGGGTGGGCGGGGGGTGGACTGTGTGGGTTTCCATTACGACTATTGCGCCCCTGAAACACTAGAAGTCTCATTTTGGGGATCCAATTTTATTAAATCAACTATGTGACAACGTTGGGCTGTTTCCACAACATGAGCAGGTATGGTGGGTGTGAGGTGCGCAGACAAAGTGCTCTTTGAGTGCTGTGGTCAGGCGCTTTGCCAGACACCTTTCCACACCTAGCACTCTGGGAGCCTAATTGAGAGTATGGGCTGAGCCTGTCATTGCCGTTACCATTATTGCACTCAACACATGGCCAAAAGGCTCTGATAGCTGTAACACTATTGCTACCAAGGTCTCATTTTGAGTATCCGTCTGTGTGTGTTTATAGGTAGCCTGGTTGAATGTTTTTGCTTCTGTCGGTGCTGGTGAACAGGAATGGCAGACCCTGACGCTGCATGAATGTTCAGACAATGATTTTACACTATTATAGCCCTGCTGCAATTACTTAATGATGAAATACCCAGACTGAAATACAAATGCAAAAACAGGTGGCAGGTGTGTTTTAAAAAAATCAGCAGTGATCTGTGTATGCGAGAGCAGGCAAGTCCTTTTACCCCAGTAGAATAATTGAGAGGCTGCAAATCATAATGAGAGCTTACGTAAATAAATAAGATTGACGTTATTTATTTGATTTCGGGGAAGCCGAAGCTATATCTCATGTCTCATTGGAGTTGGCGCCGGTTGTGCTGTGGTTTCCAACATGCTGGGAGCCTCCTCCCTTCCAAGCGCCGCTCTGTTCAGACTCAAGACTCAGCTTACAACAAAACATGTAACTGCTAGCACCCTGTAAAGCTCAGCAAGGAAAGGGCAGTCATACAGAGAGATAGGTCTGGGTCACAGTGTTACTGTAACCACTCGCAGGCGTGGGGTCGTAGGAGTTGGTAGACCTAGCAAGTTACAATTGCTTTTACATACCGCTAAGGATGAGATACAGTAAAGATGATTCAAACTGTACAGGTGGTTTTGTTCCAATATAAATGCAGATAAAAAAAATACTTGTTATTAACAAGTACAATGCATCAAAGGAGGATAATGATGAGAAAAAAATATGGTTCAGCTAAGCCTCTTTACACTCATCTCCTCACGTTTTTACATGCTGTCTCTCTGCAACAGGAGGTCTGGGAGAAAATCACTCTTAGTTTTGCTGTGATTCCCATCCCATCCCACCTTCTATGGCTATTAGTGTGCCAGTTGAACAGCACACAGGGCGGTTGCCATTTTGGCAGGGTGAGTCTGTTCCCTTACGTAGTTTTTAAAGGCTGATTTTACCCCAGGCCCAGTACTCCTGAAACAAGGTGTGCTCAATCACTGGGTCCAATTTAAAGGGGAGTCAAAGAGGAATAGGTTTGCTAAGATGTATGAATGAAAGCTGGCCGGAAATCAGTCATGTCACAGCCAAATATGATTATGGTAATCTGTATTGATTTAACCACAAGAACATAAATGCAGATTAGGACAAGCCGTCTCGGGTCAACCCATACATGTATGCAGCACATACTCTGGGCCACACAGAGAGGCCAACGTATGGGAATACCTAAAGAGGTGACACATCATCACAGTGATTATATGTCATAGAAGAAATCAAGTTTTCAAATTAGCTTGTCACAAGTTTCACACGCTCATGTGGTGGTGTCAGGCTTTGTCACATCACATGCTCGATGGAAATAACAACCAAAAAGAGCAGTTGCCGTGGTGATACGTCTGTGCAGACACACAATAACACATACATGTGTTTGCAGACAAACATACACAGACATGTGCACA
Source organism: Etheostoma spectabile (assembly GCF_008692095.1). Taxonomy (NCBI): domain Eukaryota; kingdom Metazoa; phylum Chordata; class Actinopteri; order Perciformes; family Percidae; genus Etheostoma; species Etheostoma spectabile. The sequence continues at coordinate 9,238,400 of NC_045747.1, forward strand.
TTCACAGAAGAATAGACTTACACAACGTGTACACCCAAGAAAACACACTTGGATGCAAGCATAGTCAAAATGGTGATACTTCCCCGGGTGAGACAGACAGCACCCTTAGGCCAGTGGGGCTAACAATAGAATCCATTCTGCACTATCCCCTCTGTGTTGTTCACAACCCTCCCTCCTTCCCTCCCCTCCCTCCATGCTTATGACTAATGACCTCAGGGCAGGGGTAAGTTAGGGGTGAAAATGGGGGGGAGGAATGCTGCTGTCACTAAAGACACCGATAAACAACATCATCACAGAATTTGAATCCAGTCTTGTAAAACCCAAAACAACATCTTAAAAAGACCCCACACCCTCAAAAATGAAAGCTACAATCAAGCCAAAATGGAGTTAAAGCACTTTGCACATGTCGTGTCAGTTACCGTCTATAAGTGATGCTTTCATCTTCTAGCATAAATTATGTCCCTCAGCTGATGTCCATCCGTGAGGAAGTTACAAAAAAAAGTTAAGTCACAGGCAGAGGAGGCATAGTTTGATGGGTGGCATTTGCTGCTTCAGTGAGCATGCAAGGGAAAGCTTTGAACATGTGTCACCGTGAAAATACATTCCACATTAGGGCCATTAGAAGTGCTGCTAGACATTTGCCACATCTCCCTCTCAATCAAAAAAAGAAAAATGAAACCCACCCTATCATGTTCCCTTTTAGGAATACTTTAAAAAGGACTGTATATCTGTCCGAGGTTAGCGCATGTATCACTCAGCTGGACGACTAAGGGATAGTGGCATGAAGCCAAGTCCAGTTGAGGGGAACGTGTGCGGGGTGTGGGGGCTGCAGCACACAGATGTGGAGGCACTGACGGATGTTTCTGGGACAGATGCTAGTTTTGCTCAAGCATGTGCAGCTATGTGTACTAGCACACGTGTGTCTTTGCGCCTGTGTGTATAGTATTTGTGTGTGTGTGTGTGTGTGTGTGAGTATAGTTGTCTCTACAGTATATTTGGTAGTGTGTGCAGAGATTATCTTTTGACGGTGTGTGTCTCAGTTGCAGTAAAAGGCAGTAAGACTCAACGAGATTCACATGGCACAGAAGAACAACACAGCAACAGAGTGAATCAGTGCCTGAGCAGTATCTGCACCCTGCTGAGTATGCATGCGCATGTGTGATTGTTGTAACTGTAATCACAGTTTGTAGAGGTTACTGCGCACAGATCTGACTGTGTGTGTGCACATATATGAAGGTAAATATGGTGCAAAACGTGAGAGCGCGTAGATGCGATGTGAGCACTTGTAGAATATGATTTGAGAGCTTGTAAAAAACATCTGTACTCGTAGATGCGTCGTGAGCACTTGAGGAATATGATTTGAGAACTCGTAGAAAGAAATCTGTAATCGTGATTTTCGCATCACACAGCGACGAGTCTGCGCCCTTGACTTTTGAAACACTTCTTGCAATACATTTGGTGAAAAACCAATTTGTACCTGTGGACATAGTCTGTGGAGCTCTGAGCCAACAGGAGGGGACAGCAGGGTTTCAATTGCCAGATGAGGGACAACTCTGTTTGGCTTATTTATGTAGCATGAAAGCTAGCGTTTGCTAACTAGCAGCCAGCCCGCTTCTAATTACTGTAAATACCTTTTGGACTGATGGCGGTCCATCCACGGCTGCAGGACCTGGAGTCCACCGCCAGTGTTTCAGTTTGACTGTTAAAAGTGTTAAGATAATTAGAAGGTATTTACAGCATTTAGAAGCGGGCTGGCTGGTAGTTAGCTAGTTAGCTAGTTGTCCCACATCTGGCGATAGAAACCCTGCTGTCCCCGGCCGTCTTTTGGCTCAGAGCTCCCCAGACCAAGTCCACAGGTACAAATTAGTTTTGAACCAAATGTATGTAAGTTGAGGGGGCAGACTTGCAGCTGTGTGATGCGAGAGCACATTGCAGCAACAGATTTGAGAGGTTGTAGGCTAATCACTGAGTTGTGGTTGTACTAGAAGTGACTGAAGTGGAAAAAAAAAAAATACGAGTACAGATTTTTTTTACAAGCTCTCAAATCATATTCTACAAGTGCTCACATCACATCTACGCGCTCTCACGTTTTGCACCATATTTACCTTCATACACATACTTGTATTAGAAGAGTGCTTGCATCCATGTATAGTTGGAGAGGACGCAAGCCTTGCTGGTGCAAGCTGGTGCTGGTGCAAGCTGGTGCTGCACTCAGTTAGGCCCTAATTGAAATGCCTGCTTGAGCTGCCTGATTGCAAACAGACCCAGGTGAGTGTGTGACCGCAACCTACTTCTACAGCTTTCTTTTTCTTCCTCCTTCACTCACTAGCGACTCCAGCTAACTCGCTCTAATGAGTTTCCAGACCCATGTCATTACAATTTGTCCAGCCGTCTGATAAATAAAATGGCTGCTAGAGCAACGTTCTGCACCTACAATCTTCCCCCACTGGCACACAGAAAAAAAAACATAATTATATGTAATAATATTCACAAGGAGTAGTAAAACATATGCATTTTGGAAGGAGGAGCTTAGATTGTGGTGTTAGGCACCCAGACAGGAAACAACTGGATTTTTATAGGGCTAGGGCACCCAAAAGTAATTACTTATAACACAGGTTGAGGCCTGTAATAAACAATTACTTGGATTACACCAGCGTTGTGCCTCGTAAACACTGTTGATTCTAAACTACACCTGAGTTTTTTAGCCCGGCTGCTGGCTGGGCCAACACACTACCTCATAGGAGAACCATGTCTGACAGCTTGGCACTTCTCCAACTGAGCAAGTAGTATTAGGTTTTCACAAATGTTCTCATGATGTTATACTTTATTTAAGCTTCAGTGCGTTACTTATTGATATTAATAAACGTCTGCTACATTCAAGACATTGGCAAATAAGTTGCTACAAAGCTAATTAAGACTTTCAGCTCCACACAACTCTCTCTGTATTTCTTAGTATAGCTATGTTCAGAAGATTGCGTTGTCCGGTGACTTTCCCGCGCAGAAGCTCAAGTCTCTTCTGAAGAGTCCATCATGTTTTTTAATCCTCCTGTCCTCCTTGGCTACAAGCAACTGCGCGGAGTTGGGGTGGGGGCGCAATCACGTAAGTTTTGTATCATGTGGATGGGCCGACAGTTTTGTCATTACTTAGAATTCTTTATGCTGGCGACAGAAACTACGCTCTATAGCTTTAAGATTTACAGAGTGGAAATAAGGAGCTTAGATAAGTAAAGAACGGGCTGGAGATTGGTAACAGACAACAGCAGCGCAGACTGATCGTGAGAGAAAGGAAAAGTGACAGGTTAGGGCAAAAACAAATGCAAGAGTGAACTGGTGTGACTGAGAGACAGAGAAATGTGACTCATATGCTCTTTCAAAGATTTGAGGATCATACACAAATAAACTACAGACCATGTGGTTCCCTCTATCCAGCACAAATGTTCTGTTCCTTTTCCCCCTAAAGGCCAATAAAACAAACAGCATGGACTCCACAACACACTACACCCCCCCCCCCCCAGAGATCACACTGAGTCCATCACTCTTTTTGTCCTTGTCTCTTTCACTCCTGCATATTCCTAAACTCCTTTCTATCCTGCACTAAATCGTTCCCCTCTTCTGTTCTTGAGCCTTCTACATCTGTAGATAAATGAAAGGAGCGTAGCTTAAGAAAAGAAGAAAATTCATAGTGGATTTAAAGTTGTTTGATAAGAAATCAGCCTCTTTGTGCTCACAAACGTTTTCCTCGTTCCTGTTCTTTCTTCCTCTCCTCTATCCTTCCCTCTTCCCTTGTCTGGCCTGCTTCCCGGCCTCTGCCAGTAGGCGTAATGCTGGAACACTCTGTTTGCCTGTTAGCCTTGAGCCCAGCCCGGCAGCCAAACAGGCCAGCACCCACAGACGGAGCCAGGAGGAGTGAGATTAACATGAGCCTGGAGTCATTACACTGTTCATGAGCCGTGTCCAAAGCAACAACTTTTATAGCACCTGTAACACACCAGCTAATCCTTTCTGACACTCCTAACCAAATAAACCCAGCCAATGCCACTGCAAACACACACACACACACACACACACACACACACACACACACACACACACACACACACACACACACACACACACACACACACACACACACACACACACACACACACCACACAACCACACACACACACACACACACCAAACTAATGCTGGCTTTGGACATAAGCAACACTGATTTAAGCATGAAACTTATGTTTCCTAGTGTTTGTTGTGTTTTCAAAATTCAGTTGCTTAAAACAAAGTAAAACTTTATGAGTTTATTGACCTTTGACTTTCAGAATGGTTTCTTATGGGTAAACAGCAGCAACAGGATAGCATGCACACATTATGCCAGACCCCTCTCTGTCTCCACCAACACACCACCACCTCTGTCCTACCCATCAGTCAATGCCAGTGCTAATCAGTCAAAATAAATCCAATTAACCAAAACACAGACCCCTACATTTAATTACAGGAATTGGGATCTTGGAGGAGAGCGCACTCTGCCAACACACATACTAGCCCCTTTATTGACAGGCATACTGCACTAATTGCAGCCTCTCTGATTATATAATTTAACTGTATTTAACTACATTAGTATAATAGCGTGCACGGCTGGGAGTGGATATAATCCTCGGAAAGAGGAGATGTAAATAATTGAACAATTTTCAATTCACGGCCTGATAAGGAGCTGAGTAAAGGAAGCAAACTTCTCCACGTTGGTTGCAATATTGTACCATAGTCTCTTCATTAGGCATAGTCAAAGAAAGCCTTGTGGTGGGTTTGCCCTGGGCCGCTGACTAGTAATCTGTGAGTGAGAGGACAGGAATGATGGTGTTCCCAGGGAAGCTGGGGGTTAAAAGGTCACCAGTGATTAAGGTACTTATGGCCGGTTGTGTACATTTTCATATTTGAAATGGCTGCATAAAGTCAGAAAAAGGGTAAATAAAATGTGAATTATAGTCAAGTCAAACTGAAATTCTGATTTAATTTATCTTAGAAATAAGTATATAGGCTGACCATATGTCCTTGATGTTTGTTTAGACTTGTGTACTGATTTGTCTGTTATTTCCAAAAGGTCTGACTTATTTATTTGCTGTATTTACTCCATGCCAGGATTCAAATCATAGAATGGTATAATGTACAGAGTGTGTATTACAGCATTACCTGTTGCTGAGAGTTTTGACAGCGTGGTCACTGTCATCACGACATGAACCATAAAAGAGAGACAGCTAACACTAGCTGGACCTCCTCCTTTCAATAATGTGTTGAGAAAAAAAAAACTATACTATAACTATACTTTGATAGTATGAAGATATATGGTAGTAATGTAGTCACTACACTACTCTTCCACACTTGGTTTGTGCATAGAAACCAGGGTTTGTCACAAATAGAAACCTTTTGACTTGACTATGCTTTTTTTTTTATTCCGTTTTTAGTACAGAAAGAGTCAGGCACTAACAGTTTGGCTCACAACTCCAGCGTGCCCCTGAAAAAGAAATTAAAAAGAAACCCAAATTTAAAATATATGCAAACTACAAACAACGATGGCGATGAGCATCATGTTGCAACTCAACAGCTCTGATGAGCCGGGAGGTTTCTCAGGCAGAGAGAGGAGCAGAGAGGAGCATAGAGACCCCGCAGGCGGAAGTGTGGATGATCAGCCAACAGACCAGGACATGTGGTCAGGGTCGTGGGTCATCTCACCCCCATCTCTGCTCCCCCGCACTGCTGCACACAGGAAGTCCAAATCGACGCACACACAAACACACAGAAGCAGGATTGCACATACGTGTAAATATAAGCACATTGACACATAGCAATGAAAAGAATTCCTGGTCTCTGCTCCGGGGCTGACCCAGAAACAGTCCCTCTGCAGCAGCCGTGTTCTCAGCACAGTGATGACCTGCTCCTGGAGCTCGTAAACACAGGCCACCCAGAGAGAGAGAGAGAGAGAGAGAGAAAGAGAGAGAGAGAGAGAGAGAGAGAGAGAGAGAGAGTGAGGTAGGCAGGGAGGGTGGATGGGACTTAAACTAGCCTGGAGGCTTCTCTCCTCTGGCCGACTGTTATGTCCTGTGACCTGATCTTCTGGGCCTAGAGCTGTAATAACACACATGCACACACAGCTCTCACACAACAACACAGAAAATACAGCTTAGTCAGGAAGACCGATTCTATTTCTGATGCTGCAGAAGGTGTTTTGTTAGGGAGAAATTATATGATACCAAGGGTTTCTTCAGGGGCAGTTCTGGTAACAAACAAGAACTGAAAGGCTCAGTTTTACAGATTAATGGGGAAAAGATGCAACTTAAAACATGCCTCAAACTTTGCTGACAGATCAGTATCAGGTGAAACAGAAGAGGCTTCCTCCTTAGATGCTCATGCAAAATTACTGCCAGGTGAAGGAGGAAGTGAAACCTGTTAACTGGTTAACCCTGGACTGCATTTGCACACTATGCCTCTGCTTGCCAATAGGGCAAATCAAGCCCGATGATCTCACAGTTGGTTTGTTTGCCAAAATGCTGACACTGACTTACATGATTTCTTCTCTCCTTTTGCTCAGTCTTGTCTTCCAATTTGCAGCTAGCGGGTTCATCGGCAAGCTTCACAAATAAATGACTGCAACTGCGGGGTGGCACTGTGTTTCAGAAGTTACCAAATGAATTACAAATGTTCTTTTAGCTTACAAAAACTTCTATAAATGGCTCCTTTCAACCAAACTTGTTTTGCTTGTCCAGAGCTAGCAAACAGAGGTTGCTATTGGACAGAGCATTGATTATGTGCAGGATGTGTTTGGTCGTGAAACATTTTTTGGGGGGTTTGGGGGGTGGTTGTTAGATGAAAAAACAGTGTGATGACTGTTCAAAATCCCGACCCAGACATAGACTTTCCTTAATGACTAGAGGTCTGGTCATGAACTTGCGGCCTGGTCAAATAATGAACGCGTTTGTGGCCCTGCAAAGAAAATAACTTCTCTCACTTTTCAAAAGTAGCAACTGAAAGCAATTGGTTATGTTCCTGCTGATTTTGTTAGTGTATTCCTTTGAGACATATCTTAATTTATCTTCAGTGCCTCGAAATGTGTGTTTGGTTGTGCAAAGCGCCAGATGTTATGGGCACCTGTGGCGCGCTGTCAACGCTGAAGAGAGGACCCAGCGGCAAGCAGGACAGTAGAGCTTGTCCGGACAGACACAGATGCACAGGGTCACACAGGGTGGCCATTGTGCTGACACCATTTGATGCACACACACACACACACACACACACACACACACACACACACACACACACACCTTGGATGAAGCAGTAGCAAAGTGCCACTGTGTTGAACTGAATAAAGAGCCAGCTGCTGTCTTGCTGTTACTAATCCAGTCGCCACTGCTGACCAGAGTTTAGCAGAACTGACTGATTGATTGACTGGTCACCAATGCCCCACAGCCTCCCCCCCCCCCATGTGGTCCAAAAGAAGGTATCACAATGAGGCGGAGCATCACTGGATCTTCCAGAACACACCTGTCTATTTCGTATAGGCTTCGCCCTCTAAGGGCTACGCTATGGGTTATCCCTTCGCGCATGCGCAGTCTAAGATTTCTTTCCCGCCCTAGCGTCCAGCTCGGGCCTCAACTACGTCCGCATTTACTGCATATATACAGAGCGGACCCGTTGTTCGACTCCCAACTTTTCTTTCAACTTCGCAGTATGAAGTCAAGCTCAAGACCTTCCGCCGGTGCCCGTGTCTGCCCTCCTGCGGACCGTCTAACCTTCCGCCGGACCTCACCCCCGTTGCGAGGCCTGCCTGGGTGCCGTTCACGCCGCCAGGCTCTCACCCGCCACGCCTCTGCCAGTTTTGCGCCCCCTGGTCGTCAAGAGCTAACTCGACGGGCGGAAGCTTTTCTGTTGCCAGGCTGGCGGGGACGAGACGGCGGCTTGGGCACAGACAGGAATCCGGCGGCACCTTGGAGCCGCTGGCGGACGGCGTTTTCGACGAGAGCTGAGTCGCTGACTCCGCTCTCTCTGACAGCGCCTCCATCAACCGGTTTCCCCTCCTCCCCTCTGGGAGGGTTCCCCTCCTCCCCTTGGGGGTTGGGCCCGGAACGCGATTGATCTTTCCCGCTGGAGCTCTCTCCGTCTCCGACGGCCCCTGGGGCACCGCCCGACGGCTTTCCCCTTTGCCCACACCGCTCCAGTCCTCCACCGCTAAGGGCTCTTTCGCCGACCTGCCGGAGATCATAAGGAGGCGGCGGAGCTTAGAGGCATAGCGCTCCCGGCGGAGCTGCCACCCCCGCTCGCGGCCTTTTGAGCGGTGATGTTTATGCACAGGAGCCGCCCTCTTCACGGGCCCCACTCTGGCCGCGCTTCGCGAGCTTCGGCCATTTTGGAGGAGGCTTTCTCTCCCCCGGGGGAAACTGAAGGCCCCGTCTCTCGCTATGCCCCGTTTACCTCGGGTTCAGGGCGATACGGACGCAGGTTTTCTTCGTCCCTCCCCTGGAGGGGAGCCTGGCTCCATTTTGCTTCCAAAAGCTACTTTCTTTCGGCCACCGGAAGCCCACGCCTCCCTCCCCCAGGATCAAGTGTGCGCTCAAGTCACTGACCGGGCCCCACCAATGCCGCCCAGGGGGGCGCACAAAACAAACACTCGCCTTACTGGCCTCCCGCCTCCGCGATGGCCACTACTCCCCGCCCTCCCCTCGGAGCTTGCCACGGAGTTTTGTAAGCTATGACCGCCATCCTTACCCTGACCACGGCGTCCACGGTGGCGCTGTCCAGGGTGATGGCTTGGCAGACTGTGGCCCAGCGAACATCTGCTCCACATGTCTCAGCTGCCAGCGGACATTAGACGCGAGCTTCTGTACGGTCCCATAGCCCCCGATGGACATTTGGGCCGCGCTACAGACTGCCACGTCTCATCTCCATCAAGCGGCGGAGGCCGCCGACGGCTTCGGAGGCTCGGCTCGGGAAGCTCCTCTCAACACCACCAACCTCGCCATGACAACCGTCACAAGCGGAAGCGCCCCGCAGCTCGGCTGCGGCTGCGTCTTCCCAAGCTTCGGCGTCGGGGCCCCACCCCGGTCCCCCTCCGCAGCGACAGACGATGCCACACGCCGTAAACCTGCACGCAGCCGAACAGTCCTGTTTGCTCTAAACAGGGCACTGTTATGACAGTTTCCCCACACAAGCACACAACCAGGCCGTCGCCGCGAGCGGGGCGCCACTGCGTCCCCGCTGCGCAGGCAGCGGAAATGAGCGTCCTCCACGGGGGACGACGACGCTTGTCACCACCTCCCACGGCGATGCCGGCGGGGCGGGGGTCGGTGTTAACCCAGTGACTGCTCCCGCCCACACGGGCGGACCGGCCCTGCCCTTTCGAAAAAGCCCTACCATGGGCTGGGCGACGCGATCACTCGTCTCGCCAGCGGCGGATGGGCTCTGCGCTCCTGCTTGCCATGTCGGTGAACAACACTCAGACATGTGCTCGCCCATGTCAGAGTGCAGCGCGGCATGGATTGGCTTGACACACATGGACTCGTGGATGTCAAAGCTGATAACACGGGGTTACACACTCCAGTTCCGCTCCCCCCCGCCCCCTTTCGCGGGTGTGTTGGAGACGACGGTTTCATCCCGGCAGAGTCAGACGCAATGACGTCAGAGTTAGAAGGGTTGCTGGCGAGCGAGCTATTTCCCGCGTCCTCCAGGGGAGGAAAACGAGGGTTTTTACTCTCGCTATTTCTCACCCAAGAAGTCAGGAGGAGCGTCCCATCCTCGACCTGTCGAAATTCAACCGGTATGTCATGGAGCGCCCCTCCACATGCTCACCATCAGCACTGTGTTAGAATGTGTGGCGCCCAACGAATGGTTACATCCGTGGATCGAAAGACATCTTACTTTCACATCCAAATCATTCCAGGCACAGGAAATTCCTGCGCTTCTCCTCCAAGGGCCCGTTTCCAGTTCAACCGCTGCCGTTCGATACTCACTACCCCCCGCACCTTTTCCAAGTGCATGGAAACGGCGCTCCAGCCCTACGGGAGAGGGCATCGAGTCCTCTTTTACTTGGACATCTGCTCATTCAGCCCCCTCTCGGAGCGGCGGCGCTGCACACTATGGTTCTGCAGCACCTACAAACGCTGGGTTTTGCCATAAATTGGAAAAGAGCGCCCTCGTCCCCGCACAATCGATAGTTTCTGGGCGTAGACATGACTCGTCAGCCTGAAGCCAGGCTGTCAGCACCGAGGCAGGAAGCCCTGACTTCTCTGTTGTCCCGCTTCAGGCCGCGCGCGACAGTGCCGCGCTGTCAGTTATGCGGCTCTTGGGCATATGTCCGCGGCACACACGGTGGTCCCCCTGGGTCTCCTCCACATGAGGAAAGTCCAGAGTGGTTTCACCCAGCGCTCGATCCCATTCGCCACAATGGCGAATGCTGTCCATCCCTCATTCCCTCCAATCATGGCATACTGGGGGAGTCCCCAAACCCTGTCTTCCGGGGTTCCCTGGCAGAGTGACGTCATATGTGACGGTGTACACAGACGCGTCCCTCACTGTGCTGGGGGGAATGTGCGAGTCACAGGTGGTGGGAGAGGGCCTGGCCTCCTCCCCCTCTCCCTCACATAAACTCCTGGAGCGGTCCACGGTGTGAAGGTGTTGAAACACTTTTACACCATGTGGTGAGGGGAGGCATGTGTAGTAAGGACGGACAACATCACGGCGGCGGCATTCATAAACCGCAGGCGCATACGCTCAGCCGCTGGTAGAAATAGCCAGACGCCTCCTTCTGTGGCGCACAGCCACCGCTGTCTCTCAAAGCAGTATATATCCCGGATTTGAACCGTGCAGCCGACTTGATGTCGAGGGGGGGCCCTCCCACAACGAGTGGAGATTGAATCCCACTATCGTTCAAACGTTATGGAGCAGGTTCGGGGAAGCGGAGGTGGATCTGTTCGCTTCACGAGAGAACACACAGTGCACACTGTGGTTCTCCTTGACCGCGCGGGACAACCCTCCCCTCGGCGTAGACGCCTTCTCCCACAAACCCTGGCCCAAAACCCTCCTATATGCTTTTCCCCCGGTCCCCCTGATCCCTCGCCTCCTGGAGCGCGTCCAGGAGGAGGATCTGTTAATTGTTCTGGTGGCACCGGAGCGCACGAGCGCGTCCTGGTTCCCAACCCTCGTTCAGCTGCTGGTGGCTCCCCCCTGGCAGATTCCGTGGCGGAGAGACGCACTATCGCAGCTGAACGGTGCGATCTGTCATCCCCCAGTGATAAATCAGAGACTGTGGGGCTGGTTGCTGAGCGGGAGCGCTTACAGAGATTAGGCTTGCCCCCCGCCGTGGTACGCACTATCCAGGGCTCCAGAGCCCCTCTACCATAGGCTACGCAGGGGCTCTGGTCTGCCTTCCAGCGCTGTGCACAGAGAGGGACGCAGACCCCACATCGTGTCCCCTACCTCTCGTGCTGACGTACCTACAAACTCTGGTGGATAATGATTTGGCTCCATCTACAGTCAAAGCATACCAGCAGCCATCTCATCCGTCAGAAGGTTTCGGTGAGAGGACAGTTTTTTGCGCATCCCCTGTGTGAAACGTTTCCTGAAGGGGGTTAGGCGTCAAAAACGGCTGTTCGCCCCCTGCCCCACATGGGACCTAGCTCTGGTGCTGCGGGCTCTGGGAAGCCCCCTTTGAGCCCTTGAACGGCTTCGCTCAGAATGCTGTCGCTTAAGACAGCACTTCTCTTGCCCTAACACTCGGCCAAAAGATGTGAGTGATTTATGTGCACTGTCAGTTTCTCCGTCCTGCCTCTCCATTAGAGGGGGACGAGCGCAGCCACCTTACAGCCAAATCCCTCCTTCACACCAAGACTTTACTGTTCTTTTCGGTCAAGGGGTTTTCCCTCGAGGGTTTTTTCCCCCACCTCACGCTAACGGTGCGGAGGAGGCTTCCCACCGGTTGTGTCCGGTGCGCGCTCTGTCACAATACATTTTTACGCACGGCAAATATCAGGAAAACTCAGCAGCTGTTTGTGCATTATGAGAACACTCCCAGGATCAGCCCTCTCAAAACAGCGTCTGTCTCAATGGCTGTGCGGGCTATTACCCAGCTTATAGCTCGGAAGGGAACAGCGCCCCCCCAAACATTCGGGGTCACTCTACGAGGGCTCTGTCGGCGTGCGCGGCTCTATTTAAGGCATGGCAGTAGCGACATTTGCGCGCGCACTCCTGGGCTTCTTCCCGTGCCCCTTCATCCGCTTTTATCTGCGAGATATGTCTGAATCTTCCAGCTCATGCGGTTTTGTCCACGTCAGTGACGCGTAATGCCGCTCTGAATGTGCAACAAAAAAAAAAAAAACAAAAAAAAAAGCGGATGCCTTGATTGTTGCCAATCTCCTTCACAACCTATGCGAATGACCCTGCAATGCTGTCTCACTCTCCTGTCCTGGGTATTTCTTGTGAGACACAGTTTTTATCTCATACATTGTCAATCATGTGCACGCACGGAGTATCATGTCTCTCCGTTGCATGCGCGACAGGTACAATCACGCTTAAACCCCCTTAATCATTGTACTACTGCATCATATTGCGGGCTCATGACCTTTCCGGCCACGCTTGGCAGGGCAGCTTGTCAAAATGACTCTGACTCTCTCTGTACATTGTTGCTGGGGCAATGTGGTGGTATGTTCGGCTTGTGGACCTTTTGCCGCAGGTGGCATTGACTACCATCAGCTTCGCCCTAACCCATAGCGTAGCCCTTAGAGGCGAAGCCTATACGAAATAGAACGTTAGTTACTTTGTAACTCCAGATTCTATTAGTATAGGCGTAGCCCTCTAAGGTCCGGGCCACTGCTCCTAGAACATTAGTTGAAGAAAAGCTGATGTTTTGGGAGTCGAACAAACGGGGTCCGCTCTGTATATATGCGTAATGCGGACTAGTTGAGGCCGCAGCTGGACGCTAGGGCGGGAAAGAAAATCTTCACGAACTGCGCATGCGCGAAGGGATAAACACCAATAGCGTAGCCCTTGAGGCTACGCCTATACTAAGAAATCTGGAGTTACCCAAGTAATAACGACATTACTACTTGATGATAACATGACCCTGGCCGTGACTTAAACTCTGCAAATGAGTTATATATGAATGTTACACCTTGATTCTAAAAACAAATGCATCTGCCATGTATATCCCTTTACAGTTTTACAGGAAAGACCCATTTTTTTAGGTTATTGTGGCAGTTGATTGCCAATGATTATATTAGCAGGATTTTCAAAGAATGAATCAAGTCTAAGTCAGTGTTATCCAATTAGTTTGGAGCACTAATACGTAAACCAGATTTACTGTATATCCCACTTAAACCAAATTATGAAACATCAATGACAAGTGCTGTTTGAGGGTGAAAATGTGAAAGCAAATCCCTGAATCAAATCAACAGGAATAGAAATGTGTGTGCATCACTGTAACAGCTTGATATGAAGGCAAAAATAGCTGCAATCAAGAGTGACACACGTGATTATCATTACAGACTGAGGTTTTCTTCAGGTTTTCCCTAACAAACTTTGTATATGAGTATATTACATAGTTGTTGCATGACAATACAAGAAATGCTATGATTGATAAATAGATCAGCAGAGATAGTTGTATATGTGAGTGATGTTTATTTGTTTATAATTCAATGCAAAATTATTCACCATTGTATCAAGTGAGGGTGGATGATAACAAAATTCTTCCAGAGCTCAATGTCCAGTTTAAAAATGCAGATGTCAGATAGCCCCCCCCCACCTCCCTCCCCTCCTCTGCTCCACTCTTGATCTCTCCTCTTTGATTTATTCATTTTCTATGTTGGTGAGCCAGACAGGACAATGGTGTCTTTCATAACTATGGCCGTGTTCCCACTACCAGCACCCTGCAGTCCCCCAGAGTCCCTCATCCACCAGGCCAGTCTGATGTGACCTGGTCATGGAGGACTGGTTCTGGTTGGAAAGGAAACACAAAAAGGGAAGTTTAATTGTGTCATATGCAGCAGATACTGTAAATTACACTATAGCTGTTCATTAAGTAAAACATTGTCAGACAGAAAAAAAATAGTCCACATTACTGAAAATGTGTTGTAAAATCAAGCTAAGCTGCTCTTTTGACTCTAGCCTCAGTTAAGTTAAATGCTAAGTCAAATAAAATAAGTATCCAACACCAAAGTAGTCCATAAATCTAAACCTAGAAAAAAAGTCTCAGATGCTGAGAATCTTGTAAGATAAAGTATGGGACTGTTGAAAGCTCAAGTTGAAATGAATATTAAGGGTCCCCTATGCCATATAAACAGAAGCCTGAACATGCAAGTTTCTATCTTAAAGTAAAAGATGGAAAAATAATACAATTCTACAATTCTACAAGCACCGGAAGCACTTCAGTGTTTTCTGTAAGTTTACGTCCGCATGACATGAAGCAATCGGTGTGGGAGTAAAATATGGAATCAGAAAAGAGCTGGAGGGAACTAAGGAGGGGAGAGTAGTGAGCCGGGATCATGTTGCCTCCCCCTGTACTTGCTCTCTGAGGTGAAGGGAGGCAGACTGCATAGCCAAGGCTCCTGCTTAGAAAGACAGCCTTTCTTTTCTCCAGGCCCTCACTAATGCAATTGAGAGAAATTAGTATAATTATGCTCCATATTGCAGATTGAGAAGGCAATGTGGCCTGAGGGACGAGGATGGGGAGGGTAAGCTAGTGTGGGTATTTGCTGACGGGAATAACTAATTCATCAGCTACTTTTGCCATTTATCAGAGTACATTCTTGCATTTATGACATTACAGCTAATCAAATAAAGAGGTCCTGGAATGCGGCATCTTTCGCAAAATGTGATTCTGCTAATGCGAAAATGACTCCTCTTCCATCTGGGCCAATGGCCATCCTATAGACCACGTTCTAGCTGCTTTGCCCACTTGATTGGGCAGAAGAATCTGTCTGAGCACCAATGCCCCCTGATGTCAATGCCCAGTCTAGTGCCATTGTCTTCCATTCAATAACAGCTGCACATACCTTAAAACATATGTGACTGCACTAGGAAGGGGGAGATCCATCAAATAAGTCAGTTTTGAGACAGATGTCCCCAATTCTGACATTTTTATGGGAAAAAAATGTTAAAAGAAATGGTGCAAAACAAATCCATGTCAATAATGTATTTCCGTACTTGACGTTGGCCCGGGACTTCTAAGAAAAGGCACAGGAGGGGTTCCTCCAAGCCCGAACGAGAAGTACTGTATGCTTTTTTTTTTACCACATTTTGGCTGAACATGGTTTCAGGGCCCTGATCCACAATTATATATGCAACTGTGACAGTAATTAAAGAGTGCTGTATTCAGGGGTCAAAATAAGGTGCGATGGAGAAGCATTGATCTAAGTAAGTTCTGCTTTACATCAACATAAATGCAAATTCTACTTAATTATCAGAGAGATAAATTATATTATTGTATGTAATGATATCCAGATGATTCACAGGAAGTGATGAGGATGCAGCACGTGTGACAATGGGACGTTGAAACACACTTGAGGAAGGCCTTTTCTTCCTTAGGCCGTGTGTCCGGACCCCACCCTGCAGAGATGGAGGGAGCAGTGAGGGGTGGAAGAAAACCATTTGATCCCTGCTCCTAAGAGCACCAGGCCTACACATCATCTATATCCTGTTTAGGGAGCGCAGCCTTTTGAAACCCATCTGCTCATCGCTCCCAATGGCATCATCAAAGCCACATATGAGACAAGAGCATGCAACAAGAAGAGTCTGGAAACCAGTGACTACTTTTCATGATAAAAAAAATTCCACATTTTCAGTTTAGAACTTCAAGAACAAAGTTTTAAAAAGGATGAAGACCTGTATTTTACATAAATATGTGCACCAATAGCGTTAAGCAAATAAATGAAGAGAAATTCCCAGCAGCTACAGAGCTGATGTCCACCCACTCAGATGTCCACTCACATATTTAGTAATTTCATTTTGGGAGTTAATAGGTCAAAAACCAGATGATTCCTGCTTTCAGTCTGTTATATATTACATCATGTGTGTTGCATGTATGAGAAAGTGTCAACCCACCCATGCATACATTTACACACAGTTTAGGAGATAACATCAAATCTGGTGAAACTAATAGCTTCAAACAAGGGATGTTAAAGCTAGAAAATAATTAAATTAAGCAAAATAAAAGACCCTGTGAGAGAAATAAGGGACAAATCTGATTATGACCAAAAAACAACTTCTATTGAATCGGAATGACCCAGAATTGTTTTGGAAACAAGAAACATACACAGTCTACTAATATTTGCGGAATATGAAAAATGCACCAACAAAGAAATCATGACAAAAAACATTCAATCAAATTTACAAAAAGATGTAAAGAAGCATTTCCACGGGTTCTATGGCTTTGACAAAGTAATGATGCAGTAAAATGTAATATGGCATAATTACCTGATTTCTGTGTAAGAAGGATAAAAACTAATGACAAAAACATCAACCTGGCAAAGTGTAAGGTTTGTCATCTCTATGAGAAAAACGTTCATTTTTAAATAATTTAAAATATCAAATATATGTGGCCAAGTCAAAACAGATGACTAAGACAATACTGTAGCTAAGCAAACGAGTAAGCAACTACAGGTATTAAGAAAAATCATTAAATCATATTAATACACATGAATTACTGAATAAAGGGTTCAGAATGCTTTAACTGCTTCACAATGAAACATGGGTTTGAGAGGAGATTTACACTGGAGAATTGTGGCAGTGCAGGGTAATAAAAAGTTTTGCGGCCCAAAAAAAAAAAAGATTGTCAAGGTTGTCGAGACACATAATGTGGGCCGTTAATCAGTCACTGAGCAGAGGGAGGCGGCTCCCTCAGGAAGCAATTAGCTGTGTTAGACCAGTTGCTAATAAAACACTTGGGTTACAAGCTACCCACAGCCCAGCCAGGCCTGGGGACCCGCGGTAATGTGTGTGTGTGTGTGTGTGTGTGTGTGTGTTAAAGCCTACCAGGTAGACAACGAAAGATACAGTAGCAGCAACTGGTACTGGTACCGGTCAGTTTCAGTTGTTGTTAAAGTGATATTTCTTCATCAGCTCGAATGACGTCAAAGTGAAATAAGAAACAAAACATCTACAGAGATGTGTCAATCCACTCCTAAAGTATAGTTTACAAAAATATTGCTGCCTTTATGTCACACTATAGCCTTTGCTGCACCACAAAAGCTGTAAGATTTGTTTTTAGTCTTGGTTTGACAAAATACTGAATCAGAAATATGGATTGACAATAAAAAAGATGATAATGTTGTAGCAGTAGTCTGAGAGGATTTTGTGGACGCTTTAATTGGATTGTGTAGGCCATCTAAGAAAAACAACACAAAAACTCTTAACAGTCACCTTCAATGAATGAATGAATCAATTAAATGTTATTGTCAGGTCAATGTTGATAAAATGAGCAAAATGTGTGTTTTACAATAATGAATCAGGTCAGATTGTGTTTGAGCTAAACAGCACAGGGATATGATGCGACAGTGGTCAATTCCTGCTCATCCTCTCTACCTCCATAACGTTCTCTCTTTCTTTTCTCTCAGTCTCCTCATCTCTCATTCTCTCATTCTTCTCACTTTTGTCTGTCTCAGTGAAGAAAGTAGGTAAACACAGGATCAATTGATATTAGTATGGAAATATTACCAACATTTGCTGGGATAATCTTGCAATGAAAATTAAAATATATATCAGGTTGAAAGTACAACTAACTAGCCTGGCTCATGATGGATGGTTTCACGTACTGTAGTACTGAATAAACGGAAGTACATTTTCAGGACAACTGCTTGCCGTCCTGTGTGTGGCTGACGTGCCGGATGTCCCTCCGCTTTCTGCTCTCTGTATGTTGCTGTTCTTAAAGTCCCTTCACTTTGGGAAACAACAACAAACTAATAAGCAACACTAAGTTTACATTGTGAATGAATGTTTAGGCATTCAGTGTTTAACTAGAATGTTTTGGGACTGATTAGTGAGGATTGCTGTGGACAAAGCACACACAGCGATGCACTGGTAATAGCAAATTTAAATTAATAAATTAAAGTTTAAAGTTTAAACAAGTTCCTTTCCAAGACCATTTTGCAGAGCCACCGTCCCTGTGTCCGAAGCTGATCACCACACAAGACATGCAAAGAACACTGTTTTTTCTCCAATCCTGGAACGTATGTGTCGTGTAACCGCACAGGAGCTATTTGTCAGATGACGTCTGGGAATAAAGGAACCACAAGCAGTCCACTAGTAACATTCTTTAGTTACCTGTTTCGCTGTTACGCTTCGCATGGATTTGATGGAGTTGTTGACATAATCAAAAACCACCATGTTGAGTAATCATCCACTGCACCATCCACCCACACACAAGCAATGACAATGTCATCAGATAAGCACTGGTGTGTACAGCCATGTTTCTAACACAGCCAAGCATAAAAACATACTTGTATTTTTTCCCATGAACATAATTAGTAATCTCTATAAAGAGCTCAACACTCAAAACCCCAAACAATTCTCATTCAAATTGTGATAAATCCTGATTGGTGCCCCTAATTACATTTCATTACCCTCAGCTTTTTAAGAAAACAGGTTTTCTGGGCCTGCAGGGGGTGTGTGTTTTGAGTACAAAGTAAGAGTAAGCTTTATTTGAGGAACAGTTAGACCAAATTGGATTGTGGAGGACAACAAACCATTATCCCATGATAGTAAGCCATTGCCCTCGGTAGGGAGCCTGTAAAGTCCAGAATAAAGTGGCCAGCAGCCACTAAGAGGATCCCAAAAACCACCTCTTGCGGCATAGCGAGCACAGTGTTAGGTTTCAGTTCAGCATCCAGGCCCTGCCAAAGCCCAGACACTAGACACAACAAAACCAGCCCGTTTAGGAAACAAAGCCCAAAAACGCCACTTCAAACTCTTCCCCCGGAGGAAGAGACAGGGTGAGAGGAGATAGAAGGAGACGAGAGAATTTCAAGAGAGAAAGAAGAAGGTGGAGGCGGTGGAGATAAGTGGAAGCACATTGACAAGCTGTAGACAGCAGGCGGTTCTCTGCATGTTTAATGTCCAGTCTGACTTCAAATGTTTAGGATGGATCTGTTGAAAAGATTGGTTACTGACTTGAGACCCGAAACTCCACTTGATGGCTTTTTGTAAAGAATTAGTCTCCACAAAAGGTCCAATTTTTCAGATTTTGAGGAAGGTGTCAACTTCTGGGTATCATCAACAAAAAGCCCATGGCTGGCAAATGAGAAGCATTGCTTCTCTGAAACATCCATCTTCTATAATAACAGTAACTACTGGTTGAAAACATCATTTGATGGCATATCTTATGCTCATTGTCACCATTTATCATTTAACCAGCTCCATTACACATGAATCCTGTATGCTGGAAGAGAAAGGAGATCTGAAGTGTATCAAAGACGCTAATCTATTGTATTATATGTAAGATTATTTATTTGCTGATTTGGCAATTGTGGAAAAATGTAGTGGCATTAGTGCAACAAAATGAAGTGTTTGACTTCTTGAGGAAAGTCACAGTGGTCAATTCAAAGAATTGCAAACATGAAGCATTTGGATGTGTCACAGCAGTCACAGCAGACACACGCAAAGGCAGAGGTGAGTTTACAAAATCAAATCTGAGCCTGACCGGCCAATGAAATATACTTTTGGAGTCTTCCAGGAATTAGCAATATATTTATACAGTACCTATACTGTATGTATATATATTGCTAATAAATATATTGCTCATTCCTGGAAGACTCCTACCAAATATATATTTCATTGGCCGGTCAGGCCAATATATATATATATATATAGATATACACACATTGATATTTACATCTGACATTAATTGAAAACTTTCCTTGGACTTGGCATATTGAGCGAACAACATTCTAATGCTGCTGAACGTAAGACAAATCTTCTGTTTGCTTTCAGTTGTTTAGACAGCACCACTGGCGACCCTATTCAATTATTACCTGTTTCCAGATGTGTGCACAAACACAGCATACAGTTATTGCTACAACACAGTGAGGGTGATTATGTGCCTCTCAACTCTGGTGTGAAGTCATTTGTTGTGGGAAAACATGTATGTTTTATTGCGCATGGAAACCAAGGTGTGTCTGTCGGGCCAGATTTTCACACGCTGTGTGGTCCTGCCTCCAGAGGTGAGGAGAAGAAGAACCTCGCCCTTCGTCAACAGAACCGGAGAGTGTATTTTCTAGAATCTCTGTGGAGTGCTGATTTGCTTTTTCCCAGAGAATGACTCAACATAGAAAGAGAGAAAGAGAGATAGAGAGAATGCAGAAAAATAGTCTTTACGTCATCGGACCTAAGGGAGCCATTGAGAGCCAATGGCCGGCCAGATATTCCCAGGAAGGCGGGTTTCATAGAAGAGATGAGTCAGCACATATGAGCAAGGACGCAATCAGCCTCTCAATAGCCCGATGATTTAACAACAAAAACAGAGAAAATGTTCTGATGTCTGAAAATAAAAGAAGTGTGAAGGACAGGGGAAGAACCAAGGAGCGGTGAAAGTGGAGGGAAGGTGGGGGAATGATCTGGGGAATTCTACAGCCACATCCTTTTTTTTTTCATTGAAACAATTTGGGTCAGGCGTCCCCCCCCACCACCTCCCCCTTCTGGCCAAAGGGTCTCCCCAGAACACATGTTCACTCTGTGGCCAGCTTACAGTGATTAGCCAGGCCTCTCTGACAGGTGCACCGTCATGCTCTCACAAGTAAAGCTGCTCTGTCACAACAGATACAGGATACACTAGGTAACCTCGGCCAAGTTAATCTCTCTGTGAAGACAACCAGCAGTTAGGCGAGCCCATAGATAGACATATATAGCCACTTTAGGTGGAAGGATAATTAGACAATACGTAGATGTCAGAGGCTAGACTTTACTGTCCATTTCATTCCAGATTATATGTTGGTATAGCTATAAAAGTCCAAAATATCTTCCACAATTGAGAATATTTGGGTTAACCACAGCCAGTGGCATTTCCTCTAGAGGAATCACACACAGCCAATATAAATTACCACATTGAACGTTAAAACATTCAAATAAAACAGATATTAAACAGACCACATTATGTTTCTTGAGCTCTGCAAAAACTAAAGAGTGCGCTGCTTCACCTTTTTCTCCAATTTAAATGGCCTTTAATTACTTTCAGTCTCAGGGAATTAACTTTGGTTTTCACAGTTGTAAGCACTTAAGGAAAATTATTTTCTTGGCACCTGAATTCCACTGTGTCACAGCTCTGCTTCCCAGGTCCACACCAGTCTGATCGAAAAAACACCGGCAGCAGCGCTGTGGCAGCCTCAGCGTTTGGCAGGCAACACAATGCAGCAAATGCAGAGAAGCCATAAGAATCATTAAAAAAGGAAGAAAAAAAACCAGACTTGCCGTCTGTATGCTTTCCTATTTGCATTCTAAATGTACAGTATGGTTTGACACCGCTTACTGGGGAGGTGGGGGTAAAACAGAACTTCTATGGTTGAGATATTAAAGTGAGCAAAAAGAATAATAGTGATTGTAACCAGCAAGGATTATGGTACTGATGGCAACAAGAAAGTACAAAACAGAAAGTAGAGATTCCATCCAACTATGTGTTTAGTGATAATGCAATTCACTTTCAGATGGATAGCATTATGTGAGCAGAGGCTCTTACATATTTCAGATTCCTGACAATATCAATACACACATTTGCACAATTATCATGCAAGTCCGATATCTGGTTACTAAACTTTCATGTTCCGCATGAACACCAGTCAACACACCTTTTTATCATTTAAAAAGTTGCTCTGCTTGCTTTCAATGCTTTTTAAAGTTGGCATCCTTACAAGGACTTTGTCCCAGAAGATATTTGCTTAAGTTGAGATGGGTTAGTTTTACATTCATGTCCATCTTCTACTTACACTTTGTCTCAGTAAGGACATGCTTCAGTTGCTCATGGGCTGTGTGTTGCTTTGGTGCCTCTGCTGACCTTAGTTAAAACTGTCTTTTAAATGCAAATTTCCAATTTTGCATCTTATTTTGCATTCAAAACATCCTAGTTTGCTGTGGCAGCTGGAGAACGTGCTGTGTGGTGTGGGCTAGAAAAGAAAGAGTGGTAGCTTTGAATAACCAAATAAGTTAGGTTCATCTTTGTGCATTTTTCATATGGCTCTTGCCTTTTTGCAAATGCAAAGTTGCCCACTTGGAGCAATGCCTATCACTATACATGTTACTGTGGCTGCTGAAAAAAATAGGGAAATAAATGGTGCAGATATGACAGTTAGCTGGCACTGGCATTAATGGTTTACTTCCCTGTTCTGTTGGAGTTCAGTTTGTTTTTTGCATGCCCCCCCTGACACTTAAGTATACAAGGTTACAAAAAGATGAACAAGCATTAGATAACCATTTCCTGTAAATATGATAGTAACATAATATAATGTACAAGGTTTTACACTTTCTTTGCCACACACGCACACACATGAATTCATGCAAGCATGCATGCACGCGCACACGCAACGTTCTGCCTTGTTTGTGCTGTTGTCTAAACACAAAATCCTTGCGGACACCCTCTCTGGGCTCCAAACCCAAACCCCCCCAGCTGTGTCCCAGGGAGGCGAAACCCAAACCAGAGCGCAAAGAGCTCTCTCAACTCCTCAACCTCTCAACACATCCTCAGCCTACCCTTTGAAAATAAACCACGCCGGCAAGCCCCCGTCTCAAACTCTCGCCTCATATGTGAGCACACATGCCCCACACTCCGCTGGGAGCTCTTTGGAGACTTCCCCGCCGCTGTTCCAGGAAGCAGATGTGAGAATGGCGGCAATCAGGAACGACGCTTCGTGAGGCAATGTGGAGGCTATTACTCTCACAATAGAAGATATGGAAGAGAGGTGAGATGTGGGTGCATCTTCTGCATTTGCCCAGAGTTGGTTAAGATGACACAGTGCTAAACTAAAAAGCATCTGATCAGTGCCGTATCAACAGCATGTGGCTTAGTTTTGTCAACCTCAAACGCAGATTGGGTAAGACGCAGATTGCCGGGCTCAGACAAATTTAACATGACAAATGACTTGATGTAAATGAATGTGAATGACAGTGATGGGAGAGTAGTTGGCCACAAGAAAAAAAAAGAAAGGAAAACCACTCAAACAATAACTCAAACACACCCACAAGTGAGCGCAGAGTTGATGAAATATTTAGTGATTTTAGACCAGTGACACTTTCTTACAGCTTCCCACACTCTAAAACATGTGGAGGGATGAAACTCCAGATGGCTGGAAGTCTGCATTTTCTGAGATCCACATTCTAATGATGATCTCTCTAACACTTCCACACAAATTGTAATCTGAGCAAGCAAAGAGCCGAGAATGTGTTGTTTTTGCTATATCAGATGAACAAGGGTGACTGATAGGAAAATTAACAATAACCTGGAGCACCACATGATGAGGGGGAACAGTGTTTTTCCCAACTGGTGCGAGAGGCAGCGAGTCTGTTGGAGAGAAGCCCGCAGGGAGCAAGTGACAGCGCCGATGATGGAACTGATATCAAGTCACTGAACTCAGTGTCTCCACATAGCTACAGCCACATGAATGGCAGAAGACTACTGACCCATGAAAAGAATTGAAGTCATTCAGAAATGATGAAAGAAATGACAACTGGATGATGTATTGCCAGTGGAAGAACCTTTTTATTTTTACTCTGAGAAACAGAGAACAATCACCTAGATGGAAAAGTTGCACACGGAAAATGAACATATGCTATGCCATCGAAGGGCAACAGAGTCAAGATAAAGATGGATTTTGAAGATGATTGTCTTTAGAGAGAGAAAGAAAACACAGCAAACATGCACAGACACACAAAAAGAAATATCAGAGGAATCATGTGTGAATGTTCCTGGTAAAACACTGACCAAGAGTGCTAGTTTTTGCTTGAGAAAGAGAAAACATACTGTACAACTCGGTAATTGTTGGTCAGTGTGCTTGCTTGCAACTGGTGATAGGGATGTCTGCAAGTATCTCAAGGCAGGAATACTAAGTGAGCGGGACAGTGGGCTCTTTCAGGGTACAGCCCTGTGGGGCATAGTGTGTATGAAATGACATTCAAGCATTTTCAAGGCAGGACAGAAGGACTTATTATCAATGTGACTGAATTATTGCTCACATGAAGGGGGATGGGTACACTGAGGTGTGGGGGAGGGAGCGATGTGCGTCAAAACTTTCATTACGGATACAGAGAGGGTTCAGTTGAAGAAACCTATTTTATAAAGCCAAAGAATATTTCACAAAGCCCACAACTTTCTGTACCGTCCAATTCCATCGCATCTCATTAGCATATTGCTTTTATGAATATCAAAAAGCTTGTTCATGGAAGATGATGGCAGAAAGAAAACATGTGCAAAGTTAATACAAAACTGCATGCATATTTTGGTTAGTGTTTCAACAGAGAATGCGCGTGTTAAATATTACTTTTGTGTGTCTACAGCATCTCCAAGTTTTTATGGATTCATATTATTATTTTTTTTAAACAAAGCAAATCTGTTGCTCTGCATTTTATTTCACCTTGGTCCAGCATGGTGTCCCCTGCAGAGAGGTTGGTGTGACATCTGATCCTCAACAAGAACAAGAACACTCGCCTGCAGGACTTCCTCTCCTCTTTTTCATTCCTTTTCTCTCTCCATCTCCGACCACCTCTTTTTGAGCTGCACAAAGCCGGATGAGGGTCACCTTACCAATGTTCCCATTGCAATGCAGAAATCCAACATTTTGGCAGCACCCTGTCCTGTTAACATCTCAACTCCACAAAGCTGACAGGATCTTCCTCTGCTTTCTGCAACCCTTGCACTGCCTTTGTTATAACGGCTGTCAATTAAATTATAAAAAGCCACAACTTTATCTGCACAAAGCCCTAGCAAGGGAGCACTTAGGGATATGTTTGTGTGTTGTTATAATTATTTGTATTCCTTTTCTAACTTTCTGCCAACATTCTCCCACCATATGAATGATTCCAGTGATGCACACTTGTTTGAGTGGGCAGTATTTGCAACAAGGTAGTCCTTTGACATGTGCATATTGCTGTATTGCTGTTTTGTGGGTGTTACTGTGTTTGTATTTTGACATGACATTATGTTGGTTTGTGTGTGTGTGTGTGTGTGTGTGTGTGTGTGCTAAGGTGGGGTAGGGGTGCTCTGAGGATGTGTGTGTGTGGGGGAGGGAGGCACAGCTCTGCAGCCTGATATTCTGGGAACGGCAGGGTGGCGTTGTTGACCCACCTGCTCCCTTCTCTCTTCAGTTGGATCTAGTCGAATTTCAGCAGCTGCATCCCCTCACAAAGCACCTCTTTGTAATCTTCCCAAGGCGCACAAATACAACTGCAACCAGGAGAGGAGAGAGGAAGGAAGAGGAAGATGGACAGTGGAGACAGAAAGAGGAAAAGGGCGGTAACTGTTCTGCTTGGTGTGCACCAGTGTCACTGACAGATCATACTGTATATTTAAATAAAGTTACTTAGTACAGTAGCAGGCGCCCTTATAATGGTGTCATGCTTTGCCAGCAAGTAAAAAAATTCCCCTCACTCAAACAAGAGCTAATAACATGGTCGTGCTGACTCACACCTGTGCACAGGCATTTACTGTATGCAAAAGCAAATTGCATGGTTTGACACGTTAATATTATGTAAATAAGTAGTTTATAAGTTGCAAATGAAAGCCCTAAAACAAGAAAAAAAATTGAAAGCAGCAAGCTGCCACAGAGATAGAAAGTGACAAGAGCTGAGAAGTGTGGCCCATTTGTCGCCCATTAGTGACATTTCCCCCTGGCACTCTCACTTGCAATGGATCTCACGCCTCTGGAATATGCCATGTCACATATATGTCATTTTGCACACTACACAGAAAAGGCGAGGCCCTGTGTCATACCAACCTCTCGGCCACAAACACACAGTTTAGTTTAAGCCCCGCTCTCCAGAATTTGCATCCCCAAAACAAGGCCCCATTCCCCCAATTCTGTCTCAAGCATTCGGTCCCTGTGGCCCGAACCCAGACTCACTGGTGTTAGAGAAAAGGAGACGTCATTAGGAGATTAACTATAGCAGCCCACTTTACTGCCATCATAAATATATGTACCTGAGTTTGAGGCCATAAACGCACCCGTGAAGCCAAAATTGGGCTTTTGGGTGGGGGCCGACGTCCTTGTTTCTGATTCAATTTGGTGCCAATTTATCCAAAAGCACATGTGGACAACTCATGGGCTACTCAAATGGTCTATGCTGCAAAAATACCAACTCAAACCTGCTTGTGCATATACAAAAAACAATTTTCCAATTTCTCCGCTCAAGAGGATTTTGCTGTTTTAAGGTTAAATCCACAGCCCGGCTTTGAAAAGTCATATTGTTGTCAAATTATAGATGATGAATTAATCCCCAAAACCAAACAGGGGAGCTCAGAACTCTTAAAAAATGCAATAATCAATCAAATATTCCGACAATGACATATACTTCATATAATCCATAAAAGTAGGTTGAGTTTTGCACACCACCATAAAGCAGCATCTTGTTAAATGAGAGACCCTATAGCTCATAGGATTTATATTGTAGCCAAAGCTGTCCCAGGGGCTGCCATTAGGAAACACAAAAGGTAGGTGGAGCAGGGATAGGGGTGCTTAATAGTTCTAGTAGTTCTAGTTTTAATATAAAAAAGAGACAGGCAGGCACACCCACACACACACACACACACACACACACACACACACACACACACACACACACACACACACACACACACACACACACACACACACAAAGGTAATCCAAGGTTATTGGAATCAAATGTTGATTTCACCATCTTCGGCAGATATGTAATTTCATCTACACACTGATATTCCTCAGAGCTGAACACAGTCACCAGTCAGTAGAGGTTAAACACTCTGGACTTCAACACATGTGATCCTGTCACCAAAACGGATCCGAGTCCACTTCTGCAACACTGGATTTCTCTGTTAAAGTGTCAGTTATTCAACAGAAACAACATAAATAACATTTCTGAGCTGTAAAACTGGTCAGAATTAGTATGAATACACAGCAGAAGGTGGAGGAGGGAGCTACATTTCCTACTCAAGCCACTTTTAGGGAAAGTTAAATTCCACAGTGAATGAAAAGGTCAGACTTGGTGGTCAACTGAAAAGACTCTTTATATCCTTCGTACTACAGAAGTACTTCCGTGGTCTCTTTTGTCCCCAGCGGGAACCCTGTACCTCTTTAAAGGGAACAGGAATTGACCTTGGCAACCTTGGACTCCCACATCATGCAACCTTTAGCTGTGCACCACTATGCAGGCATGGCTGACAACAACCCAATAAACGCAACACACATAACCTGCTTTAGTTTCAACATCCATTTTCAAGTGCTAGTTTATCAATGAGTGCTGTAAGTGTTGAGGTTTTGATTTGTCTTTGTATAAAGCACCAGAAAGCTACAGCAAGATACTCTTTTCACGTTGTTGCTTTGCATGTCTGCAACAGCCAGGCAAACAGTTGGAAATAGTGAAGTGACTACCAGGAAATACCCTGTACCTTAAACCAGTGGAAACAGTCAACTTCCTTCTTTCCTTGCCCTGAGGCAAGTGATGTCTGTGTGACAGTTGGTAGAGAAACCATGCAGCATGCTATGCACCCAAAATGTAAACACAAAGAGGAGAATATAATATATAGTTGGGACATGTTAAAGAACAAAAAGCCATCCACAGATCAAAATCATAACGAATAATGAAAATGTGACTTGTCATCTTTTTGTTTACATGATTTTCTTTTATTAGGTATACTGAATGGGTGCTGCCTGTGGCTATTTTAATGCAATAGCCAGTGTTTAGCAAGTTACTAAAGATTTTAACCAATTAATCAGTACATATTACTAAAAAAGTAATCATGTCACTGTACTAATAACAGCAAAAGTAATTATTACATTACTCAACTCTGTCAAACCCTTCACACACGTCACATATCCTGTACATGTTAAACGGACAAAACGGACAAAAAAAAAAAGACTGGTTTACATTTTGGAGGTGCTTAATGACCATCAACAGATAGCTTAGCATTAGCACTCCAGAAGTGGTGTACTTGCAATGAGTAGTACCCTCCAACTCTGAACAAAACCAGCTGATTCCTGAATGTTGGCTTACATAAGCAAGTCAATTACTGGCTGGCACATTCCTCTTCTTTTGCTAGAGGTATGATGGAGGCTTTTATCTTTTTACCTTTTCACACGTCACCATTATCTAGCCCTGGACCAGTGAAAGCTATAATGTCTTAAATGAAAAAGAAAATGAAACAGGATGAAGGGTGCTGCCCTGGCCATTTGAGAAAGTGCAATGCTAAGCTTTGCATTGTTTCACTTGAGCCTTTTTGACAACAGATATGATGACTATGTGCTGTAGTTGACCGTTGCTGTGCTAATCTTTGGATAATGTTGCAATGCTGGTTTCTCTGGTCAGTAACACAGATCCTAATGGGTGTTTATATGGGTACATGGATATGTGTTGAGAAAAAGACAGCATATTATAGAGGATGATGGGGAGTGCAATGTATCAGCCGTACCACCCAGAAATATATTATCAATGTATTCAGTTAATCTATAACTATGTATGCAATGTGCACAAAAGTGACTTAATATTTTATTATTTTGTTTATTTCTATCTACTATCCTGTGGGGAAATTGCCTTTGCTCAAATTGTTAAGCACTAACCAGTTTTCAAGTGTGCAGTAAACAAACATCAACCCATGGCAATTATTTCTGTAACATCGTATTACATATTACAACACTGATTTAAATGATCACAACACACTGAGCCGCTTTATGCGGCTAGCAGCAGGTGTGCTGATGTGTTTTTCAGTGTAGCGTTTTGATTAGTGGTTACAGTCAGGCTGGAGGCAGACAGACTAACTGCTGCTCATAAACAAGAAATGAAAAGTCTTGGCTGTCACACTGAAAGTGAAAGGAGAATTTGATCCTCTTCACCAATTATCATTTTTATAGCTTATAAATGATCCTGTAATATATGAATTGTACACAAGAGATTTAGGCTCCATACTGTGTGTGCACTGCACTCACTTCCAACACACTTTGTGTGTGTAAACATGTGTATGCACGTGCACATTTTCTCAGTCTCTTGCTCATA
This sequence comes from Etheostoma spectabile, assembly GCF_008692095.1. Taxonomy (NCBI): domain Eukaryota; kingdom Metazoa; phylum Chordata; class Actinopteri; order Perciformes; family Percidae; genus Etheostoma; species Etheostoma spectabile. The sequence goes on from NC_045747.1 coordinate 9,267,585, forward strand.
AAAGGGACATAAAAATGAGCACTGCAAATGGCTTTTTATTCTTGTTTTAATTATCCGCAAATAAAAACAATCCACCCAGTTTTCTTAGCGATGTGAGAGAAAGTCCCCGCAGCCAAACAAGTCCTCTAAATAGTCTCACTTTTGTGGAGCGGCCTCCCATTTCCCGTAAAGTCAAGGGGTGGGCTCTCTGTTCTTTCGCCGCCCCGTCCTAAATGTCTACATGTCCCGTACCATTTAATTCACAGGCAAATTAGGGAGATGATTTATGAGAATCAAGGATCAAAAAAGTAGACAATGTGGAAGACTGAGCACACCGCAAGTTTTATTCAGAACATATGCCGTGAAGATGAGAGGGAAGAAAGACAGAAAGACGGGGTTGTAGATCAGAAAGTGTAAAAAAAGAAAGAAGAAGAACCCACATACACCCATGCTTCTCTTGAGACAACTCTGGGATAAGATACACCATGGGAAGTGTCATCCCTGCTCAACATCCTAGCATTTATACTGTCATGCCAGGAGTAAATATCAGGAATGGACAATTCCCCTGCACACTAAGATTAAATGATTAGAAGATTAAATTACTTTCAGGCAACGTTCAAACAGGAGCTTTCTGTCAACAGCTAAAACCATTATGCACTTCACATAAAGTGTTTTTCCACACCATGCAAGATACCTTCTGACAGTTTGCACATCAAAGATTTACAGGAAAGCCTTGAGGAAACTAGAGAATGATTTAACATGATCCTTCCTGACCTGCTACTACAGCAGCTTCCAAAACCTCTCTGTCCATAATCTCTAGCTCACATGAACATACAGAACTATCACAAGCTAAAACGGTTGCCAACAGTTATGTGTCAGGGAGAAAGCACAGCAAATAATCTGGAAACACTTGAGTTTTTTTATGCTCCTGACATTAATAACGAGTGTGGCCGAAGGCCAAACACACCCTGAGACATTTTGGACTAATTGTTTCCTTCAGTCTCAAACACTCCCCCTTCAAACGCTTCAAAACTCCCTTCCTTCTCCCCTCACAGTGCAATTCCTCCCCTCCACCTCTCTGTGTCTACTAATAGGTTTAAATAAAACCTGCAATTGGTCCAGTAAACCCCTAATTATGGTGTTTTAATAGAATGAATTTGGGATGGTGCAGGGTCAGGGGTCAATGGGTGGTCCTAACACACATCAGCTGTCATGGGGGTTGGAATGTGATTGGAATCAGTGGAGTCAAACATCCCCTGGTCCTCGACCTCACTAAGTAGAAAACCTGGAAAATACATTTGGCCACAGACCAAAATGGAGAACATCCACCATGCAACTTCCATAGGGGGTGGGATGAGTAGAGATGGGACAGAGAGGAGTACTACATCCATCACTCAGAGTTCGCTTTAAAATGTGTGTGAACCTGGATGGAAAATCCTCAGAATCTTTTCACTTAAGCACTAACAGCACCAGATCTTATAACTTCACCAAGGCTGTGAAATAAAGGATTTCTGTCCATGCCTTCCAGTTGTGTTCGCTGCAACTCTAAAGTTTGCACTAATTACCTTCTTTCTGAGTGTGTGAAACCAAAGATAGAAGTGGTCTGGTTGATGTGACACAGGGGTGACATATGGCTTGTTAGCAGCCCAGGAGCTTGTTCCACATGTGGTTAGGCAGTGGTTGGGATTGTCTGGGTGAGAGGGAGGGCATGCCAGTCTCCCCAGTTCAGTAAGTTAACAGTGACTCAATGTGCAATCAGTGACATTATTTGACAGAACGAAGGCCTGCTGTCTGAGTTAGGGCAATGTGGTGGCTATAGCCACACGGGTTGCCAGTTTTTCTCATCTGGAAAAAAATAAATAATTCTATCTAGATTCTTGTGATGCAGAATTATACATCATGCACAACCATATAGATTTAAATATGGAATACATGGTTCACATCATCCGAACACATCAAAAACTTTTTATTTACTGCACAATGTTGTAGCAATGTATGCCAATTTATCTGCTCTCCAAACTCTGTCCAATAACTTGGCTAGAGAGAAGAAATGTGCCTAAGTGTATTAAAACACAGAAGCAGAGACCAAAGGGAGCGAGATTCCTGTGGGTGACTGTGTAATTTAATTTTGTATGCACATTAGAAGCCAGAGAGTATAATTTACATGTGGGGTAGAAGTGACTAAGGCCCAGGAGAAATGGACCAAAATGCTCTGCTTAGGTCTGGAAGAAGGAAAAAAATTAAATCTGAAAATCTTTACCCTGGTCTTTTCTTTGAGATGAATCTCACAAAAATTGGAAAATTAAAACCTTCCTTCATTCTTTGGGACACTTAAGGTTCATACGCGGTTACGTCGACTCTGTTGCTCCTTCCTTTTCTAATCAAGAGCACAGAGCCCACAAACTCTGGACAAAGTTTCTTCCCACAATACAGGGAGGCATGAAGGGGGTGGGGGTGTGGGGGGGTTGGAGTCTGTTTTAGTCTGTCTCCTTTCTACCCAGAAACCAAGACCGTCTCACAGCTTAGCAGCTTGACGGTAGCTGTCACTCATGTTGGGTTCATCCTGATTGGCCTTCAGAGTCATTCTACCTGAGATGAGGTGATTGGTGAGGAGCTTGAGGTTTTATCCTTCTCTTAATATACTTTACAGGCTGACTTTGTTTTACCAAACCAAACTTCAGCTATTAAAATCATATTAAAATATAATGCGGTTTTTTTTCAATAAATACAAATCAAAATAAGAACTATTTTTGAACTATGACGCTCTGGTTTGATTAATATTGATTTGTGTGTTTCTTTGTTTGTGAGTGTGTTTGTTTTTCTGTTGGCAAGATACATTAACAATGACAGAAGGTTTTCCATTAAAAGTTTGTGGGGACCTGAGCCAGGAGCAGTTGATTCAGGTCCGATGGTGATTGAGAATAGGGATTTCCAGCCTTACATTTGAAACAAACAGAAAGTTGAATTGCAAATCCACAGGGAATGTTAAAAGGATCAAACCATCAATTTAATTTATTTTTAAATGACAGGAATTATGTCTAGTTTGTTAAACCAAATTGATTAATTAGTGGTGGTTTCTACCCGCTAAGTGCATCCTAGTTCATCATTAAAATGAACACTAGTCTTATGTCAGAAAAAAGCAAAGATAGACATGTAATACAACACCAGTGGTTGAATGTAACTAAGTACATGTACCACAAATTTAAGGTACTTGTACTTCACTTGATTCTTTTTTATGCCTCTTTCATTTCAGAGCGAAATATTGTACTTTTTACTCTACTACATTAAGCTGACAGCTTAGTTACTACTTACTTTACAAATGTTTGCACTTAAAACACATTTATAAAATACTTTTTTTTTCTACTTTGAGTACTTTTACCTTTAAACTTTAAGTACATTTTCCTGATGATACATACAGTACATACTTTAACTCAAGTAACATAGTATAACATAGTGTAACAGAGTATTAGATACGGTGTGGTATTAGTACTATTACTTAAGTAAAGGATCTGAGTACTTCATCCACCCCTGCATAACACATGTCTGACTCTACATATCTGAGTCTTATCTGCTGACACATGTATGCACACACACAGTAAATACGTTTCCATGTGTGGCGCAGGACAAGAGTGAAGCCAGAGTTATTCATGTTTGACAACTAGCCGCTGCCCTGTCTGTTCACACACACACACACACACACACACACACACACACACACACACACACACACACACACACACACACACACACACACACACACACACACACACACACACACACACACACACACACACACACACACACACACACACACACACACTTGACCCAACCGAGCACTTTGACAGCATCTGTTAAAAAGACAGGCTGCTAGGGACCAGAGGACCACTTTCATTCATCATCTGTGACAGAAATGTTCCATTATTTTGTATTACATTTATACATAAAAGGCAGATACAGGATCCTTCTGCAGACATCAAGTATAACATATTCAAACTCTGGGCTGGCCCTTTGCTTCTTACGCCTATAAAAGCCAAACAATGAAAGCTTCTTACCTTCAAGCATTTACCTTCCTTGCAGAAAACACTGAACTGTATGTAAAAGCACAGCATCTATTATTTCCACATTACATACTCTCTTCTTCCCTCAGCCACCTGCAGTGTGCATCGAGCAAAGCAAACTGCCGTCCACCACAAACACACCTCGTCTTTTCACAGTGAGGCCAGTGATAAAAATCATCCCACAATACATGAACACAAAGACACCTTTAACTAAGGCAGTGATTCAATCTATCCTCTTATCTTCTCTGCACTTTGTATCTTCAGTGTCATAAAAAAGACAGCCTTACTGGTGGTGAGATGTAACTTATGGATCACAAAACAAACAGTTGCTAAACTGCCTCTTCTGAATTTTGGAAATTAATCAAAGCTATATTTGGGCTCGCACAGGCGTGTAAAGTTGTTTTTGGTCATTGGTTATGGTTATTACACATTTTAGTAAGTCGATTCAGGAGTGTGAGTTTCTGTTGCTTGTGTCATGATAATTTGTTAAGATTAGACAGACAGGCATAAAAGGTTTAATATGACTCACTGAACTTTCCTGCAAAAACAGTAATGAATTATTGCTACAGGCAATTATTAAATGTGTTTTTTACTCAAAGAAAGAAATGCAGGCATTAGTTCTAACCAGTGTGAGGGAGGATCATCCTGCCTCTTTGACAATGACATCAGTTTGACAATAATTATATATTTGCTATTATTTGCAACCCTGCTGCAAATTACTTTGTTAATAAGTTTTGACATATTTGTCATTTATGTTTAGACTGTTTTGTTACGTGAGAAAATAATAAGCTGAGTATCACTCTTTTTACAATTTCTATGTCTCATCAAAGTTGTAATAGTTGATTGTTGTTTAGAGTCCATCTAACTTCCTCTCAGTAAAATTTTTTTTTTAAATCTACTTTTGGCGTTTGACATATTTAGCCTACTCATGTGTGGACTGTAGACAGCTAAATGTCTTTAGAACATCAACATATATTTTTTTGAAATTAAATCCTTAATATCAACCGGAAAGTAACAATATAAAGACATTATCAGCCTACATTGCAATAATCATATTACCAAATGTTAGTAATGTGTTGACAGATTGAATATGTTTACATTTTCTGTATTGATAATAGCAAAATAATGTACATCCGCGTTTTTTTGAACATTTAAGGAATTTCTGAACTCACTACATTTACTAACAGCATTATAGAATTGTTTGTCACACAACGTGTCACCAATAAAAAAGAAAAAGAAAATTATAAACCCACATAAAAGCCTGAACCAATGGCGGGCAAGTGATTTGTTCCAGCCAATCCCAGGCGGAGGGTGGAGTGACGATTTTAAAACTCCAACTCAAGTTGCTGTAACGTGTAGCTCCACAGCTCACATTGTAGATCACAACTTTCACGACTGCACCTCCCATGACAGCATAGGAAAACAACACCAACGAAGACAGAAAAACAAACTGGGAAGCTGGAAGAAAACAACGGACTCACATAGACTGAAATTGTTAAAGGAATTTACTGTGGCGCACCGTGCGTAAAGGTGCACTGGCCACTTTGCTGCGCGCTTCAATTGGTAACATTTGATTTTTAAACTGAAGATTACTTTTTCGGGTTTTCATCCACAAGGGGCTGAGCAAGTAATGTTAAAAATGACAGAGGAGCATGACAAATGTGGCAGCGACCAGCCGTGTAGTCCATCTGGCACAAACAGCTCCATGTCCCAGGACGAGTCCGACTCCGATGCTCCGTCCTCACCAACTGGCTCCGACGGCCAAGGATCCCTGCTCGCCAGTTTGGGCAAGAAAATGGACTCAGAGGATGACGACCGGTTCCCAGCTTGCATACGGGATGCAGTCTCTCAGGTCCTCAAGGGGTACGACTGGTCCTTGGTGCCTATGCCCGTGAGGGGGAATGGATCCCTGAAGAATAAACCTCACGTCAAGAGACCCATGAATGCTTTCATGGTTTGGGCGCAAGCGGCCCGCAGAAAGCTGGCGGATCAGTATCCACACCTGCACAATGCCGAACTGAGCAAGACTCTGGGAAAACTCTGGCGGTAAGACAACATTTTATTTGATTTTCTAAAAGAGAAATGCTGGGAGAAGAGCGTGTTAATCAATAATATTAAAAGGAAACTATGAGGACAATCAGAGGTCATGACTGTAGATTTGGGCACATAACAATAGCAGCTTTAACAAATTTAATCTATGGATTAAATTTCTAAAAGTTTAGATTTTGAATGTATATGATTTGAAATAAATAACAAGGGCCATTTTCTTCTGACCGCATGACAATAAATAAAAAATCATGACAATAAATAAAAAATGCTCTAAAGTCACTATAGCTATGTAACAATTTCATCCTTTTATTTTTGTTTAGTTTGACTGAACCCATTTTAATGTTTTATAATTTGTTTTCACCATAGTTTGCTCTCAGAAAGTGAGAAGAGGCCATTTGTAGATGAAGCAGAGAGACTCCGGGTTCAGCACAAGAAAGATCATCCAGACTACAAGTACCAGCCCCGGAGACGGAAGAATATGAAACCAGGCCAGAGCGACTCAGACTCAGGAGCAGAACTGGCACATCACATGTACAAAGCTGAACCAGGGATGGGAGGACTGGCAGGGTTGACTGATGGACACCACCACCCTGAACATGCAGGTATGATGTCTAGTTTGTGAGTTTTATTTTAGGAATTAAATATGTTTTGGCTGTTGTAAATAGTTTGAATCATAAGAGTGATGAACCTTCACGGTTAATGTCTGGTATTATTTTTCAGGGCAGCCCCATGGTCCCCCTACACCACCCACTACTCCCAAAACAGACCTGCACCATGGGATGAAGCAGGATCTGAAACATGAAGGCCGTCGTCTTGTTGACAGCAACAGGCAAAACATTGACTTCAGCAACGTAGACATCTCTGAGCTAAGCACTGATGTCATCAGCAACATGGAGACCTTCGATGTGCACGAGTTTGACCAGTACCTCCCCCTCAACGGCCATGCCTCGGGCTCTTCCAGCCTGCCGTCAGACCACAGCCACGGGCAGGCTCCCGCCCCTGGTGGCTCTTACACTTCCTCATACAGCCATGCAGGTGCCAACGGTTCAACATGGACCCGCAAGGGCACCATGTCCTCTTCTGCTCCCTCCGCCAGCGAGGTGGGCCAGCACCGGCTCCATATTAAAACAGAGCAACTGAGCCCCAGCCACTACAGCGAGCACTCCCACGGGTCACCCTCACACTCTGATTACGGCTCCTACAGTAGCCAAGCCTGTGTCACCTCGGCCACATCAGCTGCCTCGGCTGCAGCCTCTTTCTCCAGCTCCCAGTGTGACTATACTGATCTCCAGAGCTCCAACTATTACAACCCTTACTCCGGCTACCCCTCTAGCCTCTACCAGTACCCCTACTTTCACTCATCCAGGCGGCCCTACGGCAGCCCGATCCTTAACAGTCTGTCCATGGCTCCTGCCCACAGCCCCACCGCCTCAAGCTGGGACCAGCCCGTCTACACCACGCTCTCTCGACCCTGAGGGAACAAGAAACAGTCAGTTCGCACCAGAGACTCATTCAGATTGATGCACTACTAATGAAGGAAGTAAGGAGCAGGTGGAGAAGTGTGTGTGGTAGGCTTCCTGTGACCATTTGAACGTGAAACAAACAAAAGAAAAAAGTGCCTGCTGATTTTATACAAAGTTATATCGCTGCGATGAAAACACTGACTTTTTTTTCTACACAAAGACAAATTGTGTTGTTGGTGAGCCAAAACTCCTCCATGAGGACATGTCACCTACCCCTACATCCTGTACATCCCCCATCTTTTCCAGTTTAGGATTGCACGTGTGTGAACACTTGAGGTAAAGCAAAAGGCCTGCCACTGAGTTGGGTAGGAGAAACGCTTTGGCTCAGTTCTGTTGAGAAGCAGATGGAGAAGCAGGAAACATTGGAGAACGTACACAGGACCGATTATGTGAATTTGCAATAAAATTTACTTTAATGGCCAGAGCTATATCGCACCCCATTTGCGTCTGTCGACCAGTCTTAACTAAATGGCTCTTATAAATCTTATCGTGTCATTTTGGCATAAAAGTCTTATATGTATTTATGTTCAAGCATTATTGTTTTTCTTTTGTTCTTAAGTAGATAAACACATGTAATGTGGGTTTGGTTATTTACAGTGGTGTTTGGTTTTTAATGAAAACAAGGTCAATGAAGTGAAGGACAAGTACAACAATTTCAATATCATTCCATTGAAGACCATTTTTCAGTAACATCTCCATTCCAAGTTGCAAGCAGACAGAGCTGGCCTAATATGCTCGCACAGGACAGAACAGGTGTTTGAAAGCTATGCTTGGCAAATTGCGATTAGTCATGATCTAGGGTTAAAGGAAATGGGGTAAAATTACACCACACACTCTGAGTGACATGTCAGCTGGACCTGTATACGTGGATGAACATGTAGGCTATACGTACGTGCATCTGTGTGTGTGTCAGGGAGATAAAGTGCTCTCGTATGTGTGAGCCATTTCCTTGTGAGAGAGATACATATCCCGTGACGTAATACACACCATATGATACTTTATCAACTCTTCAAATTATCTTTGAATTCATCCGTTACTCACAGAAGACTGTTTAGGGTTTAAGGAGGAAATGAAGAGAGTGTGAGTATTGGCCCATATTTATCTCAACAACCATCAAGTGGCAACTCACTGCTGCAGTCTCATACAAAACATTTTTGTGCCTTCTAATGCTTCTTGTCAGTATTTCCGTATGAAAAAATTATTAACATACTTCAGGCAGCACACAATCAGTAATCAACACCAGAGAATCCTACAGCTAACTTACTCCTGATTATATCCTAAATTTGATATCATTCCTTTAAGCCTTGGTTTGTAATGTTCTGTGGGATTCTCCATGCAAAATGTACGGAGCATCATGCTCTAACTTTTGTCCAAGGAACTGTGTTTTTTATATTCTGGTGTATAATTTTGAGAAAGGCTGTGAAAATTATGGTTGTTATATTAACTAGAGTTTCATTCACACATGCACAGCTAACCCATTCGCTGGCCATTTTTTTTTTATAAATAAAAAGATACTTTTTCTTGGTATTTGTCATTCTGTCATTCTAATTTGCATCCATATTTCGCTTCAACTTTTTATTCGTATTTGTTCTTTAATATTTGGAAACTATTTGTGAAAAAATAAATGAATAGAATTAATTGCGTTGCAGTTTGCCTTTACGCTGGATACCAGCTTGTCTAACATCTGTACTGTGAGCTACAGCTGTGAGGTGAGACCAGTGAATGATTTAATTATTCTCAGTTTTCCCAAAGTGACAGTAATAAACCTTCACAGTAAATTTGACTTTACTCAGGTGGACATGTAAGTCTATCATTGACTTTTGCAAAATCAAAATACATCTTGCTGTTAAGCGCATAAGCTTTTTTATCTAGTCAGTTTTTGTAAAAATATACAGTCGCTGAAAAAACTAAAACTGCCATGTTGCAGTAACAGCCACTCTCATAACCTTCTGACCTTACAGGGCCTTGAGTTGACACTGAGTTTATATGTGGCTATAGATGCATCAAACCAAATATTAATTTCAGATTTCTTTGTTAAACCACTGACAACAGGGAATAAGGAGGGATCCCATCTTCATTGGTTCAGCGGGTAGAATGTTCAAGTTGGCCCTGGCATGAATGCCAAGCAGCCGTCCCTAACCAACCCAGGGAGAAGCCAAGTGCCAGGGCCGCGCTGCTGAATTTTAATGATTCATTATGCTGTGGAGGGGCTCCATTGTGTCCCTTTATCCGGAGAGCTAGAAAGGAATTAATTGGACAGAAAATAGAAGGGCAATGGGAACTGACAAGCCATTAAGAGGGTGCTGAATGGACGATTAGATGCACATGGGGGAGGATTTTTCCCCCCTCGCTGTCTCATATCACAGTGCTCCACAAACAACAAAAAAACAACAAGAACAACCACAATGACCATCAGACCAAACTGTAGAAATCATATCAGCGCACATAATCTGTAGATAATAAAAGAAGATAATACCACAGCAGATGGGGTGTGGGTGGCTCAAGAACGACTTGTTGTTTTTCTTCCCTCAAAGTCTTTTTTTTATCACCAGTGTTTGCCAAATACTTTCAGGAGGAACTCTTGAGAAAGAACAGGAGTGAATAAAAGTGAGGCAAAAAGGCTCTTCAGGGTGCTTGGGTCTTGTTTCCCTGGAACTTGTCCACAGTTTCTGATTGGGCCTCTGGAAAGCCTTACTGTAAAAAGCTAAAACAAAAATGAACTGGAATGGGGGACTTCAGTATACTGAATGCAGGAATGAATGAATGAACATTTTTACGCTGCAGTTGCAAATTTGCCTAAGAAGAACTACACATTTATGGACAAAAATTCACATCGGGTAGTTGCCTACACCCACATAAACTCTCCCACTCACATATATGCAAAAATTGGAAATGAAATATAAATTACAGTAATTTTAACGCCACACTGAGGCTTTGCTACATTCCAGCTGTCACAGTTATTGTTTATGAAGGAAAGACGTTATTGGCTGAAGTGGGAGTTGTGGTCTTGGACCCGGAGGACATCAGCGTGAAGGCGAGATGAACCCAGTGAAACTGGTGCTTCCACCACCTGACCACATCCCATTGTTAGGAGCAGGATAACTCGCCTGGTAATAGTCTCATCCTGTTTAATGAGCCTGGCTGACTCAGGGCATGTTTCGGGGAAAAAGAGGGAGCTGGGAACTGTGAAAACTCTGAGAATGTGAGGCTGATTTGCAAGGGAAATGAAGTGGACATAAAGCATGGTTATTGCTTGCACCGAGTCTCTTTCAAGTTCTCTGAGCTAATGTCTCATCATTGATGGCATTTTATTTTGTATACAAAAATAAGAAAATATGTTAGCAAATTAAAAAAAGGAGTTCTACAACAGATGAAGTGGTAAAACTTTATAATAATGGTACATTAATCACCATGACTTTATGCATGAAAAAGCATGAATTCATCATTTAGTACTACCCTTATTTTTGTATGTTGCTTCCACCACAAGTGAAATGTAGTGATCATTCTCATACATTTAGCCGATGCCTTGTGGAACTAGAGACTTTCTGATTTTTTTTTTGAGGAGCAAATATTTGCAGATAACATTGTGACTAAGAGGTTTGCACCTAGAACGACATATAGATCGAAATGGCATACAGTAGATTCTTTCACAAAAGCAAATTTGACCCGATTATTTGCTACAGTAACCACACACTGTTCCCAAAGCAAACACATTCAACTAAATGCTAGCCACTTTGCCCAAGTAAATGACTTCCTGAAGCTTATGTAGCCTTGTTGCCTTGTTCTTCTTACTATATAAAAGGACTCTATTTTGTTATTGGTGTCTCCAGTGTTTGCTGGCGTGAGCAGGCCAAGCAAAACAGGGTGGCAGACAGAACTAACGTTGACTTCAAGGATGGGCCTGCAGAGAGAAGAAGGGAGGAAGGCAGTGCCAACACTCCGGCTCTCGAAATACCACTAAATTGATTTAGCTCCTCCAAGGTAACCTGCGATTGGCCAGTGACACTTATGGTACATTAACCAGTTCCTGTGAGGATCTGGCGCTAACTTCAATCAGTTTAGCTACTTGTGTGTCTGAGAAGAAAAACAGAGCTTCTTTCAAAGTGTCTGGAAGTCCAAACCATAACGGTTTTGGTTTAAATGTCTTTCAAATTGCAGTTTGTTTGTGGTTTAATGGTTGAAATATATCTTGGTAAATCAAGAGGGATCAAAATTAAGCTCTTTAAAAACTTTGTAATCAGAAAATCTTTAAATCTGGTGCTTTAATAAGGCATGGAAAACAAATTGCATTATGAAGTAAATCTGTCCCAGTGGAGTGGCTGATTGTTGTTTACTGAAAAGATAATCAGACCTGGGTCTAAAACTATTGCAAATAATTCTCAGTGTCTGTTTCAACCTGCTCTTAGTGCCAGATGGGAAGGGATAACTGCACCATGGGAAATCAGAGATTGTCAGTTTACTTCACTTTTGTGATTAACGAAACTTTCTGGTACTCATTATAAAATTTGGTAAAAATCACACACTCATAAAATTATAAAAACAAAGGTTGGATATTATTATTTTGCCAAAAGTGGGGTTTATCAGCACTGTAAAATGGTGAGAGTGATGGTGTTGAAACAAACAGCCGCCACAGGTGGAGTGTTGCTAATTTATTTATTTTCTAAAAGGGAGAAAAGAATTAAAGAATATTGAAAAAATACAGCAATGATTTGACATCTGGTCATGTTCTGTTCTCTGAACAGTTGTCCACAGTCTTTCACTATCTTTTTTCATTTGTTCTCTCCTTTTCACTTTTTTCTTGGCACATCTCAATTGTGAATGGGGTGGCAGCATAGCTGCTCATCTTCTTTCCACAGCTTTACGACTTGTTGATTAGTAACTATGGCTGTGTTTTCATTGTCACAGCTTTCTGCTTTTGATACACTGTGGCAGGGTTCCATCGTCATGTACTTTCTCCATCTTTACTTGAAGTTGTCTCATTTCAACCTTTTTCCCTTCACACTTCATGTCTCCCTACTCATCACAGAGTGGTTTTATGGTCCTGGAAAGACGTTGATGATTGACGGCCGCTAACATGATATTTCTTTGTCCCCTTTGAAATGCAAAATCTGAAAATCTCCTGCTCATTAGAAATAAGAAGCTATCAAGAATTGTACAGTATACAGCCATTACTTACATCTGACATAAGTAAAGGGTTATTAAGACACATAATTAGTATTTCACAATTTTTATTTCAATGAGGGAATCTCTCTTCTGGCCATTGTAATTAATAATGATGAATGAGCATATTACTGGCACCCCTACACACACACACACATACACACACACACACAGACACACACACACACACACACACACACACACACACACACACACACACACACACACACACACACACACACACACACACACACACACACACACACACACACCTCTGCCACCGATGACACTGGAGAGAGAGAGAGCAAGAGAGACACTGAGCAACCATCATGTGGATTGTTAGTGTGGGAGGAACATTTTCCACAAATCTTACATGCTACTGATGCACAGAGGTAGTAGAGGTAGAGACAAAGCATGTGGAGAGAATGGAAGAGTGACAAGAAGGTAACAGAATAGGATGACGAGAGAGGAAAAGAAAGAGGATGAGGAGGAAATGCAGACAAGGCTAGAAAGTCTCAGGTAGAAAGAAAAGAAAGACAATATTTTTCTTTTATTTCTCTTGTTTGCGGATCTGCTTGGCAGAAAGTGTGGCAGGGACAGCAGGACCAGAGTTTTAAATGTAGCTCAGTGTTGGCAGAGCCGTGTGTGAGCGCACTCTGTGGGAGCACCAATTCTTGTCGCCCAGCGCAACATGGCGATTCAGACAAAACAGGAGAGCTGATCCAATCCCATTTACCCTGCTAGAACATATATACTCCACAAGCCTGCGGTTGGATTTTCTATACTCACTGGCTGAATACTCACAAGCCCATATGCATTTTTAAACCATGTTTGGGATGCCACACTTTCTCTGATTTCTGGGCCGTACTTAAAACGGACAGTACACCGCAACATATTAGATGACCATTGCAATATTTGTTTAATACACTGATCAGCAACACATGTCCATCCTCTCACACTTGATATCATTTGTGGTATGACAAAGAGCAGGGGAGGAAAAATAGGGGAGAGTTTGTTCTCCAATGTGGTTTTGGCCCATTCTGATGGACTTGGAGCAATGCCAGGCTATCCCTGGTCCAGCCTTTGATATAGATTGGGTTCATTATGCAACTGAATCCATTGTTAAATAATAAAACTATAGGGGGCCAGCAGGAGAGATGCGTGTGTGTGTGTGTGTGTGTGTGTATTGTTTGTGTTGTTTTTGTGGGCCACAGAGGACCTAAAAAGCAAGTGGCTGAAGGGGCATTCACACAACCCATAGTGCAGACACTGTAAAACACTGCTGCTCCCCACTTCGAGGTTAAAATGAGCTACACGCTTTATTAAGCACAATGATCTCCTGACAGGTTGCTCACTTTGCAGTTGAAGTGAAATGTGTTATAGCATTTGGCAATACATATTTCAAGAAATCATTTTCTTGTCTTTTTCCCTCTTCTTTTGCATTCAGTTGTTAACCCCTCCCAAGAATTACAAATGTGTCGCATCAATCAGATATGAACCTGCTTACCTCGTAAATTCTGTTTTCTCTTACGCCACACACAACTGTCAACACTTTAAACTCAGTACCAAACCCTAGAACCTAATGAGCTTTATTAGGGCAGAAGGGTCTCGACAAGATCGCAACAGACACAAATAGGAGCTAAAGTAATCGTGACACTAGCTTTCACCCTCGTTCTCTGTCTTTCCCTTCTCCAGCTAAAGCGATACCCCTGACTGTGGCCTCAGCAACACTGAGGAGCTGGGACTGAGCATGGCTAGTGAGAGACTTTTAGTGGTCTGCTGAGTTTATTACGGCTGAGCTATGGTGAGAGCAATTAACTTCAGCGTGGTTGAGAGGTTACTCACTGCACAATGCTCTGGCGCCTCCAACTCAACACTGGGTCCCTGACCATTGCTTGCTCTCACTGGCTAGGACAGGACATATGGGCCCTGCACTTTGCTTTAGGATGTTCAGAGTGTTTGATAACTGTCACCGCTGTGAGACCAGCAGTTTGATTTGACTGCAGCAGCTAAACGCTGCTCGATGCAAATGGATACTGCATGTTATATTTGGACCAGTAAAAGTGATGATGATTTGAATGTATGAAAATGAGAGCAGTATGTTTGCTGTTTGAAGGCAAGATATTGTAAGGCAAACTATTAGAGGGTAACAGATAAAGCATGCACAAACTATACGGCTGTGCTAGCTTGCTGCCATTGCATCACTCCACACTTGGTGTTCTGCATTGTGAATGATGTGAGATGGAAGGGATGACTCAGTGTAGGTAAATGATCAAAGATGGAGTTTGTGACAGGGTGTGTCGTCCTTGACCACAAACAGCCAGTAATACAAGCCTGGAGTAAGCCTGGAGCCTGTGGTTTCCAATCCTACCTTTCTCTACTCCATACATTTTTCTTGGTCCTGCTCCATTATTTTTCAATCAACTTGACAACAGTCAGTGCTCGGGGACAATTATATTCATGATATTTCATAGAGAAGGAACAACAATGTTTGACAGCACTATGTTGACTTTTCAGGAAGGCCAGGAATAAGCAAAACGCGTAGCACTCAGTAAGGACACCCACAGCCAGAACACAAAAAAGTAAACCGTCGGGTTTGGGTTCAAAATCAACAAAAACCTGAGATCAAATGTCTGCCTGTCATTAAGCAGCTTCCTGGTTGTGTACTCCTAAAAACACTCAACACAAAGATTTAATAAAACAAATTCAAAAAATCTCACATGCTGGATGCTTAAATTCCCTCATGACCACAGATAAAATAAGTCTCTCCTCAGTTCTTTAGCCAAGAATCAAAAGAAGAGATCCAATGCTCCATTATACAAGTCGTCTTACGAACCACATCAATCACTCTTCACTAAAAAAAAAAAAACGGAAAAATCCCCATTTGTCCAAGTGACAGAGCCATGATGTCACATGGCTATGAAGTAGATGGCAGTTTCAAATTTTATAAAATGTCTGAGAAAATCACATGAGAGAGAAAGGCAGAGAGTAGACCAAGCCGCAAGGCGGGTGACGTAGCAAACGTTTGCTTATGCCAGAAAGGCAAACTATTCACTGTAGCAGCTAATGAGCGTGAACTTTGACCCCTTATAGGCAGGAGGCCTGGTGCTAGACTGCCCCTGGTACTGCTGGACTGTTTTTTATAGTTTTTTTTAAGATGAGTGGGCTATAGAGTGAATGGTAAAGCTTTCCATAGAACAAGAGAGAAAATATGTTGCTGAAGAAATTAATTTTATTCTCTTATTTCAGACATGTGGCCAAACTCCAGCTATATCTCCACTGTTTTTAAATAATTTGATTAGAAAGAACGTTTTTTTCTTTTTGCAGTTGCTGTTGAACTGCTAATTTGATTTGGATGTCTTTATAGAGTTAGAAAAGCTATCATGGTCTCTCTTCTGCTACGTTAAATCACAACTGCCAAAGAGTTTATACAAAGGTATGCAGAGGAAATATACAAACGCAGCTAGTCAGGTAGCTAGCATTTCACTTCCTGGCAGTGTTCAAGTGGGGTAGGATGGTGCACAGGGATTATATGATCAAATGTGAAAAGTGATCTGTAGTTTGGGGAGTTGACGGGTTTTAAATAAAACAGATCTTTCTCTGCTTTGCAGTGTGATAGCCCTGAGAATCGGTACTTTTGCTGCAGCAGGGGAGGGAGATAGGAACAGGGTAAAAAGATGGGTCAACTAACTGGTGAGGGTTACTGGAGGTCAGAAATCTACTAACCAACAGACAAAATCACTGGAGTTGGCAAATAATTTAAGGTAAGCTAAAAAATAATGGTTGTTGTAATGTTTCATCTAAAGTACTCTAAATAATTAAGTTGGTTTAAGTACTTCCCAGTAGGCAGATGTGCTGATGCAACTAGTTGCCTGTATTGTGCTTAATTGCATGTGCAAATGGAACAAAGACATAATTAATATTACTAGTTACATCATTGCTACTTGCTAACAAGTCAAAATATCTGCCCTGAGAAAGGTTCTTGGGAAAAGTAATGTGAAGCATTGCTGGTATGGTATGTCTTTCAAATCTGGGCCAGATGAGCAAAGTGAAATGTCAACTAAATTTGTTTCAAAAGAAGCAATTTTATTAAACATCACCTACATCTGTACAAACTCTCAAAGCCTCCATGTCCCCAAAATTCAAGTTTCAATAGCAATGTATTAATTGACTGAATAAGCCCATTTGGGATTTTAGTCAACACTTTTTTTAATGATGACATATTCTGCTTTTGTTGTTGTTTTGTTACATGTCTATATAAAGACTATCTTACAATAGATTTTTAGCCCTGCACACTTCATTCCACTAAAATGGGATAGTTGCTTGTATTCATGCTGCTGATTGTGGTTACTCGGGAATTCTATGTTTCTTATTTCTTCGTTCCCATCATTCTCACCTCTCTCTTTCTTAGCTTTGCTTCCCTTCCTTTTCTCCAATTATAGGGTGCATGATGCATGTCAAACGTGTGTGTGTGTGTGTTTTGTGTTTGTGTGTGTGTGTGTGCATGCCTGCCTGCACACATGTAAATGTAGCCGCTCTCCCAGGATGGGACTAATCCCGGGGTGGCAGGAGTGCAGGGGGAGACAGCACATGTGCTAATCTTTCAACTGCGGTTTGTAATGTTTAGTCTTGCTTCGTCAGCACTTCTTGAACCCGATCCAGAAAAGCTTTCAATCGCCTATAATTCTAGAGTCCCTCCGCATCCTGAAGCCCAATCACCCTCTCTGCCCAAAGGACTTCCCCATCACAAGATGAAAAAACAACAAAATAAATTTAACAAAATCATCATCAAAATGTGATGTTGATTTCCTCTGGAGGTAAAGAAAGAGTCTTTTGGCCTGCAGGGACTTTCCAAATATCACTCATGATCTTTCATCACAAGGCAGGTTGGCACCACCATACTTGACCAAGGTATCATTTCCTTGTCATCCCAATTTCTCTTCTGCCTCGCTCTCTCTTGCCCTCAATTCTCCTCTAAAATATGTTAAGAGGAGCTGATTTGACTGGTAAAAACAAGCCGCATTTTGGCAGGTGGGTTGAGGGGGTTTCCCCTTAAACGTTTGGGCTACAGTTTCATTGTCAAAACACAACCCACAGTCTAATAACATCAAATAACATCTGAGAGGATGGAAAGGTGTATCCATGTCACATGCCTGTTTAAAGCTTTAGTGGGTAACGTTTTTATATTAATGAACATCAGTTACATTCAAGCCATTGCTAAATGAGTTGGTACAAAGCTAATTAAGACTATCAGCTCCACACAACTCTCTGTATTTCTCAGTACGGCTATGTTCAGAAGATTGTGTCATCCGGTGACTTTCCCACTCAAAAGCTCTAGTGAAGATAATTACCTCTTCTCAAGAGTCCATCATGTTTTTTTTTTTATCCTCCGTGTCCGCCTTGGCTATGAGTAACTGTGTGGAGGAGCGGTGTGGGTGCGTGCGCAATCATGTAAGGCTTGTATCATGTGGACGCACCAACAGTTTTGTTGTCATTACTTAGAATTCCTCAAGAGTGCGACAGAAACTATATGCACTATAGCGTTAATAAAATATTGCTCAGCAACACAAATTGCGGATCATTATTCTTCTGTTTCGTTTGCTGCATACACTCTTTAGACACACATATTACACACGCAATATTATTTAGCTTTATTATATTATTTAGGTCATTATTTATATGTTTATGTTAACTTATGTTTATATTTGTGAATGGACACATCACTCTCATTGCGGGCTCTGCACCTTCGGCAATAATAACACTTAGTTGCAAAACACAGGACAACTGCTCAGCATAGTATTAACTTTGCATCTGTCGACCAACAGATGCAAGGCTGTCCGGTCACCCAAGTCCTCGGTTCATAACAACAGCTGAAGCTCAACCACTTTCCTTGCAGCAACCTCATGTCGCGAGTGGCAACATAATCTTAGATATTCCTCTAAAGTTCTCCTTAAACTGGCAAACATGGTTGTTCAGCTTTGCACTCTTTTATTTTTCCTGAACAATACTTTTTAACTAGCTTCCACCTTGAATAATTCAATCCATTAATCCAACAATGATATGCAGCATGTTAAATTAAGTGAAGCCCCACGTGCTTTATGCCAATTCCCAGATTCCTTGTCATCCCAACCCTCAAACAATAGGTACAAGGAACTAGAAGCAGGGCCTCTTGTTAAAACTAAAAACACAACACCCGTATTTCTTCCACTTCCTTCACATGCACACTTTCTCTCTCTGGGCAGGGAGAAAGTGGAATCAAACAAAGTGGGGAATGTGTCTCATCTTCACTTTACGCTGGTAAATATAAGACCCGCAGGTGGTTAAAGCTGCTCTGGAAAAGGAGATTTCCCCCAAAGAAGAGGCCAAGTTCCACCTGTTCTCCCAGAAACCAGTCACAGCTGTAACATGACCCTCTTACCATATGAAGCAAAGCTGTAAATTGTTACGGTTTAAAATTTGTGGCTTAACGCTGACAGAAATATATGTAGGCTACTGATGGATATGGCATGTTGCATAATATATAGGATTCTTGTATTTCCATGAAGAGTTGTGTCGTTCAGAAAGGCCTGGGGACTGTGGAAACATATTGAGTAGTTCACCACAAGATGGCACTGCAGCACTTCAAATCAATTTATTTTTTGGTCATCTGTTGCTCCTTACAACTTTCCTTTCTTACCTCTATAAACTAAGATGTATTAGTAACCAAACTTTTTACCTCATTACTTAAGTCCAAAAAAATGGAAAAAGTAACAACTCAATTATCTTGACAATAAAGTGCACAAATCCTGAGGATTGACAAAGCAAACAAAAACTATTTAAATGGATAATGCAAGTATTTATATTGTGTGAACCCCTTACTAACCATTCACAGCAGAAATGGCAAATTACGGCATTCTATATCTTATGATTGTGAATGAGCATGAATGTTGGTTTATTTTAAAGAAGTATTGTAAACAATGCATGGAAGCTGAAAATTATTCTTTTTTACTTCTTAATTTGCAGACAATGAAACTGAGCTCAAGACACACAGAGGATGTTAGAAATCAAGTTAGTCTCAAGACAGAATGAAGACATGACCCTTGTTATTCTGTCGGCGACGGAGAAATCCCAAACCGTCCAATGCACAATTAGCTCTTCGTTATCTAGTTGCGCATGCCAAACAATAATGGTCTCCATTAATATCCTGGGCTCTGTAAATGATGTCAGCAAAGATAGATGATGCCTCATTGACTCTTATCTTATCAAACTGCCTCCACAATAAGCAACTGTGGAACCTGGCAACCCATCTTGTTTGCACATTGCTATTTACATTAGCAACATGTGGAAAGTTTTATTCCAAAAGACAATCCCTAAGAATGCGTTCTAGTCAACAATGTTAAAGAGGCAAAAAGACACTTTTTGGGACTGCAAATCAGGCAAATACAAGAAAATGTATATATATATATAAAAAAAAAGGGGAAATACCAAATGATTACCAGTTTGCAGACGGAAAAAAACAGAAAAATTTAGTATCAAACTATTTATTGTTATGCCTAGATGATTGAGTCATTACTGTATTTAATAACATGTTATCTTCAAACTGCACAGTACTGTCCATATACAGCCCACACATGTAGACATGACAGCAGTAAGCTTAATGGCTGTGTGCAGCAGAGGATGTGTTCTGAGCGTCATTGTCATAGAAAAGAAGAGCTCAGGAGGGAAGAAGAAGAGAAGAAGAGGTGGGAGGACAAAAAAGGGAGAAAAAAGCATAAACAGAGAAGGTTTCATTCAGCACTTAGGTCACTGTATAATAAAAGTGCAGCAACAGCTTCCATCTGAGTTCCCTGTTGTCATGGAGACAAACACAGGATCCAGAAACGTGCATATTAAAAAAAAATACACTTTCCTCCATGGGCCATGTGGTCCTCATGTTTTAATGATTGTTTATTGAGCATATCCCACTGCACAAAACCATTTTCCAGTGTATTGTTTTTCTGGATTGTGGCACTTTGCTTAATAGTGATGAGAGACAGGGAAACATTCATGAGCCAAAACAATTAGTACATTTGTGCTGCATTTGTGCGTTTCCTGTGCATGTCAAAAGAAAGATCATTCAAAATTCAGAGGAATTACACAATGAAGAGAGGAATTTGTGGAGACGAGTTTGACCGTTAGTTTTATCTAAGGACTATTAAACCAAATCATGCATACATCAAGTAAATGTAAATGTAAATGTGCTGTATTTATATAGCGCTTTTCCAGTCTTAACAACTGCTCAAAGCGCTTTTACATCTACAGGAACCATTCACCATTCACACACATTCATACACTGTGGCCGGGGCTGCCGTACAAGGTGCCACCTGCTCATCAGATAAACATTCATACACATTCACACTCCGATGCGCAGCACCGGGGGCAACTCGGGGTTCAGTGTCTTGCCCAAGGACACTTCGACAATGACTGCAGGGGCGGGGATCGAACCACCAACCCTCCGATTGGCAGGCAACCGCTCTACCACTGAGCCACAGCCGCCCAAGTCTTTTTACATATCCATCATCTTACTAACACCTCACTTCAAGCCAGTCTCAACTAAGCATAGCTCCAATGCTGCCATCTTTATGCTACCTAGCACTGCCATTCAGTTTGATGTCACTTTGATAGCAAATAACTTTACATCTGAAGAGTTTAAATACTCTATTTGTTTGTTGTTTGTTTCTAAAGAAACACAATGATGGATAAAAGGCTCCATGAACTTATACCTAACGTTATGGCTCCGTAGCAGACATTTCTGTAAAAACAGGCTAACAATTGTGTCATAACCACTTACTGTCGCACAGTAGAGGAATTACTAAACAGCACAGGATAAGCCCCCGGGCAGTTTTGACTTACATTAGCTGTTTAGGTTTAATTACTAATGTTAACTAGCCTGATGGTTAGCGGTAATTAGCTTGTGCCTATGCCATCTCCTAACATATAACTATGTTCTCTGTCTCTGCACGATTTGGAGTGATTGAGATTTCTCTTGGCACAGCTACCAGAAGACCAGGTTGCTCAAGTCACATCTTCATCGTCAAGCTCAGTTGGAGGCAACGCAGTAATGTTCAGCCCTTACCTAAAAAGAGTTTCTAATAGCCTTCACTGATTTCCGTTGAAATCAACAAGGTCATATTGTGCATTTCTATTACTGTCTATGGTTTCACATGAACTAGCCTACTGTAATTGCTCAATGACCTGCATGCACCAAACAGCATGGTCATCACAAATCACTGTCACTGCCTTGTGGAAATACAAGAAATTTAAACATTCTTACATTTCTCAGATTTCTAAAGGCCTTGTGAACATTACAAAAACATGATTTTAACTAATAACTAACTAAAAAACAAATAGTTTAGTGAATAGATGGAGTCTCTTAAAACCCAAGGTGTGGGTTTAAGGATTTATAGTCACAAAAGTAAAGGTGAGAACACAACCAACACTCAAACATGATGCAGTTTTCAGGGAATTTACAGCATTTGTTTGGTGTGGTTGACTCACAAGTCATGGCTGGCCATACCTTCAATTTTCCAGTTTCAGAGTTGGAGGTGGTAGTTTCAAGACAACAAAATCAGATTACTCTTATATAATAAAGCGGTTATGTCAGAGTTCACAGTGCAACACACTGCTCCTACTCCAGGTGAAAGAAAACAACACTTCACTACTGCAGCAGCTGACTGGGTGTTCACAAGAGCTGCTGCAGTAGATAAGTGTTATTTTCTTTCACCTGGAGTAGCTGCTGTGTGTTGCACTGTAAACTCTGACATAGCTGTCATTACATTTTTATATGCTAGTATGCAAAGATACAAAGCATAATTTTCTTAGCTCATGTTGTTCTGTGTGTTAAAAAAGAGGCATTTACTACATTATCATGTAAATATAAAGGTAACAGGGATCTATTTTAATGATGTATGCTGTATTTTCTTTAATCCTCTTCTTTAGCATTTCCTACTCAAATCCTGTAGCCTGTGATTTTGATTGTATTTATACATGGAGGTCATGTATAAAAAAACTGGAATATATCATTTCAGAGATCTGATCTGATTCATATACGGAAATACTTACTTGCACTAACTACTTGTCTGGAATTTGCACCTTCAAGGTTGAAGGCTCTTAATTGGAAGTTAATTTGGATAAAAGTGTCAGCTAAAGGACATGTATTGTACTGTAATGTAACGTATAGTAATGTAACACATATTGTTTTTTATATTATTCTGAAACCGAGAGAGACTAAAACATATTTGTTTGAAATAATGAGGGCTGGAATGGAATAAAAAAACAACAACTCAATATTAAAATGCTGTTTTTGTTTTTAATATCTTCATTGTTGCTTTGTGAAAAAAAACACAGACCGCAGACAGCCCTCTAATAAATAAGACACAGTCAACAGTTACATTACAGTTGTGCACCTGACTGATCTCAAAAGAAAAGAAAAAAAGCCTGAAGGAAAGTTAAATGTTGTCTGTGCCAAAGAGTAATTCATTTCCTCTTAATGCCTCAGCAAAACAACCACGACAAGATGTTTTGAATTAGTGGGTTCTGCCAGTGACAAACAAGTGCCATGTGAGGGCAATGGGAGCAGTGTGTGCAGCATGGTTTGTTTGCTTGGATGGGGCAAGAAGAAAAACACCAATGGTTTTAAGTGCGTAATTGAGGGCAGGGCAAACAATGTTTCTTTATGTCCTGGCCAGTAAGGATTCCACCTGTTAACAATACATGTAAATATAAGAAAAGTAACAGTAGCCCGCAGGTGAATACGTGTTCATGAATGAAACTGGAATAGTAACTACGTGGTTCAAGCAACTTGATGAACTCCACGCCGGACTTTTTTAATTTACTGTTCATAAATTAAATAAGCGGAGTAAAAAAAAGAAGCCAGAAGTGATATTTGTGGGAAAGGTTATCACCAGTGAAAGTCACCACTGAATGCAACATATGACAAATGAATGTCTCTGAACACAGAAGCACAAAATAAATGGATATGGATGAGAATTAAAGGATATAAAAAAGGTCTTTGCAGTTGCTGATCACAAAGTTACTAGATGGCTATTCAAAATGGAAGAGAATCTTTTCAATAGCATCTTAATAAATTTCTCACCTTGAGACCTTCTTATTGACTAAATTTCACAATACAATTCATTCTATTTTAGTATATATAAGTACTACCTCAAGACCTCAAGTTGAGAAGCCACACTGACAGTGAAAAAAGTAGTCTCCCCAACCTGATGTCCAAAGTACGAGACACTCATCTCCTTTGAAAATCCTGATCTAGGTGCTCGTTGTTTTCACAAACAATGAGTTGAAGCTACAGATTAGTATCTAGGGAACCAGAAAACTGAGATAACACTGGTTGAAAAACTTCCTGAAAAGGACCTAAATATGTCATTTGTAGTTAAATAGGCATTAAAGGTGCTCTTAGTGACGTTACTTCTTGTTGACGTTCAAAGTATTTTCAAACAAAACGAGACTAGCTTGCCCCTCCTTCCTCCTCATCCCGTCCCCTCCCTTCTGTGCTTTCATGCACCAACCAACCCACTCCCAACTCCTTCTTGTCGGTTATTGGCTGGAATGCTGGAACACTGTTTGTGTGTGCTTTGTGGTTCAGGTGGGCACAGTTTATTTTTTTGCCGTTTGAGGACCATGGGCTGTCTACCGCGTTTTTACAGTGTGTTCTGGGGACTGGCAGCTCGCTGATAGTGAAGAGATGTTGGCTGTATGTGACAACACATGTTGTAGCCTAAAACACGTGTGACATTGCTTGGGGCACCTTTAATTGTACTGGAGGTCTTGTCATAAACTTCTAATAGGGTCATCAAACAAATCCTCATTGCTCCCCCGCTGCTGCTTTAGTTAAATTGTTCACCATTTTTTCCTGGTTGCAACCAGCTGTCACAAATTGTTACATCACAGGTTAGCCTGTTCTCATGAACCATTAGTTCAAAAAGCTACGAAAAATTAAGCACTGTAATTTCTAAGCCTTCCACATTTTTTTTGTGTGGCTGCATTCACTACATTGACGGCCACTGTATAAGAATGTGGCTGGCTGTGTTGACCTCCCAACAGGGTTGATGGGTGGGCATTGACAAACATACAGGACTTTCAAACCAGAGAGTGGAGTTAACCAAGGGTAAACCAGGAAATGGAAACCTGGAAATGGGTGTTCCTTAGGAGTGTTTCTATCCAATCTACAATCTTTTTCCTAGTCTTAACAAACCGTTTTGGTACCTAATCCTAACTTTCCTTGTGTACTAAAAGTAACTACAACGTCACCAGGAAACACCCAGCAACACAATGGTGCTTTGTACCCGGCTCAAAGTCACCTACTTCTGGGTAACTAAACCACCACCTACCGCTGGTACAACAGAAGTCTGTAGCTGGCTTCACGAAGATCTGTAGAAGCTTAAACAACCTCCTTATTTTGTAGGATATCATATGTTTTGGTGTGCATACATACGGACCTGTTCATGAGAATGCAGGTGCAAAGGTTTCCAGATTTGGACCACTGCTCTTTCTCAACTGATCTATGATTTTTCACGTACCCCCTTTTTCATCTTGAAAAGAAAGCCCATCAAATTTGAGATAGTGGAAGAGAGGGCAGTTAGCAGGGACTTTGGCTCCCACTTTAGGACGTAGCTTTAATTTTGTTCAGTACATGTATGACATCATACTAATTAGGGACATGCCACACAGTGTCTAAGAATAGGCATTTCTCTCCTGTTCAGGTGGCTTTACAGACAGGGTGATTTTTTGTGTGACATAAGAGATTTAAATTACATAATAGAATACATATTTATGGATAAGAAGAAGAAGAAGAAGAAGAAGAAGAAGAAGAAGAAGAAGAAGAAGAAGAAGAA
>NC_045747.1:9293242-9302558 GCF_008692095.1 Etheostoma spectabile
ACAACAACAACAACAACAACAACAACAACAAGAGAAAATAAAATGGATTTTGATAATATGTAGACAGCAGACCAGGACGACATCCACCACACCTGCTGTTATTGATTAAAAACATAATAATTATTGGTGGAAGCATAGAATTTGTTATTTCAGAGGTATTTGTTTTCCCATGCTCCGTTGTCCTTTTAGCAGCTACATGGCAATACAAAACATAATTTATAAAGAATCACCAAGCCCGCCATCTAGACTGAGATCAAAATCAAAACTGGCGTTTTCTCAATGGTCACATGGCAGGACTGTGACCAGATCTCAATCTTTAAATCTGAACCTGCTGCAGCTTCTGAAAGGTGGGCTGTCAGAATGGCATGTAACATTTAAGATTGTATCCTGTGTTCTGAAAAAAACACAACAATTGTTTTGCCTGGATGAACATAAAAATGTTTTCAAGTTGTTGCTAAGCAGCATCAGCTGTGCAAAACACTTCTTAATTGCATTAGAGTTTTACCTTAGCATATTCTCAATTTTGTTTAGTACCTAGATGACATCGTATTAATTAAGGACAGTGTCTATGAATAGGCATTTCTCTTCTCTTCATGTGGCCTCAAGGACAGGGTGATTTTTTGTCTAATAGAAGGGTTTCTGAATCAGAGTTAAATGAACCTTTGGAGAAGAAGAAGAAGA
This sequence comes from Etheostoma spectabile, assembly GCF_008692095.1. Lineage (NCBI taxonomy): Eukaryota > Metazoa > Chordata > Actinopteri > Perciformes > Percidae > Etheostoma > Etheostoma spectabile. Next base: position 9,293,924 of record NC_045747.1, read on the forward strand.
AGAAGAAGAAGAAGAAGAAGAAGAAGAAGAAGAAGAAGAAGAAGAAGAAGAAGAAGAAGAAGAAGAAGAAGAAGGGAAAACAGAGTAGAGTTTGACACCACTTTGTGCTTGGTCTGTCCAAAAGGATCCATGAACCACTGAGAAGGTACTTGCTACTATTGCTACTACTGATACTCTTGATGCTTCTGGGAGAATAATAATTGTATTTTCAGGTCTTAATCCTTAAAGAGAATAAGCATTAGGGTCTTACCCCCAGTGCTGGGGCACAGGACATATTAACCCACCTGTTATCCTCAAATTTACTAACATCTTTTATCCTTGGTGTCAGTCTGACCCTGGCATTTAAACCTCCTGAAGAGTTTTCTTTTTATAAAGATTATGTTTGGGCTATTAATGGCCTTTAATTAACAGGACAGATTGAATACAGGAAAGGGGAAAGACAGGTGGGATGACATGCAGCAAAGAGCCATTTAATTCTATGACCATTCAGTCCTTCTGCCATGTCTAGTCCAATCATCATGCCCTGATCCTTTTCAGGTGCTTTCCCAATTTAAACCTTCATACTGGGCATAGCTGAACTTTGCATGCTACCCATATTTTGATACTGTATTTGTCCAGTTTGTTTGGTGTTCATTTAAAAGGCTTGCTGTTGCTTCACCTTTTGACTTGGACACTCCTGCCAAAATGACTTTCCAACTGTCACCATACAGTTCATGTGAGGAGAGGGACCATGATATCTTTCCATTTCTGGAAGGTAACATGTCTCTTGGAGGCCCATAGAGAACTGAATTTGCTGGTGGTTAAGAGACAAGAAGAGGGTCAACAATAGTGTCACTTTTATCAGAGGAGGATGCCTCCTAATCAGAGTCCTCCTCAACATTCCTCTGTCTCAGAAGTCACTTTGACTGTCAAAGAGCTGTGACAAAACCTCAATGGCAAAAAAAACTTGAGGTCACTTTAATGAAGAGAGTATAAAAGAGAGAGCACACAGAGCACCAAGAGAAATAGTTTAGAAGACTGCACTACAAACCTTTATGTGTATCCCTCCTCTATTGACATGACTGTCCTCGCAGGAACCATATTTTCCCTCCCCCATAATGTGTGGGACATAGCAGGTTTTTTTTCTTCACAACCTCAGGTACGGTCATGGCAGGTTAGGGCCCTTCAGATTATAAAATCACATGAGATACTGACTTCAATCAAAGTCAAAGCAACCTACACAAATGTGGAGGACATTGAAAATATATCATTATGTTAATTTTACTTTTACTTTGTCCCCATTAAATTTGGGAAATATGAAGCAAAGATAATAATGTACCGCACTTAATTAGAGACCGTAAACATTGAATGGGGTCAAATTGATTTGATTGATTGATAAAGGGAGGGTTAAAGGATAATATGAACGAAACAGACCAGGATGACATCTATCACACCTGTGGGTATTGACTTTGTATTTGATGATACACTTAGAAAGTTAAAAAGAACATGATTGTTTATGGGGAGAATAGCCTCTCTTTCTTTGGGGGTATTTGTTTTCACATGCTCTGTCTTCCTTCTGCAGCTAGATGGCAATACAAAACATAATTTATAAAGCATCACCAAGGCTACCAAATAGATAAAGAGAAAATCCAAACTGGCATGTTTTCAATGCTCATATGCCTGCAACCAAAAGAAAAGAAAAAAGCCAATGTTTCAGATTTATCTGTCTATATTACAAACACCTTGTGTACATGAACCGGTTGCAACACCAATAAATGAATACCAGGAGATGTGTTTGAAATAATTCAGTCAGATTCTGCCAAAGTTGCTGTTGTTCCAGTTTTATTTTCATTCAAACCACCGTAAGAATATTAGGACAATGCATTTTCTGATCATAGTTTGTTGCAGATGACTACAGATAATATCAATAAGCAACTGCACTTGTGCACCTTGGTTGGATTGGCACATAGATCGGAATTCACACCAAAAACAAATCATTTGTGCCTTTCCACTGTGGCCTTGCGCTCCACTAGGGTTCATAGAAATTTGTTTTGTTTTTGAGATGTCTCCCTAACTGACAAACACAATTGTAGTAATACTGGTCCAGCCATAAGTGTTTGTGACAATTCTAAAAAATGCCCAATCACTCTCATCACTCGCATCAATAAAAACAATGCATTTTAGATTATAATCGGGAAGGCTCTTGGTCCACTGTTGGTCCTTTGCTTGCACATGTCTGATGTTTATTCTCACAGTTTTTGGGTGTCAGTGTATCTTAAGTGTATCTCTGAGTGGTTGTCACATTGTGTACTGAGCAGGTGTCCCTGTGTGTGAGCCGGAGAACAGAATCTACGTCAGCAGCTCAGTGGGCTGGTACAACGTTGACAGTATTTGTTTCCCGTGTGTGTAATGTGAAACACCCACCTTGCAACAAGGTCTGCCCCCTAGTTTCATATTCCTTCACCTAGGAGCGATGATGATTCACAGGCACTACTACTATCTGCTGAAGATACTACAGGGTTAAGAGATGGCATCACCAGAGGTTACATTTGCATATTTGGCTGACAAATGGTGTGTTTTTTCATCCACCATGAGTGGTTAAGCTACATTCTGTCTGAGAAAGAGAATGCTAGTATACTTTGAATCCAAAATGGTGATAATGGATAGTTGCAAGCATACAGTAGAACTGCACAAAAAAAAATAATAACATTAATCCATCAATCCATCCATCCTTAAAACAAATTCAAGGATGGGGGGTTTTAATTACGCCAATGCCAACAATACTCAAGGTACTTTTCCCTAGTGACATTTTTAAAGAATGCCTCTTCAGACATGACTAAGATTATGTTAATTATGTTAAACTGTGAACATAATAGGTCAACAGCAGCAGTGGCAACAGCAGAACAACACATTTCAAGATGCTCAATACCAATGATGAAACTGATTATTGAATTAGCACAATGGCTATAATTTTTTTCTCAACTCTGTTGACAAAATTCATCATTCAGCATAGCCATGGAATAAAGGCACACTTCAATCAGTTAGCCATTACTGATGATTACCATATGGAAATACTTATTAACAATTTACTGTTTTTAATTATTTTTAAGACATTCTTTGCTGAAAAAAAACTTGAATATTGTTTGAACAATTTGGCATTTCACCACACCTGAAAAACCCCAAGAAGCTTCATATTGCTCACGTTTTATAGCATATGACAAATCATTCTCAGCACAGTAAAAACTTTACTCTGGAAAGCTGGTTTCTCCAAAATGGTCTGAATTCTGAACTGGTCTGCTAAAAATGCATTTATAGGAATAGTATTTATGGAATTTATAGATTGTCACAAAACTAAGGGTTCATATTTTAAAGAATCTGCAATGTTATCAAGAAGAAGGAATAAAGCTTGTATCAAATTGACACAGTTCCCCTTTTTTCCATGAACATTGCTCAGCAAGACCATGGCGCACTTTTGCAACTGATAACATAGGTCACAGCTAAATAAGCATGAAAATTTCCTGAAAGTAATGAGAAACCCAAGCAAACCCAAGTCTTCACATTGTCAAATTAATGCCTAATTACCAATATTTGCAGTGTTACAGTAATATACACTGCGCTGTTTAGCAATATCAACCTGTGAAAGTCTATTTCTTTATTCAAAACTTTGTTTTAGTCTAATTAGGAGAATAGTATTCTAATACCTGTTCATGTTTGTCAGTGCATAAAGTTGATAACTAGTCACAAATGGAAGTAGTATTGAATCCAAATGTTGTTGATGTTGTTATTTTTTAACACATTTCTCTAATTTGTCAGGGGATTTGAACAACCCTCCACCAGATTTTCACTTCATTATACAGCCTGTTTGAGGAATTAGTTTCAATACAACCTGAATCTGTCAGTGGTTCTAAATATTCTGTGAACAACTCACACTTTGTTCAAAATAAGATGTTTTTCTATTCCATGCCACCCACCACTAACTCATCTACAGGATTAGCCAATGTTTTCAATGCTGATGACAAGGAATAGCCTGTTCTCATACTTAGATGTAAGGTTTTATCATGTAGTGCATCGACTCTCTTTCTGTCCTTAATCTGTTTGACAAAAAACTTTGTTCAAGATGTACCTGTCTTTGCATATTACTGATGGGGATTAAAAGAGATCAGACTGTGCAGTCTGGGGATGTGGATGTCATAAGTGGGAGACATTGCAGTTTTCTTTTTTGTCCAAATAATAGAAAAAAGGGATTCTGTCTGTGCTAAATGCAAACAAGAACAGTATGTGTGGCTCAACTGGTCTAATAGTGAGATACAGATGGGAAAAAGTCAGTTGGAACAGGAATCAGCAAGGTGTAAAGATGTGCAAAAGAGTGCGTGCACACACACAGGTCGGGATATGTGTGGCCTACTGAATCAGGAGAGAACAGCTTGTCCAGTGTGTGTGTGTGTGTGTGTGTGTGTGTGTGTGTGTTAGGCAGATCTAGCTGTCCTCTCCTCCTAACATTTTCCACTACAGGTTCTACTTTTGGTCCAGGCCGTGCTAAGCACCTCGGATAATGTTCTGCTCTTTAAATTGTGCTTTGACTGCGATGGCCTTAGCATTAAGGTCTTAATCAGGCATTAACGCCACAGAGCTTATGAAAGTCAGCACTTTTCTCATTTGTTTGTGTCTTTATATTCTTCATTCCGCATCTTCTTGAGACTGATATGTTCAAGGTGACTTGGGTGGTTTCTTCTCTCTATTGGACTATCTATGAAAAGAGTTTCGTTATGAGAGTCTGCATCTAACTGTTTCATCTTGTGAAAGCTTGATACACAGTGAATAACCTCATAAATAATGAGAAAAGAAGTGAGAAAAGTCTGTTCCTGATTGATGTGGATAAAACAGCCATTCGTGCATAAAATTAGTTAAAGTTAGTCTCTCCACACTTCTCTTTTCTCAACTTTGACTGGCACATGCAAGCAGTCACACAGGTATACAGCACACTAATACTAGATTTCTGTTCCTGTTCTGTTTTTATTGGAATAGAGGGTTCATGTTAAATTATATGAGTAAATCCAGCCAGCTGTCAGCAACTGAGGTAAATTTTCTTACAGCATCTATCAAGCTTTTGTAACAGTATGGTGAACCATTGTGTACCCAACGTTTCTGGCTTTAATAAAAAATATGCAACCACTACTAATCCTTTAAAACTTAAAAGGATAGTTTGGATTTTGTTTTGTGGGTTGTATAAGGTTCTTATCTGTGTTTGGAGAAGCAGACAGCACACTAAGATATGCTTCTGAAAACACACGACAAATAGGCAATGCAGTAACAGAATCTTCATTCATATTTAATTAGTGCTGCCTAGTTGGACCGCAGCTCACAACCAGACATTGATTCCTTTGCTCTGATTGGTTGTTTTCCTTGTGGAACACCAGGAGGAGGCAGAGGACACAGTACTGTCAGTATATAGTGAAAAGGTGCAAATATGAAAAAAAGTTATTTTTATGACTTGATGTAGATTTTTTTAAGTGGGTCTTTTTTTTTTAGGAGTCTATGTTTTGCTGCTCCCCACGTCCACAGCAAAATACTGCTCGGCCTCCATGTCAGTACTCCTGTCTTCTTCTACATACTGAGGGTGTGCCTTATACGACCCAAAATCCCAAACCAGTGTACCTTATATAATAAGTAATAAGTGTACCTTTCTGCAGTTGTTATAGGTTACTGGGTCCAACAATAACACACTGACCAATGGAGGTCTGTATGAGGGCAGGTGTGTCCTTGTCTCTAGCTGTACTGAGGGAGTACATGTCTTGGATGTCTTGGATAACGGCTCTCCCTCGCAGCTGCTGCTGGTCGTACTCATGTTCCAGCCACTGCATTGTCCTAGTACGTGTTAATGTTAACAACACCAGAATGTTTTTGTATTTGCTCGTACAGCTTGGACAGTGAGCATTGTGAATTGGACAAAATGAGAACCTATGACAGAAATAAAGATTAATTTAACCGCATTTCTGTTTAGACACAGGATATAGAAAGTGTACATTTTGACATTACTCTCAAATGTATACCATTTTTCCCACAATGCTGAATCCAAATATCCCCCCACCTCTCAAAGTGCCCTATTCTGATGAATGAATCTTCACTGTTTTTGTCACGTTTATACGTTTTAACAAATAATTCAGGAATATATCGACATATCATATTCAAATTATTATACAAAGAAGATTTAAAGGCAGATGTGCCATAAACACAGTTTGTGGTTGGAGAATGACAGTGCATGTCATTACAATGATTAACACAAGATCTCATTGCATGCAAAGTGTATAATTACAGCTCATTATGTACACATGCTGGTAATTGTTGTGGTACATCATGTACGTACATAAAGTAAAACATTTCAAATTTGCCTCATACATCCTATACATGTGGTAGGTAGATTCTGATTGTTCTGCTTTGTACATGAATAACATAAATTTGAATGAATGTTAGTGTACGTGCAGCATGTGTATCACTTTAAAAATCAGATATTTAAAAAAAATTCAAATTAAATAAATTTAATTGGTCTTTAAATATAAAAGTAAGATGTTTGTTAACCACATCCCATTATCTGCTTACTGAGGGGGAACACACTGAGTTCACTCTATTACTATGTATCTTCCTGGTCTCTCTTAAATGAGAATGAGACCCTGTGTATCAATGAGATTATCTGTATAAGTAAAGGTTAAAAAAAAAAGAAAAATGTGTCTTCCTGACCACCTCTGTTTTTATCTGTCCAAAGGAGAAATAAAGAAACAGTGGGGAATGCAGTCGCCAAAAATAGTAATATATTGTATAGTATCATATATAGTAATATTTGGATATTATTAATATTATGGGTCCCTTCTTTATTATGGTCATTTAAGATATTTTTCAATAGTGATGCTGTCTTGTCGATAGCGGCGTGAGATCAGAAAAAGCTTCTCTGTGTCATTCTAGAGGGACAAACTACGTATTTTGTTGTGCTTCTAATTGCCTGCAGGTGGCGTTACATTTGCAACAGGAATTACTTTATTTGCATATAGGTGACAACATACACATACACTAGTATTCAATCTCTTTCTAATAGTTGTCATGTGTAGAACTGGTCTGACAATGACAGAACCTTCTTGTTCCACCTTAAAGCTGCAGGAAGTACAGTATATGCAAAAAGGTGCCATCATTTGTCAGCAAAACGCCAAATTTCCTGCAGCTCTCCCTCTTCCTCGTCCCTCTCTGTTGCAGGCGCAATGCATGTGCAGAACAGCCAACAGGAATGCTCTGTCTTTCTGAAATGACCTGTGCTTGACCAAATCTTGTGAATACAGAGCCTAGAGGAGGTGCAGAAGTATAGTTTCCTTTCAGACCACTTGAATTCCAATATGCTAAAAGACTATTGTGAAGGTTTTGCCCAACAATGCTGAAAATGTCCACTCATTCCTTGCTTAGCAGTGTACATACAGTCCCTGGATATAGTTTCCACTCAGGGTCAGAGCAACAAGCTGTGAGAGCTAAGCTACCTGGGACACAACAATATTCCAAAGGCCTACAGCACGTGTTGATACATTTTGTGTGTAAAACCGTGAATGTATAAGAGCACATGAACACATGCACTCACCACACTTCGGAGAAAGATATTAGTAACACACACTGGGGAAGATAAAAATATAAATAAAAATGTTTGCATTATGAGCAATGGGAGCATTATTTAACTTTGTAGTACAATATAGCATTACACATTGTTTTTTAGATAATAGCAGGGATGGCAAAAGTACTCACTTCCCGTACTCAAGTAGAAGTACAGATACTTGTGTTAATAAAAATTCCGGTAAAAGAAGAAGTACTGATTTGACTTATTTACACAAGTAAAAGTAACAGTACAAGCTTAAATTTACTTAAAGTATAAAAGTAAAAGTAGCATTACAAATGACTAGACCACATGAATATTAATAAAGTGCAAGCTGAGAAACTTCAGTGGACATGGAAAAAAGGCTATTTATTCTTTATATGCCATTGTCTACATTTTCCAATAGTTCTAAAACATCACATATTTATTGTGACAGAGACTGGGACCCCAGGTTAATAAGATTCTGATTGAGTAGCAAGATATGAATTAAATTGTGATTATGTGAGAATTCTGTATATATTCTCATCCAATTAGAGTGAATTCCGTATTGATGATGTGAACAATAATACCGGTAACGGCAGTGAAATTATTTGAAACTTGTTAGTGAGGACTACATTAGGACTGTATTTAAAGCAGATTCTGGTTCCCAACTTGGCCCCAGGTCGTTCTGTTAAAACATGGACGGAGAACACTTCTCTCTGTTGATGCTGTACTGCAATCAAGCAGCAGGACAAACATGAGCATGGGTAGGTCTGCTATGGCTGTGTGTGTGTGTGTGTGTGGGGGGGGGGGGGGGGGGGGGGGGGGGGGGGGGGAAGGGTTTGCAAAGAAATAAAAACACATTGTAAAGGCTACCATACACAATGCATAGGAATCATATATATCTTAGCATATAATAACAATAAACTCACTATTAATTACATTATCTTACTGCAATGTTCTGTAGCATGTAAGCAAATGCACCTAAAATACAAATGGGAGCATGGGTGTTCAACAATTGCCATTATATCGAATCAACAGCAGGTACAACCA
>NC_045747.1:9302568-9332596 GCF_008692095.1 Etheostoma spectabile
ACCTCCCCTTTCTCTGCTTTTCCTGCCCAGACAATTTGGCCCACCCATGAGAGAGAGACATCATGGCTTTTAAATAAGCAAAGTGACAGTTGGTCAAGGCCTCCCTCTCTTCACCTCAAAAGCTACAGACTCAGAAATGGCCCATACTAAGGATAGCTCATTGTGGGACTTGCTCTAGTGGCTGTTGTTGATCACACCAAGGCTGAATTTGGGAAGAGACTTCAGATATGGTATTAGGGGACCACTTAGGTCATATCAGGGGTCTCAAACTCAACTTACTTGGGGGCCGCTGGAAGTAGAGTCGGTTTGGCTGGGCCGCATCAAGTATTCAAAAAAAAACTATTTCCTCCAAAAAGGGCGTGGAACTGCCGGTGCTTAAACCCCTAGATCTGATATGGTTGGTGCATTTCACACACAGACATCACATTGTCAAACCTCAGGCATTTGCCGCAAAGGGCCTAGCTAGCTTGACAAACGCCACGCTGCGTCAGGAGACTACTACGGTAGCCCATAAGTGACAAGCGCAATGAGAAAAAGTTCAGAACGCGCGGGGCCCGCACTAACACTTAACTTTGATGTCAAGTAGGGGGCCACAAAATATCATCCGCGGGCCGCAATTGGCCCGGGCCGCGGAGTTTGAGACCATGGTCTATATGAAAGCATCCAAAGAGCAACATGTCATGGGAACTTTAAACATACGTCAGGAGATGATATTAATACCCCGACTATCCATGCATTTTCATTTCAAGACAGGCCTACTACCCTTCCTTTTTGAGCGGTATTGTTTTTTTCTCCAGTCCATCAGTTATGTAGCCTACATAACCTTATCCGTCCTCTTATGACTAAAGTCACCCATCGTGGACATCATCACAGGAGATTATTTGTGTCGCATTACGTTTTTTGCAAATGGTAGTTCTCTTTTCAACATTGATGATGCGGAGCACATTAGTAAAGCCAACGAGTGTGACTCACTCTGAAACGTGTTTTAAACGTTTTTGTAGTGTTCCCCGGACACAAACCAGTAAGAGCCATTAAAAAAGAGTTCCACAGAATTGCAGGTGAATGATGTAAACATTTTTAAATAAAAGATTATGAATTATAATTATGTTAATGATGGCGCTGCAGCCTCTGAATGGGAGTACCAGTAGTAGTCCTGGTACTTTTTCACAGGATTGCACCTAAACGAAATAGGTTATTGGTTCAATACCATTTCACCCGTAATATTATACTTTTGATTAAATATGAAATTAATACACTATATTGGAACAGTAATTTTCTCCCATACAAATTCTCTCTTTTGCAGCAGCTGCTGTGTTGCTTTTTTTAACGAAATACAAGTTTAAACTCGCAGGATGTGCGCATTAGTATTTCCACCGACCAGTTTCTTTGTGGTTGTTACCATGGTGAATCGTAGTGTCATGGCTCCATTCATGCTGCCTTTTTATAGTAGTGGTGAACTTGCTTAACTCTACTCAGAGTTGATTGAACTACCTCAAATCAGCTGTTCTGGAACCAAAAACTCAGTTTCCCATCTCAGGGTAAATCTACTCAGAGCTCAGGGTTAGACTCGGAGTTTGTTAAATCTATTGTTAGGTTTAATTTTTTTTAGATCCAGTGAAATTGCGACCATGTTTCAGGTCTTGTTCTATCCGTTCTACAAGCCACCTTTCCCTATAAATGTTGTCTATGGGTTCATAAAGCAGAGAAAGAAAGATTTCAGACACTAACAGTGGTTTGGAAACCCTTGTTTAATTGATAACTGCAAATCTTCATTTTTATTATCTAAATAATGAAATCATTTGGCAGCACCAGCCAGTATTCCCAGGTATTACACAGTGCAATGAGATACACACCGGTGCACTTTGTATTTAGTAAGGCTTAACTACCCAGGTTCCCTGAGGTCAGAGAAACACTGGGTGCACAGAGTTGTTCATTGGGGATGTTGATCACTATCATGCTTCATAAACATGGTTGGCCGAATAAAGATATGAGGGAAATACCGAATACAAAACCTGCCATGACGCAGAGTGAACTGAGATGGTTTATGGGTTAAGGTGAGAGCTCAGATAAGAGAGTGCACCAAGGTTCAGTATTTGCATGAGTGCATGAGTTCGTACAGATCCTAATCCGCATGTATATGTATGATATGTACATTAGCTGTATATGTTTGCACCACCTGTTCACCTCTGCTTCCATTCTCATATTACAGAACATTAGTTTCTCCATGAGGTTCATCCCTGGGGTCACGGTGGACTCAGAGCCACTAATGCACACAGAGCTGCAATTAGCTTGGTGCAATGGCTAGGCTAACGGGCAGCCAGTATTGACCCAGTCTGTCATTTAGTCAGCTCTCATGTGCTCCTGCTGTTGGTAATGACTGTTCGGTGCCCACAAGTCACAGTTTGGTGGTCACACACAGATTGCAGGTAATGGCCTTGTGTGCCCTCATCTCTTCCCATTGTGTCAGAGAACCTAGAGACATTACCGCCTTTTACATGTTGCAATAAGAACATGAGAGGAGATTATATTTTGGTCATTTCCATGTGGACTATTGGCTGCCACTGCAATCCCTCCCCTTTTCTTCCTGAATATGCCTTGATGTGTGCACTGGTGCCATGAGTTGTCCTTCCATTCATCAGCACACTGAGTGCAGTAGGGGTCAGTGCAAGGGCAGAGAGACAGAGAGGCAGAATGACCCTGTTTTCTTATTACTAAGCTCATGCCTTCAACATCCTCCACTCACTATTAGTCTAACCTACTGGTATTTGGGCCACATTCTTAGTAGGTGAAACAAGCAGCTTTTAAATGAAATTGCCGGACTGTATGAAATCCTCAAATTGCAGTCAATTATCTAATCCCTAAAAAGTGGACCTGTGTCTCTAGGAAAAAATGGTTGAAAGTTCTCCTTTATAATAGCAGCGTATTTATATGCAATCACAACCATTACAATTTTTTTTTACCTGGACTCAACCGGATCGACTATTTCCTGGAGACAGTAGTCTATTTCCTGTTTGTACTCTGTGACATGTTTCTATTTCTTGTACTCAGTCAACCCCTGGCTATACAGGGCATCTGATCATAGATGCAACTTCCACAAGAGAATAGGTGGTCTAGTACCATTATGTTCAGCCATTAACAGCTTGTCTTTCTATATCCTATTTTCAGATTATACTGAGGACAAATAAGAACACTTAAATCATCCCTCTCAGACATTGATCTTACATTTTTCTGTTCTTCACGTCTTTGTATACAAGCTTTAATCCATTTACTGCACCTTTTGGAATCAGGGATGCAAGTGTGGAATGGCACTAAATAGGTTCCCATGAATCATTTTAATTTGGAAGTAAAGAAATCAGGGGTATTAGATGGGTAAAACAGGATGATTTAAAAAAAGTCCTTTAAAAAAATTGATTCACAAAATGATACTCTGATTTTTTTTAGTAAGTGTATGTTATTGTCTTGATTGAGGTGGCTCGAGGAAGGGAAGTTTGGGGTTCCCTGCTGGAGCTGTTGCCCCCGCCACTGCATACCGGATAAGAGGATGGAGATGGATGGATGGATGTTATTGTCTTTATCACAGAAAACATTTTCACATTTACCAGTAGGAAAACTTCAGGTCTTAATCATGAAAAAAGAACAATGGCAGAATTCAATTAGGTTGGTACAGGTTCCTTCGTGTTGGCTCGTTGTTACATCGTCATAGCTTACGGGGACACTAATACAACAGAGCAATTGTTGATGTTATTAGTTACACATGTGAGTGAATGAACATGAAATGATTTACAGACTGAAATGCATAAGGGAGCAATACTGCCTCACCGGAGGCCTTCCACTGCCGGTGGTACAAAGGGAGGTACAAAGAGGATAAGTCTGGCTGTGAACAACAGGAGACAAGCTTTTCTTGCTGTGGACTAATTAGCTGGCTAGCTACTGACAGCTGAGGGTCTTCCTGTTAATATCACCTATTTTAATGGTAAGAATACTATGCTTCTGCAAAACGACATTGGTTGAATTACTCTAACCTTGATATTTACAGCAGAGCCTTTTTCTCCCTGCAAAAGTTACATATCAGTCTCTCCAGCATAAAATTATTTACTTAATTTTTTTTTAGTCCTATGTTATGATCACAGTTAATGATGTTAATGAGTTAAGTAGAAAGTTTTATTCTTAAAGAGAGTCATATTTTGGATTTGATTCTTGTTTTACAGAGGCTGCTTTCAAGTTACATGTAATGTGAAAAGGATTCAAGATATTGAAAAGTGTTAATAAAAAAACATTGAAAGATTATTTTATTTGGGCATATGGAGAATGGAGCACAATACCTGTGAACCATATTCCATATTAGCTATATTAATAATTCTCGTCATGTATGAAGAAAGCTAAACTTCCTCTGGTACTTGCATTTAGTGTTCTGAATAATTCACATTTTATACATTACATGATTTTAATATAGATCTTCCATTATTAGAGTCTTCACAGTAAACATGCAGGGTGAATTCGTTGCAGTAACCACATAAACAGTGGGGCCCGCAGTTACATATATGTAAGATTACCTGAGACTGTTTACCCATCAGTTTTATTTTAGCCCACTCAAAACCTCCTGAAGGGGCTCACAATATCAAATATTCGATAAGCAAATATTCAGAAGCATTCACAACCCTCCAGTACCTTTTACAGTTCAGGAGCAGATTTTCAAACAATTTCCATGATTCAAGAGTTCAACATGATGGCCATTTGACCAAAATAAGTCTACCATAACAGATTGAAAACACCGGTCACAGACTTTTCCCTAAGACTTTTGTCCTTAATGTGGCTGTAAGATCCAGCTCTCCACTGCACTTTCTCTGACATTTTATAACCTTTTGAAGTTTACTACATTTACAGTTGATATCAGTTAGCTGTTTCAAGCAGCAAAATGTAAAGTAACATACAATAAATGAAGAAGTGTCAACTTTTTTTTAATCAGTGGGGTGTGTGTGTGTGTGTGTGTGTGTGTGTGTGTGTGTGTGTGTGTGTGTGTGTGTGTGTGTGTGTGTGTGTGTGTGTGTGTGTGTGTGTGTGTGTATGTGTGTGTGTGTGTGTTTCTAATGTGTGAGTTTTTATCCATGGAATAGCTCTCTGTTTACATATCTGTTTAAAAAGAGGACAAAAAATTCAAAGCAGATCAGGATACACACACACACACACGCATGCACGCATGCAAGCACACACATACACACACAGACACACACACACACACACACACACACACACATACACACACACACACATCAGACTTCATTAAGAGATCTATCATGTGTCCAACTGCCCACTGTACCATGGCAGTAAGCATGCCAGTGCATGCTGCCTGTGTAATTATTTGAAAGGAACATGCACATGTGCCTTATTAGTCAAACAGTAGAAATGTCCTTGCTGGCCACTGAACGCTAACCCTCCCAGCAGTTGGGGGGATTGGCATCACACTGAGTCATAACAGGCGCTACACACTGTAGATGTAAACAAAAACAGAGGAAATGGGCAGTGCAGGCCATGTGTGGGTGCATGTGATTTACTGTGTTATTAAGTCCAGTGTTGCTGATTTGTCTTACACCTGGAGAGATATTGTCTTACACAAGGATTGAATGTGTAAATTAAAAAAATATAATCCATAATATATAATTAATAAAAAATGTTGTCTATCTAAAAATATCTTCATATGACTCAAAAAAATGCCTGTTAGGTACAATAATGTGATGAGTGGGCTCTTAGTGGCCTTATTCCCAATGACAAGGTGTGCAATAAACTATGATGAATTGTGATGTAGCCCTGGTGCACAACCTTTGTAGACCTGCTATTACCATTAGAGGGAGAGCATTTTGGGTGTCAATTAGGTGTCATTGCAGTGAGAACTTGCTGAAACTTAAATTCATAAATAGATTTTTTTAAACAAATTGCATTGACCCTACATTTTTCTAAAAATACTTGAGTCTTTAGTCATAGTTTAATTACATTTTACACACAGCCCAGGTTAGATGTTACATACACCAGCATAGGTACCAGGGGAGTTTATGTAATATTTGTTGGGGGGTGGGAGAGTGTGTTGGTGCAGATTTCAAATGTTGACATAAGTGCCAGGAGGGTGATTCAATGTTATTAATGTTTAATATTAAAGCTGTGTGTGTGTGTGTGACTTGCCAAGACTTGCTCCATTCTGTTTTTCCTTTCCTCCGCCTCCTTCTCGTTTTTGTCTCTGAGTGAAACTATTAGAGTTACGTGAACAGTGCGTAAACAGAGCTACAAAAGGGCACCAGCTCACTGACGTCTAAGGTTAGGCATTTATAAGATCACTCAGTGGTCGTCACATTTACCAACTACACTGCTCGCTGAAGCAACCCAGGTTTTGAATTGACCATTACCTCTGATACAAGTCTGCCGAATGCCTCATAGCAACAATAAAGCGCAAACAGTCAATTTTCCAAAGGTGCTCTTCACTGAGCTCCTTTGTCCGCAGACTCACAAGGAAACAAATTATCTTACGTTACATACAGCTCTGGATGACAGGCTGGACATCCACCTTTAAACAACATTTAACCTTTGTTACTTGAGGGGTCTTTTGTGAACATTTTGTTAATATTTGTTATCACGCCACTTCCACAGATACTAGGGAGAAACTGTTAACATCTTACAGTATAATGAACCTGGGTGGAAATTTTTTCTAAAATGTTGTATTCTTTAATATTGTGTATGTAAAATAACATAATAAAAGTCCGTCTGTAAATATAGCGACCAAAGACAAATCGGGAATTAGGAGGATTATTTTTACACATTTTGTCATTTTTTAGGGGCTATTACAGGAAAGCACAACCAATCTTTTCTTTGCTATGCAGATGATTTGCAAATCTATTTGCCTATAAAAGAAAATGACAGTGTTGCACTAAACTCATGCTTAGTTGTATGACTGATTTAAAGTTGTGGCTTTCAGATAACTTCCTTAAATTGAATGAAGGTAAAACGGAGTGTATTATTTTCAGTACTCCAGGCATGCAAAATGGTCCAGCTTTGAGTTTGGACCATCATACACTAGATCAGCTGTCAAAAACTTGGGGGGTTACTTTTGATTGCAGCATGAAATTTGACAAACAGATCAGTAATGTTGTTAAAATGAGCTTTTTTCAGCTTTGTCTGCTGGGTAAAGTTAAGCCTTTCCTGAGCAGGCACAACCTAGAAAAGGCCGTTTATGTTTTTATTAGTTCAAGGTTGCACTACTGTAACGCTCTCTATGTTGGTCTTGATCAAACGTCCATCTCACGCCTTCAACTGTGCAAAATGCTGCTGCTTTCTTTTTAACAAATACATCTAGACGTGCACACATCACTCTCCAAACCCTGCATTGGCTCCCGGTGCGTTTTAGAATAGATTTTAAGATTTTAGTGTTTGTTTTTATGGCTTTACTTTGCGGGACCACAACCGGTCATTGCGTCCTTCAAAACCGTACTATTACAGATGTAGCTCTTTTTAGGTCCAAACCCAAAACATATCTCTTTAGTCTGGCTTTTAATACGTAGCAGTGGTGTGGCAATTTCATTATTCTGTTTCTTTGTAACCTTTTCTGATTTTTCTATGTTCACTCTTTCTTTTGTATGATGTTATTTTACTCATTCTGTTAAGCACTTTGGATACCTGCTGGTTGCTGTAAAGTGCTATATAAATAAATTTTGATTGATTTATTGATTATTCTTTTTCACGCATACTTGTGATTTAAGGTGTAAATGAAAACGTTATTTATATCAAGTTGTATTCTTATTTCCTTGGTTGTTCTTACAAAAAAATAAAAGGGATTGAATTTGTTAGTGTTCACTGGCACCCCAAAACCCCCTATTTTAGGTCACAATTAACTGGTGCATGCTACAACTAAACCAGTAGGTTTGTTATTAAACTAGCCATGAACTACATTTTTGGCCACTTTGAGACAACCCAGCTAGCTACATTGTCTAGTGCAATTTTCTTTTCCCTGTGGTGTTAACTAAAGTGATAAGTGAAAAAGTCTGTTGAAAAAAATAATGAAAAGTTTAAAAAAAAAATAATTTTCTTGTTCTGGCTCTCAGCAAGAAAGCAAAGGGTATTTCCCAAATTGTCGAACTTTTCATCTAAGGCTGACTTGCTGAGGATTATTGTGCGTTCCATTTGTACTCGGAAGACAGACTTTCTGACCTCGGCTTTCCGAGCTCGGAACTTGGGCAACCACCAAGCACCCAGAGCTAAAAATCCAACATGGATGCACCGTGCATCAATTGCTGTGAAAGCTGTAATAACAGAGTTGTACGTACTCCTGTCTTATTTGTGTATCACTATATCAGTCAGACACACAGTCTTGTCCATCTTAATCAACGTAATGCGTTGTTATAAACTGGCATTCCTAACAATGGCTAACCTGGCTAGAGCTAATAAAAAAACAATGAAAATACAACTTGTAAATGAAATGCATTCAACTCTGGTGTGAGGTCATTCCCAGAATCGACTTCCGAGGTAAATGGAACGTTTTCTTTTTCTCCTGAAATCATCATGTAAAATGATCTGATTGACATCCCTCCAACTTTGTAAGGTGAGTTCAGGTCAGGTCCCCAGGTCCACATTATCCAATGTGTTTGTCTGTGCGTTCACTGCTCTTCAGTCCATTAGCAAAATGACCACCTGTTCAGGAGAATCGAAGGTCAGTCAGGTAAGATAAGGAGAACCTCTGAATCACCGTCTGTTTGGTGCATGTGCGGATATCAACCAGTGCTGAATTATTTCTGTAACTGCCACAAAGAGGCTGGAAATCTAAAAGTACTCTACTCTCAAAAGAAAAAAAATTACATTGACGGATTAAGTATGATCATTTTCTGGTTCTGTTTCCCTCTGAGTGGGATGAAATTGGTGCCCAACACACTATCCTACAAGGGTCAAGCGCATTAAAAAGTAAAATGTCACCCTACTTGTGCATTGCTTCCTTGAAATCACACAGTGATGTTTGGCTTCACATGTTGTACGTCATGCAAGGAGTCCAACATGAGGTTGCATGTCACAGGTAATAATACAGTTGACAGATCGTCGGTTTATGAAAACATACAGGTGGTCGGCAAACCAAACCTTAAGTCAGGGCAGAGCTGTGATTGGCTCTGAAACCTGACACCTTTGTATTGGAAACCACAGGCTCATGCTTCATTCAACAGTTTCTCTGCACTATCTCTGCACCATGGCCTGGTCTGACACGCAACAGCCCCAACAGTCTCACGACATGTAAACACAGAATGACCCCTCCTTCCTTCAGCATATGAGATCAGATGGCCTCTCCTGCACCAGTAAGACAGAATTAATCAAGTTTTACTCTCCATACAGGCAGGTATTATCTCGCTTAATTAAACTGATGAGTAGTGATTCTACAGAGAGAAAAATGATCGTTTAAACATATCATCCATCCGTGGAACATAAACTTCTTGGATTTTTCCAGCCAACTAGACTTGCAAACCAGATACATCATCGTTGTATATATAGTCTGAAGATGACTTTATTGCATTTTTGTGTTTACATTTACATGGGTACAAACACAGCTCATCTACTGCAGTTGTCATCCTGTGAGGTCACAGATTTTGAATGGTGGAGGGGAACAAAACAAATCCACATAATGGACGTACTCTTTGCCACAGTTTACCTTATTGTGTTCATACAAAGAAAGAAAACATACTGTACATTGCACAAAATTCCCCAGGGAGCACAAACCTCTGTCAAGGCTGAAAAATCAAGAAAAAGGCACCGGCAATCCCTACTGTCTGTTATGTCAGCATGTGTGCATCTGATGTGATTATGTGCTGAATCAGGTCAATTCTATGTTTGGTTTTTGTCAACGCACCTAGGAGAATATTGGGAGGAGCGTCAACTACTTTGGAGGCGTATACCATTAGAAATACAAATGTTAACCTGCATCTAGGTCTCAATCTGCATCATAGCTCACACACTGATAGTGTGTTTCTTCTGCTATTTTTTGTGCTTCAGCCACATTATGTTTAATTCATAGAAGTAAGTAAGTAAGTAAGTAAGTAAGTAAGTAAGTAAGTCAAATTTGATTTTCACAGACAGGGCACAATACAAAATACAATACACAAATCATAAGATAAAATGAGCATGTGAGCACATGTTGATAAAGTACAAAACTAAGAACACAATACATAATGAGAACACGCTACACAATTACAATTACTCAGTAAAACACAAAGTACAGACCAGGTGCACACAGGTCATCCAAATGCCGGCTTGAACAGATGTAAAAAAAAACTCTCAGTCTGCTTCTCCACAATCTGTTGCAGCTAAGTCTTCGGCCTTTAATGATATTTTCACCGACAGGATTGGTTCCTTTACACTAAAACGTACGTAATCACTTCATCAGATCAAAAAATAAAATTTTGTTTTCACATCAGCAATGAAGCGCTGTGTCCTGGCAGTCGTTTCCTGTCTTTTCTGTCCTCTTTAATAATTGATGAAGGCAAACATGGCTGAGAAGGAAATTAGACTAATGTGTATGATTGGCCATGGTCTGAGTGAGCTGCAGATGGTGTGCTTACTCAGCTTGAAGGCCAAGTCGCCAGGACTGTGCATTTGTAGAGGTCCAGCTATGTAACAGAATAGGCTGCAAGACAAGCTCAGTCACAAACACGGTTTAAGACTAAAGACAAGAGTTAGGATGCACAAAGACAAAAAGATTGTGCATAAAAGATGTGGATGTTTGTGTTTTCTCGGACTGATCGTGAGCTGGTTCATAGATGAGCAGCCAGGGTCTTTGTTTTTGTCATTGAGGTTCAAGAGAACTTTCCCTGACCAAACAAATAAATAAACTAGGCAGGCAAAGGTCTTGCCATGACCTGTTCTGTGTCTGGGAATCAGTCATTTCATTATCTATGAAGCAGATTTTGGGATATTTTTTTAAATATGCCACTCACTGTATAAACACTCTGGGCCTATGCAAGACACAGAGTTGCTTGTATTTGTTTTGCACACCTCAAGATAAAAACCTAAAATATGTATTGTTTACTACCACTCACAAGTATAGTAAAAAAATATATACTCTTGACTGCAACTATCTAAAATGCACATAGATAAGTGAGGATGTGCTTCCCATGGGTGAGAATGTATATTCCCTCCATCCCATTTTTGTGCAGGCACTGTTGTGGTAATACCTTGCTGAACAAGCCAATATGCATGTGTCCTGTTATACGCAATGCCAGGAACACACTGGCTTATTTACTGGCCAATAGTAAAGGGTGTAGCACTGGTACACTCCACCCTGGTTTCATAAACCCGCCTCTCAAGTCTTGAACAACCAGGCTTAAGTACACCTATCTGGTTTCATCCCCTAAGCCCTACAGAGGGGCTAAAAAGGTCATCAGTGATGGCAAGTTTTAGATTTTCAAATGAAATAAAGGTAAATATCAAGATTTGTGACTATGTGTCTCTCTGTCAATGTCTTTTGTTGGTTTGTGTGTGTTTGTGTATGTCTGTTTTTGTATGTCCTTTTGGTAAGCTGCAGACTCAATTCCTACTGTTTCCTACATTTGATCAGAAAAAAAAGATTTGTGTCTTTACAGTTTTCCTAAACCTCTTTTAGACATTGTGTAAAATGTCATTTTTTATATTTTATTTCAAGCATGGTAAGAACATAAGTCAAAGGACAAAAGTAGAGAGGTAACAATTCATAACTTAAATGTTGTTTGATTGTTTTGTTGCAGTCTGTTATTACTGTGTTCCTTCAATTGTAACATGCACTGAGACCATGTTTAATGTTGATTTTACACTTTAAATAAAATTTGATTGATTGATTGATTGATTGATTAAATACCTCTAAATCTAATAAATCTTGCCACTTGCGTCATCATAGTCCAGTGATGATGTTTTGAGTTTGTCACCTTCCTCTAAACTTACTTATTCATAAACCTACTCTACATAATTCCACTCTCCATCAAATTCAAGGATAAGTTGCTTTCTTTTAATTTACTAGCTCACACTTTGAATTGCGTTTGTTTTATTTGCCTTTTGAACTGTATTGTTGCTGGTTTTAACTGTAAGGTTGCTGAGTGCTATGAAAGGCGCCCATAAATAAAATATATTAATATTAATATTAATATTAATATTAATATTATCATATTAGCTTTTCCAAAATGTTCAACACTTTTGTGGTTTGGCTTATGTATGGATTTATTTGTCCTTACACTTGCATCACACACACGACTTTAGAAGTAATTTTCTTTTTACACTGATTCACAGGTGAGAAGATAAGTAAAAAGTGATAAGTGGTTAAGGTGGCAAAGTGGATGAGCAGACTCTGAGTCACAAACAGCCGTCTCTATCTTTAGACAGTCTGTGGGGTACTTTGATTTCCACATACGAGGAAGTCAATACAAATTGGATTGAATGGCTTCCAGGCACCAGTTACACACAGCTGTTCTGCAGTTGTAGTTTTTTTTCACCTCATTTGGACATTTCTACATTGTTGCATTCATTCATGATGATCTGCTGATTCGGAAATCACTCTAAAATAGATTTTAATCCTAATAAAACGTTTTACCTTGAATAAAGTTGAATGTACTTTACCTAAATATTGCATTCTATGAGACTTCCAGCTGTTTTACTGAGGAAGACTGTGAAATACACTATAATGGTCAGAGTAACCTTATTCAATATGTTATTCTTACCTTTCTTACAGGATAGGGCATTTCAAAGTGCTTTAGAGATGAATCAAAACACTTTAAGACAAACGCACTAAGAAATAAAAATCATAAAAAATTATAAAAGCAATACAATATATTTAAAAAAACAATAACACAAAATAGAGAAGAGGAATTAAAAACTTGAATATGATGCGGAGACTGCTACAGTATGAAAAATGTACATATAAGAACAGCCTTAAGTACATCTTATCAGACTCATGCATGAAAACATTAGAAACAAGCAGTGTGAGGATGATAAAAAAGCACACACGCTGTGCTCCCCTTAACAAGCCTGGTGTGCTTGTGTACCGCTGCGCCCCCTGCGTTCTCCTAACCTCACATATATTCCAGCTGCTTTCTCTAGGTCTGTTTACTATTTACTGGCGATGGAGCAAACAGATGAAGCCGATGCTCGCATGTAATTTGACTGCTGGTTATAAGATGCCTTGTACCGGGACAACAAACAGAGAAAATGCTGTTTAGGTGCACGCAAATTAATGTGAGATGTGCATTTCTTTTTCTAATGCATTAAAACTACACGGTAAGATGTAGGCGAATGCACGCAGTAGGCATAAAATAAACTGCATATTGTCATTTTAAGATAAAAAAAGGGGCTGACGCACAAAACAGCCAAAAGGCTGTAATGGCGGGTCTTGCTCCGGCTCTCCAAGCTGGAGCGTGTCGCATGACGCATTTGGGAGGCGCGGCATACTTTCCCCATAAATCCCCAGCCTGCTGTCCTCCGGCTTCAGAGAGATAGCGAGGTCAAACCCCTCACATAACTAAAAACACTTTATAACCATATCTTGCTTTTGCATCCACCTTTGGGTGCAACTGCTGCATGATTAAGAACATGTCACCACCTGAGAATGAGTTTGACATACCGGCCAAGAATTGCCACAGGATGGTGATTCTGGGTTCCACTAAAGTTGGGAAGACAGCCATCATCTCTAGGTTTCTGAACGAGAGAGTTGAAGATCAGTACACACCCACTATTGAGGACTTTCATAGGAAATTCTACAGCATCAGGGGAAACATTTACCAGCTGGACATTTTAGACACATCTGGAAATCATCCCTTCCCTGCAATGAGGAGGCTTTCCATTCTTACCGGTGAGTAGAGCTTTAAACCCCAAAGCCCATGCTGCTGTTTGCAGAGTGTATTGGCTTCTATTAAAATTGTATTACTATTTGGCATTGAACCTGTCTTCTCTTGGGTTTTCCAGGTGATGTGTTCATCTTGGTATTCAGCCTGGACAACAGAGACTCCTTCCAGGAGGTGCAGCGCCTAAAACGTCAGATTTATGAGACCAAGTCCTGCCTGCGAAACAAAACCAAGGAGAACGTGGAGGTCCCGCTGGTCATCTGCGGCAACAAATGTGACAGAGTCTTTTACCGTGAGGTGCAGGAGGATGAGATCGAGCAGTTGGTTGGTGAAGACGAGCACTGCGCTTACTTTGAAATCTCAGCAAAGAAGAACACTAACGTGGACCAAATGTTTCAGACCCTCTTTACCATGGCCAAGCTGCCAAACGAAATGAGCCCCGATCTGCACTGCAAAGTTTCCGTGCAGTACTGCGAGGTTCTTCACAGAAAGTCCTTCAGAAACAAGAAGTGCAAAGATGGAAATGCATACGGGAGTGTGGCGCCGTTTGCACGGAGACCAAGCGTGCACAGTGATTTGATGTACATTAAGGAGAAAGCCATAGGAGGCAGCCAGACCAAAGAAAAAGGCTGCATCATATGTTGACATTTTCTTTGTCTTTGTTAAAGAGACTTTTTGTAAGACTTTCCTGAGCTGAAGCTGAGCCGTTCTGCAGGGCAACATATGCCCAAATACTCTAGACTTCAGCGCCAGAGACACAATGATTTAAACTGTGATGAGACACATGGGGAAAGCGGCTCAGCTCGTAGGCCCATCACCAGTCTAGTGAATGATGCCGTAGATGCTCGGAAAATGCTGTAATATCTGCCTCTACATTAGCTTTGTCGAGAAAAGCGATGTTTACATTTATCTTGTTTTTCAAACTTGGTGGAACTTGAATGTGTGTTGCATTATGAACAAATCTGAATGTGTATTTATTATGTCTACGTCAACTTTTGGATGAGAGGGTTAAATTAAAAACAACTTCTTACTTTCATAGTCTGTCTTCCTCCTCTCTTTCTTTTCAAGCAAAACACGATGAAGTTACGTCTCCAAAGCAACAAACACATAGTAACCAAAGTAAAAGAAAGTTGCTTAATTGCGTCAAACAGACGCATAAATAATGAAGCTACAGGCTCAAATGAATGCTTTAAGCCAGTATCTCAATTAATTTTATTACAAAATAGGAATATTGAAATATCACAATGAGAACATGATACACTGAAAAGCTACTTTCAATATAAATAGTAGGACAAAATCCGGACATTATGTGAGGTTCAAAAACATCACTGCGATGCAACTGAGGAAACAAAAGTCCTTGTCAATTTAGACGTCCATCCCGTAGTCTTGAATCTCACATCTGGTCCGTTACGTGGGTAAGGATGAAAACAAATGTCCCTAATGCACCTCGACTATGTGTGAGCTTCCTCCAGTCAGTAATGCAGACTTCAATGTCATGATGCTTTTGGCACGTCAAACATGCACAGACTTTTGTATTTCTGCAGCAGCTGGTTTTTGGTGCGGACCTGCTCCCGCAGCGTAGCCAGCTGCTGCTGCTGCTCCAGCGGACTGCAGTCTACTCCGGGCATGTTGGCTATCTGCTCCCGAGCCTCCTGGATCTTTGTCTTCAGCTTGGCCAGTTCCTGGTGGACATCCTGGCTGTCCTTGTCCATGCTTTAAGAGAGTAAGGTACATAAGGGTAAATGTCATTGCTACGTTGTTATTTTTGACATTTACCTTTACTAGTTAGCTAGGCTAGCGGTGACAACTAACGTTAGCTTTAGCAAATAGGTCAACAATCTTTGCAACTTCACCAAAACGATGGTTTACGACACGTAAAGCGGTTTCCACAAATCCGATAGTAAACATGAAACCCACACGACTCTGCCTGAACTCTTACCTTTTTATAATATCATGAACTAAAGGCAGCAAAGAGCAATCATCGCTCTCTTTTTCTTGCTTTGGTTGAGACACCGCCATCGCGCTCACTGCTTCGCGGCGCAGATAGATCACGTCACACATCGTATGAAGACGTCACCCCATTCAAACGTTTGCACTGCTTTAACATGCTTAACATAGACTTTTTTTCCTTTCGTAAATCATGATACAACATGCTACAGCCTTATTGATTTTTTTTTCCCTATTTGGGTGCAGGGCTGTCAAAAATATTGAGGGAACATAAGTACTGAGGTATTTTAATTTATCTTATTGCAAAGCTGTGCCCAAATGTCCACAAAGGCTAAACTCATTTATTATATCATATATACTCAATATTTTACTCATATGTCACTTCTTTCACAGTAAAAATAAGTTGATGGATGGCAATATTGCCTCAAGTTTCAACCTACCACTTCCATTTGCCTAAATTATAGGATTTACAAGTTAAAGCTAACAAAAACCCTGTTTTTTTAAGCGTCCATTGTGTAATAAAATATATTTCAGGAGAGGCCCAATATTAAGATAATTGTCAGTTTAGGAGGTTATCTGGATGTGCATGTAAGACTCATACATGGATAGCATATAGGCCTACGTTTTCTTTGATAGACCACAGAAAATCTACCGACACACAGAACAAACAAACCTAACCTGGAATAATGCCACTTGTCGATCTGTGCACCATAGTGACGGACTTTTTATTGTATAAATACGGTAACTCACTGGCAACGTGACCACTTTATTACAGTACCATAACTGTACATGTTTTTTTACAGTATGATGGACTGTATGAAGAGCAGAGAAATGGTCATGAGTTTATCTTATCTACTGTTAACAGACTTACAACTTCTGCAAAAACATAGAACATGACAGTACAAGAAATAACTCAAGTAGTAGTAGTTTTACAGGTTTTTCCTCCTCCAGTGATTCAAAGGTCTTTCTACTTTCTTTTCCTGTCTGTCGGCCCCAGCACAGTTAAAGAAATGTTTTCCCTGTTTAATTCATTTTCTAATTTCAGAATTCATACACATTTTATTAATACATTTTTATGACTTTTCCATGTCTTTGAGGCATATTTCTATAACCATAAATCCTCTCAAACATCTTTATGAACACAAAAAATAGAAATAAAATTAATTCCAAAATTTACAACAGTATACAGTAAATCGTAAAGGTTAACAATTTTTTTTTCAACCTGGTCCCTATGTTCTTGTGTCCAAGCAATCATTGACAACATTGTGGAAAGCATTCCTACAGAGGTCAACATTTGATGAAAAAAGGTCAACATTTCTTCTGTTAAAGAGTAAGATCTATTTTTTAAACATGCTTAATTCACCTGACTCTGTGTAAATAAACAGTAACTTTGTCTGGTGATTCAGGGCTGACTCTTTAACAAAAAGGTCTATCTCTGTACTGATCCTTTCCAGATGTTGTCAGTGCGCAGTGTTTATGTATTCTTGAAATGTCCGTGTGGCAAAGGACATTCTGACTCTGAAATATTTGCTGCAGTTATCGTAGGCGCAGCAAACTGTCTTTCCATCTCTGATGTCAATTTTCTAGTGAGCACACAAAGCTGAGAAATTATAAGACACACGGGAATATTCTTTAACTAACAAGCAAGAGTAGGCTACCACTGAACTGAGTTTGTTTTTCAATCTGTGACTGTTTGTGGTTCCTGTGCATGTGGGATTTAAGCGCAGCAAAATTTGTAAAAGGAAGCAGGACGTTGCTCATTTCCACATCACAAACCAATAGTTTGCCATGTGCTAAGTCTTTTTCACATGTCTACAGAACATTCCTAATTCTTAAAAATACAGGTTGCATAACTTACACCTGTACATACTTGCATAGGTCAGTTTGTAGATAGATTGCAAATTTGAAATTTGTTGCATGTGCTCCCGTGGCCCATTGGGTCAGACCTTCATGTCCAGCTTTTTTCTTCCTCCTGTCTCTATCAGTTTTCTCTCACATTTTCCCGGTCACTGGTTGTTGTTCTACATAAGAAATTATGAAAGTTAATATTTTTAAGTGCATGCAAAGTGCAAAACTTAAAACCGTTCCATCCTCACTTGTTGAATGATCGATCGGATTTAAGGTTAAGCAGCTAGCAAAATAAATACATTTTACTTTCCTTTTCCCCCATAAACCATGGAAGCTACAATATACACCCCTATCCTATAACTCCTAACACCATATTCTTTGAGTTAAACAATCTTTAGATTAGGTCATGAACCAAAAAGGAGGAATTCAATGAAATATCACATTACAGAAAGCGATAATACTACTGTAACGTTGGGCACTGATGCTAATTTTTGCTGGAGATCTTGATGGTTTTAAGTGGCCAAACCCTGAAGCCAAGACAATAACTGCTCCCCACATATACTGGAGACACAGATTTTTCCACCAAAACCAGTGCTTAATGCGGTTAACATTTGCCAGCTAACGTTATTTAATTTAGCACACATCTTTTTCACTTTAAAAAAACTACCCAGATTATTAATCCGTCCCACACCACATTAACATTACTCAAAGACGCTTTCCCTGTCACCCAACATAACTCCTAGAGTGGATGTGTTTTTAAAAAAAAGATGTAACGTTAAAGATGCCCTGCCACAAGTATTTGATAACTTTGTGGTAATCTTTCTTTAACTGTCTATGGTGGTAATGTCTAAAGTTCTACCATGGACTCTGTAACATTTTTTGTGGAAAAAAAACAGTGGTCTGACAAGTGGAAAAGATGTCCCGAACAGCGCACTAAAAACGAGTTGTGTTAGCTTTACCCAACGTCATAAGAATAGTTAACTAGCTAATCTTCACCATAGCATGTTATGTTGTTTTCCTTCTGGTGGGAAACAAAACTAGTTATGTAGTTAGTTAGTTAGTTATTAACAGCTTGCTCTTGTCTACCAAGCCATGACAAGGGTGGTAACCTAACGTCGCCGCTTGCAAAGGCTTGTGAGCAGAGATTTTAAGGTCAAAGAATTAGCTAGTATTGGTCTTACGTTAACACTACGGCAGCTCTCTTTGAGGAGTGTGTGTTACTCTCGTGCGCACAGACCGAACCGGTAGGCTGCTCCTTTGAAGTTGTGAGGTCAGAGTTCAAATCTGGCGGTCAAGAATTTATATCCGTAATCCCTGTCTTGTTTTTTTCTACAATTCTCAATAAATTATTTACCCTGCTGAAAAACATGTCACAAGCCAAAGTTCATTATTAAATTACCTTCACTGCTAAAAGAATAACAACTAAAAGGTATTACATTTTATAGAGCTCTTTTAATTTTCCGTTTCATTTCTATGCTTCTATGCCATTAACTTACAATGTTATTTCTATGGCTAGAAGTTTTTCTTATTCAACTATACAGACATACAGTAAATCACTGCAAATTAAATGTTAATACCCATAATGCAACGTTTATTACAGTAATGAACCAGAAAAGAAAATTATGGTATTTTACTGGGCATTTTGTGGTGAGTAACTGTAAAAAATTCTAACAGTGTAGCAACCATAAGCATCTGTACCTAAATTTAACCTTCTATGTCTACACGTGTGCCACAGCATGTGCGTGAGTAAATATTTAATTGAATTGTATTTAATGAGACATGGCAACTAGTGTAAACATTAGTGTGTATGACAAGCACAAATATGATCTAATGGTCTCTATGTGTCTATTGTATAGATGAGTGTATGGCCTATTTTCCTCAAAATAGGCCACAGATAATCTATTGATACACAGAACAAACATACCTGACCTGGAATAATGCCAGTTGTCACTACGTGGCAACCATAAGCATCTATACCTGTGCACTGCATATAGAGTAAAACGTTTAATTTAATTGTGTTTATTGTGACATGGCAACTAGTGTAAACATTAGTGTGTATGACAGGCACAAATGTAAAGATCTCTATGTGTCTATTCTATAGATGAGTGTATGTAGCCTATTTTCCTTGAAATAGGCCACAGACAATATATTGATACACAAAACTAACAAACCTGACCTGGAATAATGCCACTTGTCGCTACCCAGCAACCATAAGCGTCTATACCTAAATTCAACCTTCTGTGTCTACACGTGTGCCACAGCACGTGTTGTGCACTGCATGTAGAGTAAAATATTTAATTAAATTGTATTTGTGTCATGGCAACTAGTGTGAACATTACTGTGTATGACAGGCACAAATATGGTCTATTGGTCTCTATGTGTCTTTATTCTAGAGATGAGTGAAGAGGTGTATTCATGTCATGTATTTCTATTTGGGTATCCTTTTCATTGTTAGCACACATGGCATCTTCATGTTCAAATCAGAGTAACAACATAGGATAAAAGGGAAAACCTGGCCAAAATAACGAAATATGAACAAGTGAGCATCATAGTGCTTCTTGTCTACTGTATTTCTGAGTAACAGCCAACTGCCTCTTAAATTCAGCTAGCAACATGAACATATGCATTCTCTCTTTGTAGTGAGTAATCGGCATAATACAAATAGGCATGACATACACACAAACTGTTGCACTGCAAAAAAAAATCTACCCCTGTCCATTTTTTTCTCAGCCTTCATTGACCTATATATTCCTGTGATATCAGGTATCAATCATCCACAGGTCAGTACCAGTCATAAGCCTCATTAGACTGGCAACTTGAATGATTTTACATTAGGCTCACTTTGTGTTTGACCACCGATAACTAAATAAAAGTAAGTTAATATGGGTAATGACAACACATTAATTGAGTTGCTTTTCGCCAGCGTGCAAATGGACGCTGATGGACAAATGGACAGATAACATACTGTGCTGATGATGCAGTTAATCTGTGATGCAGTGACCTAATTAAGAGTTGCTTTATTGAGACTTTAATTTCACATTTAGACGTGAGGCTTAATTAAAATTTTCTTTGGTCACACCTCCAACTGAGTGGTAGTTGGGATCTTACCAGTCACAGTCATTCAGTGCTAATGCAAATCTTTAGTATGACTGTTATACAAATAAAAATACAGAGATGGTATATTGTATGTGACCCAGATATTAGTTTGTAGGGCATTATTTAGCAATTTACCAATTGGGTCATGGGGAAAGCTCTAATCACATGTATGGGAAAAGTGGGCCATTTTGTGATTCAACAGTTTCCTCCCACACAAACAATTGAACATATTTGACTTGAATAACACGCACGTAGTTGTTGTAATTGGACAGATATTGGAACATAACAGCGGTGACATCGAGTAAATAATGCATGTGCCAATAGTAGGGTAAAGGTTGTACAATTTCCTGTCCAGGTAAGATAAGTATTACATTAGTGTATGTGCACATAATAGTGTGTTTCATTCAACATTTTTCACTGTGAATATTGTTTATTCCTAAATTACTTTGACCCATTTACAGCTGGGGAATCAGCCACAAGACAGGAAGAAGCTTGTTAACTCACTGTTGGACAGCATCACTCATATCCCTTTGACTGATTTACTGTGTTTTGACCTTATTTGATTTTAACTTAATGCACACAGTCTGCAGATTATTATAATTATTAAAAAAAAGCCACAATTCTGCCATAGAGTTTGTCAATGACCTAGTTTGGAATAGGAAGGATAGTTACGAATTGTAACTCCAGATTCTATGAGTATAGGTGTAGCCCTGTAAGAGCTGACGCTATTTCCCACCCTTGCGTCCAGCACTTGGTTCAACTACGTCCACAGATACAGTATATAACATGAGTGGACCCGTTGTTCATCTCCCAACATCAGCATTTTCCTTCAGCCAATGTTATTGGAGCAGGTGGCTCGAATCTTAGAGGGCTACGCCTATACAGTGGTGTGAAAAAGTGTTTGCCCCCGTCCTCATTTCCTGTTCCTTTGCGTTTGTCACACTTAAGTGTTTCGGAACATCAAACCAATTAAACAATAGTCAAGGACAACACAGTAAACACAAAATGCAATTGTGAAATGAAGGTTTTATTTTAAAGGTGAAAAAAAATCCAAAAAAAAGTGATTCCCCCTGTTAAACATACTATAACTGTGGTTGTCCACACTGGTTCAATTTCTAGCCACACCAGGCTGATATTGCCACACTGTCACAATCAAGGCTCACTTAAATAGGAGCTGCTGACACAGTAAGGTCCACCAGAAGATCCTTAAAAGCTACACATCATGCCGAGACCACCAAGAAATTAGGAACAATTGAGAAAGAAAGTAATTGAGATCTATCAGTCTGGAAAGGGTTATAAAGCCATTTCCAAAGCTTTGGGAATCCAGCAAACCACAGTGAGAGCCATTATCCACAAATGGCGAAGACATGGAACAGTGGTGAACTTCCTAGGAGTGGCGGTCGCCCAAATACCCCAAGAGCGCAGCGAGACTCATCCAAGAGGTCACAAAAGAACCACAACAACGTCAAAGAAATGCAGGCCTCACTTGCCTCAGTTAAGGTTCATGCCTCCACCATCAGGAAAAGACTGGGCAAAAATGGCCTGATGGCAGAGTTCCAAGGAGAAAACCACTGCTGAGCAAAAAGAACACAAAGCTCGTCTCAATTTCTCCACAACAAATCTTGATGATCACAGACTTGGGACAACATTTGTGGACCGATGAGACAAAGTGGAACTCTTTGGAAGGTGTGTTTCCAAGTATATCTGGGTGAAGGAACACTGCATTTATAAAAGAACATTATACCAACAGTAAAATATGTGTGGTTAGTGTGTGGTCTGGGTGTTTTCTGCTTCAGGACCTGGAAGACTTGCCGTGATAAAAGGAACTAGAATTTGCTGCTACCAAGAGATCCTGAAGGAGAATGTCGACCATCTGTTCGTGTACTCAAGTGAAACGAACTTGGTTCTGCAGCAGGACAATGATCCCAAACACCAGCAAGTCCACCGAATGGCTGAAGAAAAACAAAATGAAGACTTTGGTGTGCCTAGCCAAAGTCCTGACCTGAATCCTATGAGATGTTGTGGTATGACCTAAAAGGCCGTTCATGCTCGAAAACCCTCTAATGTAACTGAATTAGGACAATCTGCAAAGATGAGTGGGCCAAAATTCCTCCAGGACGCTTAAAAGCCTCATTGCACGTTATGCAAACGTTTGTGCAGTTGTTGCTGCTAAGGGTGGCCCAACCAGTTATTAGGTTTAGGGGGCAATCACTTTTTCACACAGGGCCATGATGGTTTGGATTTTTTTCACCTTTTAATATAAACACCTTCATTTACAAATTGCATTTTGTGTTACTTGTGTTGTCCTTGACTATGTTTTAAATTGGTTTGATGTTCCGAAACACGTAGTGTGACAAACATGCAAAGGAACAGGAAATGAGGAAGGGGGCAAACACTTTTTCACACCACTGTACTCATAGAATCTGGAGTTACAATTCCTAATTATCGTTCCATTTTGTGTAGGCTTTGCTGATGCAGGCAATGCCACCTGCAACACAGGGTCTACAAGTGTGACATAGACCAACTCTTCTCCTTCATTGCATTGACAGGTCAATGTATTAAATAATATGTTATTTTAATTTTTGATTGAAAAAACCTGTCATGATTATGAATTGGCCTAATACTTGATTGTGAGACCTAGCTCATGATTGTGGAAGTGCAATGTTGGTGATTATTGTTATCATGATTAATAATTATAGAGTACCCACATTCCTCTCTGCTACCACTTCAGGAAGGATGGGGACAGCAGGTAAAACACACCTGCGGCAGCGCATCATCTGTCGTTGAGTAAAGATAGGACCGAGTGGGTCATGGAAGATTTGGACATATCACACAGATAAAAACGGATGAATGGGCATGGAGATGCCCAGGAGGCCGCTGCGCAGATGTCAGCTTCAGCCATGCCCTTAAAAAGGGCCGCAGACGCTGACAGTGCTCTCATAGAATGCGCTCAGATGCCCGGGGGTAGGGGCTCCATACTGTAAGCCTGAGTGATAGCTTTGCACAACCAGTGAGACAGACGTTGTTTTGAAAGGGCGGGAGTGCTCTGTGTAGTGCACAAACAGCTGCTGTGTTAGCCTGATGTCTGCCGTGCGTAACACGTACTGTGATAACGTGCGCACCGGACATAGCCTGTGGAAAGCTTCCTTTGCATCGTTGCCATGAGGTGAAGGAAAAGAAACCCTTGAGGGAAAACACCCTCGACCTTGTTAAAACTTTCAGCATGAATGACGGGTTTGGCTGTAAGGGGGCTTTGCTCCCCTCTAATAGAGAGGCAGGACAGTGAAACCAACAGCACACGTAAATCACTCACACTTTTGGCTGTTGTCAGAGCAAGAAGAAGCGTTGTGAGAAGCTTGTGCCAAAAGCTCAAAAGGGGGTTTCCCCAGAGCTGGAAGCACCAAGGCTAGGTCCCATTGGGGTGTGAGAGAATGTACTTCTGGCTTCTGCCATCTGACCCCCTTCAAAAAACGTTTCACCAGGGGGTGCGCAAAAAACCGACCTCTCTCCATAGCTGCAGATGGAGCCAAATCATTATCCACTAACGTTTGGAGATAAGTTAGCACAAGGGGCAGGGGGCACGATGTGAGCTCCGCAACTTCTCCCACATACCAGCGTTGGAAAGCAGACCACCGCCCTGCTTAACACGCCATAGTAGAGAGGGCAATGGGCAAGCCTAATTTCTCCAAGCGATCCCGTTTAGCGGCCAAGTCTATAGCCGCTAGCCTATCACCGGAGGGATATCGCCCCATTCAGCTGTGACAGTGCGTCCTCGCGCCACGGCAGTTGCCAAGTACGCCTCGCCAGTAGGTGAATTTGAGTAGGGAACCAGGACGCGTTTGTGTGCTCTGGTGCCACCAGAATGACTGAAAGGGTCTCTTCCCAGATGTGGTATTAGCTTTGACATCCATGAATACATGTGTGTCAGGCTTTTCCATGCTACGCTTGGCTGTGTAAGCGGACGCATGCATGTCTGTGCTGCTCTCCATGAACCAAGCCTCTGTAGTCTCTCTGCCTCTTTGATTGCTTGGCTCATATGGGACGTGGCCGTCTGTAGGTGGGGCCCAAATAGCCTATCAGGAGCTATGGGGCCATCCAAGAGCTCACGTCTCACCTCCGCGGGTAGCTGTGAAATGTGGAGCCAGGTGTTGCGCTGGGCCACAGTCTGCCACGCCCTAATCCGAGTTAACGCCACCGTGGATCCCATCGTCAGAGTGAGGATGGCGGTCATAGCCTTGCCAATCTCCATGGCTAGCTCTGGGTGGAGTGCCTCAAGTGTGGTAGTCATGGCAGAGAAAGCAGAGGCTAACAAAGTGATTTTATTCTGTGCCGTGAGGCCCTGGGCTGCACGTTGGTGCAAGCGGTCAGTAACCTGCGCACATGCTTGGTCTCGGGGGGACGGAGGCGATGGCTTCCGGTGTCCGAAGAAGGTGGCTTTCGGCAGCAAGATAGATGCCAGGCTTTGCTCCAGTGGCGGGGCAGAAGGAAACCCTGACTCTGTGTTGCCGTGAAGCCGGGTAAAAGACGTGTACTGGGAAACCAGAGCCCTCAATTTTCCGAGCTGGGAAAACCCCTCCTCCATAAATGGCAGAAGCCCCGAAAAACAAGGCCACAGAGGAGTTTGTTTGGACCGCCTCTTACTTGATGATGTTTGGCAAGTCCAAAAAGATGGTGGTGGAGAGTGGAGCCACCTGTGGCAGAGGGGAAGATCACCGTGGCGATGCCCCTGGCCCTTCCCTGCGGATCCAGGGTGTTGTGTTGCCGGTCTGCCCAGCTGCCATTACCCTCACTGTCGACCTGAAGCACTTTAATGGTTTCCATTAAAGTCAATGTGTGCACTTTCACAGACTGCGGAACGGCTACGTCCCAGCTCCGGCGATCCGCAGCCCTCCGGAGCAGATACGCAGAGCTTCTATTCAGCTTTGCAGCAATTCAGCACACGGCAGATAGGGGGGGACAGGAAGTCGAGCACAGAAACAAATAAAACATCTGGTTAATTTTCAAAAAATAGTAAAATAATATAATATTTCCCTGCACTACACCTTGAAAGCACAGCAGAGAGTTGTTTCCTCTCTACTTCTCTGGATGGGAACAAACTGTTATTTTTTTGTGGTTCTATTCTTTTTGTGAGTTTGCGAGATCTCGTGTGTCCTCGAGACTTCAGCTGTCAGTCATGTCCGCAGCCTTTCCGCAACAAATCCGGACCTGGTTGGTGTTGACGGACGGCAGAGCACTAGGCTTTCACCCAGCAGAGCGGTTACGCATGCTGTGGAATTTGGAGGTTAGAGGAGAGCGCCACCTTGGCGTGAGTGGGGCCTAGGCAGGACTCGCAGCAAGGGTGGAGGTCATCCGGCAGAATGTAGCCGGTGTGGCAGCCGGGGCAGAGGCGAAAACCGCTGGAAGAAGTCTTCATTCTGCTAGCGCTGAAGAAAAAACTGGGAGATGAACATGTCATATACAGTATCTGTGGATGCAGTGCATGCGCGAAGGGATAAACCCAATAGCATCAGCTCTTAGGGGGCAAAGCCTATATGAAATAGAACAGTAGGCATACACTGCAATTTTAGAAATCTTGATGAATGTACATTCAGTCCACACACCACTTCTATTCATACGTTCTGGCTCTCTTCTCACAACCTTCCCTTATTTCAGCAACAATTGTTGAGGACAGAAATTAGTTTTTCATTCTATATGGTTGACTATTTTATATTGAAGTACCATTTAATTCAATATAAATTCATTGGTAGGCATTCCCTCTGTACAGTGTAATGGCCATTCACAAACATGTGCAAGGTAGAATATATCCTTTATCTTAAGTCAGTGTCTGAATTGGTTGTCAGATTTTTAAGAAAGCCTACTTACACAAAAGCCTGCATTATCTGTCTTGAGAAATATTCCTCTGCGGAAATTAATCTAACCCTTCTACGCTTCTAACAAATTTAAATGAAAAATGATTAACAAAAATGTATTATACAAAAACAACTGAAGATCGGCCACCATGAAATTATGAGCCAGAGTGAAATCAGTGAAAAAGGCCAAGGCACAGGGTTTGTATAAATGCTGGCTCCTAACAGAAAATTCCCATGAACAGTAGAGATGAAACACTAGCATCTTTCTGGGAAATACCCATGTGCAGCTCAGAGTAAACTTCTTCGTAATGCCTATCAAGGGAGTTCTGACTTACTGTTGGACCTGGGTGACTTCAGGCCTCTTCAAGTTGAACCCCTCCATAGCACTCCCCAAGTGGCTTGCCTTGCCCCACCCAGTCTCTGTAATGTGAAAGAGCTGTTGACAGCTTCCAACATATGTGTCACCTCTCAGCATCTCTGGCAGAGAGCTCGGCAGGATGCAGATGTCCTCTCTGCTGATCTGTGCTCTAACATTAGCATGCTTTTCCAGGATAATCTAACACAGTCAGTCAGTGATGCTGAACGACATTGCCATTTGTAGTTTTCTTATTGAACTCTATGACTTTTTTTAAATTGAAAAAATACTGAGCATTGGGGACATACTGTACATTACCAGTCTTTACTTGTGCAAAGCAGAAGTTTCGTTTAACAGGACACGTTTTCCCGTCATCTGAGTGCTGAGATAAGCTTCTTGGAAAGAAACGTTCACCAACTCTTTTAAAGAGTACCAAAAATAAAGAACCCGGTCAGCTGCTTATCACTATTCATTCCAAAGTCACATTTAGTTGAATACACAATGCTTCCTAGTGATGTATATTTGGGGTAATTTGGTCATGAAATCCTATGTCATCAGTCAAGAGACTCAACAGGGTCCTTAAATGAGTAAATCGAATAACTCAGTGCAAACTGAATGATTGTATGTGCTTCATGTTACTCAGAACTGACTTTGCCACTGCTAGATAATACAACTAATTCATAATCATCAGTGTCTTTTTGGGTACTCAGATTTCCTAGAAAGCAGAGGCTCAGTTCCATGGAGCCTTGATAATCTACTGTTTTTTAGCACACCTATATAAACAGTGCCTGTTCAAATCAATCTATTAAACATGCAGGCAAAAGGACTCTTTGCATCCATCCATTAAATGCTGTAAATCTTTGATTCATTAAAGCAGTTAAATTTACATTTTTCAAGCAATG
The DNA here is from genome assembly GCF_008692095.1 of Etheostoma spectabile. Lineage (NCBI taxonomy): Eukaryota > Metazoa > Chordata > Actinopteri > Perciformes > Percidae > Etheostoma > Etheostoma spectabile. The sequence goes on from NC_045747.1 coordinate 9,330,386, forward strand.
CAGTTAAGCTCCTGGTGGCCTATCCAGCAGTGCATCACCAGCCTTCCCACTGCAATTTTCTTAAGAAATGTCATTCTATAGTTTTTAATAAATGTACTCTTTAAATATGTTTAAATTCCTTCCTACATGCATTGTAAAATATAAGTTAGAAGTAATTGAGTGGATTTTTTGAACACCATTGTCAATACTTAACTTTAGAAGGACTCCATGGAAGTAGACAATGAGATGTCACATGCTGTTCTCTTTGCTGGGAGGATCTTGTTTGTGAGATCTACCAATATGCTGAGGGCCTGTCCCTAAAACCTCTCCAACCGTCAAGAGTGTGTCGTTTCTCCATGATTAACAGAATTATCTGGAAAAACAGACACATTCCTTCTGTTCAGACATTATCTGACTAAAGCTTAAAACCTGTTGCGCCAGTCTGGCTGTAGTAGTGTCTAGTTTGGTTTTTAACCTATGCATAGAGTCCTAATCATGACTTTATTTTTCTTTGCCGTTAATACCAGACACCAAATGCCAGTCTACACCCTGGCACCAAGAACTCTACATGCCTTACTCAAAGCAGAATGCTCAGTTTTCATTTATTTACGCAGGAATGTTTGGAAATAAAACAATAATGGAAAAACTGGTCCTAGTAGGAGACGTGGAAAAACTTACATTTAGCTCTTATGTAATTTGTATATGTGTTTCTTTTTAAAAAATTGCATAAATTATTATTCATAAGGAATGGAGAAGGAAGGAAGAGACAAAGTATTATTATCAATACTGGTATTACTAGTGTACAGTAAATTATAATGGCAAAATGTTCTCCTGAAATCTACAAAGTTTACCTGTTAGGATAACTAGACCTGCACTGCCCCCAAATGAACAATTGGGGGAATTGACTTTTTTTTCACAATTTCCCAAACAAAGCTGAAAAGCCATTTAAAAAAAAAAAAAGAATGCAAAATTAGGGCTGTAAACCATGCTAGCCAGACCCAGATACCTGGCAGTCATCCTGTAGTTCACAATGTGTAAGGATGATAATTACAGTATGAAGTTGGGATTCCAGTTTCAGTCACTTTATTATCCCAAATGGGAAACTTGATATGCAGTCAGGAGTGAAAGATAAAAAAGAAACACATTCAAGCAACATACAGGTAGACCGGGCAACAATACAAAGACACGTGTACAAGGGTTTCCTGTTTGTAATGCACACAACACAATTTATCACCACTGGAGCAATCTCTTGCAACAAAAACAAAAAAGAAGGTACCACATTACATGTGCAAATTAATCTAGTTATTGCACATGGGAAAAAGGAGTTTTTATTACTCCTATTGCTCTTGAACCGAGGTACCCTAAATCTGCAACCTGAGGGGAGTGTTACAAACTCAGAGTGCTGGGGGTGATTTGTGCAATCACCGGGTCTTGAGAAGTACTGTATGGTCAAAGATAACCATCAAGGGGGCTGTGAGAAAGCTATCACCTTGCCAGCTACCTTTACAATATGGCTGAGGTGGTTTTTGTCCCTGATGTTCAGGTTACCGTACCATGCAATCATGGCAAAAGTAAGAACCGATTCAATAAAAGAAATATAAAATAAGGACATCATTTTCCTATCTACATTAAAAGTGTTTAACTTCCTACGGAAGGAAGGATGGAGTAGAGGTACATAAATCTCACATTGTAAGATCTATCTGCACAGTGCTGCAGAGTAGGGTACACCTGACAAGAAAATGTAGAATATTTAGGCCATTTGGTTGCTCTGGGTCATCTTCCTCTCAGGTGCAGCTCTAGTCCAATAAAAATATCTCCACCTTCCCATCTACCAGCCAAAAACGAACATGAGGAGACCCCTGGGAACAGTGACACATGTCTTTGCGTGTCATTTAACAATCCCAATTGAAGACATAATTCATTGACCATAATACAAACCACACAGATGTAAACCTGTAAATCATTATTGGAAAAGGACACATTGGTGTCACTTTCCAACACAACACAAATTGTTAAAGGCCAAACACCACCCCAATACCTTGTTATGATTGTATTCATAGGTCTGCACCCCATTATGACCCTTGTAGTTAAGTGTAGACTCTGACTTACTATGACTATGTTTTATCTCCCTAAAGAAATAGTATGTATAGGTAGAACTGTTATTTTAGAACTTCTTATATGTTATTTACTTATTTATTTTGTGAAAAAAGTGAAAAACCCCTCATTTGCTGA
>NC_045747.1:9332606-9338526 GCF_008692095.1 Etheostoma spectabile
TGCCAAATCTGTACTTCAGTAACTCAGGGCTTTGGGCCTGACTCATTTTTAATTGTCAAATTGAGCTTGTTGGTATCCAGCAGCATCAGCCCAGTGCTGAAGTTTTGCCTCCATGTCAATCAAAGCTGAGATCCCAATAGAGACATGTGGCCATATGGTGAAGCCTGCATGCTATCACATGGACACCTGTATTCATGAAACTAAGTTGCAGTTGTGTTCCCTTTATATCTTGGACTACACACATACACCATATAACCACAAGGTGGTAGACTTTAGTTGATGATACTAAAAGGGTTAAACGTGCGCTTACTATTAGAAAAGCAGGGGATTTTTACTGATACTGAGTTCAGATTAAAATATTTAGTTTGTAATTTTTAGATGTCACACTAAATTGCATGCATGATTTGACAATGCGTGCGTGAAAAGTGACCATCAAATATATGCATTCATGAGAGAGAAGAAGCATCTGTCCTACATAGCAATCTATAATGATTGACACATAAAGGGGGATCAATAACAATTGGGTCCTTGCCGTCAATTTTGCTTATTACAGAAAAAGATCAGCTTTGTACCATTTAGAATAACGTTAAGTTTTGGGATCGGTTATAGATTCCATACCTCCCTAAATGGGAGGTGTTTTTCTTAAGGCAACGTCATCGAAGCATCCTATGGTTAAAATCATAAAATTCCCCCATACGGAACTCACCGGGGTCCAAACCAAACGCACACAACGTGCTCTAAAACCAGCGTAGTGACGTAACGTCTTTGTGTTGGCAAATCACGGTGAACGCTGGGCGGGCATTGTGAAGCTGTAGTTGAGTGTTAGCAGGCTAACTAGAGAAAGAAAGCTAACTAATCGTGAGAGTAGAAGTGGAGCTAACGTTAAAGGCAACTGTCAAAACAGCAAGGGGAGCAGTATTTTTTAGTTATAATTCCGTTAGATGACTAGCTACATGAACAGGTGTGTAGCTAGTTAATCAGAGACCGTGTTTGTCAGATGCCCGAGGAGCATTTTGGATACTACATCGATTGTCCCATTTCTAAACGGAAACCATTTCTGGACAAACAGTTCGTAACTAGCTAGCCAGCTAGCTGAATCATCCAGGAGACTTTTCATTGTCACCTACAAACCCAAACTGAATGTTTTGTCTGTCATGAGTCCGGCCGGGTGCTCCCATGTTAACGGTTATAAGGTGGATAATTGGAAACAAAATCTTCGAGTCATATACCAATGCTTTGTTTGGAGTGGTACTGCTGAGACAAGGAGACGCAAGGTAAAAACACAGGAACTGCAACGTTAGCTTCAGAAACAAAAGTGAAATAATTTGAATGTGGCACAGACCGACACAGAACTGGAGTGCAAATTATGTCCCACGTGAAGCACAATCCCTGAACGCGTTGAACAAAATTACGGGTTTAGTGAAAGTACTCTGGCAGCAAAAATGTTGCTAATAGGGTTAGGCAGCTAGCTAGGTTATCACCGGTAAGTTAGCTAGCCAGCAATACTCTGCTTGGTGAACTGCGGAGTCTGGTGGCTTCTTTGCTATTTTAACCACAACGTTCAATTTCTCTTTACTAGGTCGAGCAATGTTTGTTCAACCTTTTTATTTTGTGAGTCAATCGGCTAGGTTAGCTTAACGGGTTTGTCTGGTAGATGCTGCACTGTTAGCTGCATGGTTAAACTTGGGTTTGAGGAAAGTAGGGGCCATGGGCTAACATTACCACACCAAATGTACCCATTGTGTCTCTCCACACGCACGCATTAAGGCCACATATTAGCGGTTCTCTCTTGGGCATCCCAGGTCTGTGTTTTTTTTCTGCACTTGTCATTCTGGCAAGAGTTTGGATGCTGGGACATCAGCTGATAACTTCATTGCCAATTTCCTTTTTGGCTTATCCCACACCTGTTCGGCCTACGCTGCTCCGAATTAGCTCACTAACGTGATGTCATCACCGGACTGTGTTGCAGTTTATTTCACTTTACCAACATCACTTCTTTTTTTGTCAACCAAAACTTGTTTTGTTTTTGTGCCATGATGTACATTTAAAATAACACTCCATTTTACTTTGGATTGCAAACATGTCTAGGTTGCTTGACTGTTAAAAAATAAAATAAACAATCCATGCTTCTCTTATATATGTCATACATTTTTATGTCGTTGTGATAAAATAGGTGCTTCAGAGTGATGCAGGATGGACAGAGCTGGTGAGTTGATGCTTATCCCCTCCTCATCTTCACAGACATACTGTAGTTCACGAGCTGGCTTGCTTTCTCTTCTCTTGCTCACCTATCTGTGTGCCTCAGTGCCTTTTCATTTAATGGACTGAATATTAGATGTAAACCTGCATAGCGGAAGAATTCAGCCCCATCGCTGTTTTTGCTGTAATACACAGTTACAGCCAGTGAGATTACTGGGTGGGAGGGTGGACTATGAGCAAAACAGCCAAAAGCATAGCTCAGTTACATTGCAGGCATGTTGAAAACAAATGGTTAGTGCAGTGTTTGATGGCCCTTTTGTTAATACAGTGTTGTGACATACTTTGGTTTGAGCACAGATTTCACTTTGTCTTTATTAATAATTTTTAAACCCTGGTGTGCATCAGAATTAAAAATAAATAGAGAGCATCTGAAAAGGTCAGACAGCCCTAAAAGAGTATCAGACAGTGTAGTGGGGGGCACTCCCTACACTTTTCCCAGCATTTTATAACTGTTAATAACTGTTGTTTTTTTCCTCACACTCTACCTGACAGGAATGCAATCAACGGGAGCTTAGTCAATCTATCACGGAAATAAGACTGGTCGATTTTCTATTGCTCACTTGTTAGCAATTCATAATGTTTGGCCCTACCCCAAAGGCATGTTTAGCTGTTGCTAAATTTTAATTTTTGGAGAACCATTTCTGTATTAGTTTGGAAAGTCTCAATGTTTCAGCACCCTTACTGCTACCATTTTTTTTCTAACAAGTTGACAAGCACCATGACCAGTGCTTCAGCAGCAACCACCACTTTTCTTACCTTTGACAAAAACACTTTGTCTCTGCTATTTTGACAGAAACAATGACAATATAAAAGGGGAATGGGGAAATATCTCTTCCCTGTTTTTCTACCATGCCCGTGGTGGCATGCTACATGAAAACCAGCTTGCTAATGGTCACGGTCCTCAAGGTTAGATTGCATTCAAAGACAATTTTGCATTAAAGTAATTTGGGTTGAGCTGCCGTGAGCAAGTTTCTGTACACGTTAAAGCGGTCATTGGTAGGTTTAGACTTGATTGCATTGTATTTGTATGCTCTGTCCTCCATCAGTCTGTGTCATCTGTCAGTGCAGTTAGTATTCTGTCTAGTTCCTCTCACATGCCACTGCGTCACAGTACACCAGTGGCCTTGGAATCTTGAAGTAATCTTACATAACTGACAATAGGCCTTGTTATTTTTCTGTTATTCACATTTTAGATATACTGTATAATTACTTTTACAAGTGTGATGTAAGTGAAAAGAGAAGGACACACCTGTTTTTTTAAATATTTTTGCAATGCAGCTATGTATTTCTTTTGATTTCTTTGCTGATTACAGTTGTTTACAATTAAAGTTGATTGACAAATAATTTGCTAGTTTTGTTGATTGACAAATTTGCTATGGATTTTGTTGCCAAATAGCTGTCTGACATCTGTTAGTGTTTGTACCTATTGTTTTAGCTCTACCCATCTGTAAACAGACACTGATGGTACAGGTGACTGATACAGAGTGAAAGGAAAGTGGCTCCTGAATGAAGTGTTCTCTCTACTGCCTTATTGCACTCCAGGATGGCTGTATGGGAGTATGAGTCTTGTGTCTCACACCACACCATCAAGGCTCTTTACTACCTAACGACTCTGACGTGCAGAGCAGGTGTAGTGCTACTCCAGTGGTAACAGGCAGGGAATTCTCCTGAGGTGAGGCAGTCTTTGATTTTGTTAAGCTCTGAATTATGAGCTTTAAGACTAGGTGCCTTTAACATCACATCCTGCGTTCTTAACATTGTGGAATAAAAATACACGTAGAAATCCTGCATCATGCATCTGTCCGTGCTATGTGGAAACAGTTATTTGAATAGTTGTGGCATTGAGAGGTATGCTTGTTAGCATGCTTGATAAAACAAACGCTTACCGTTGCACTACTTACAGCATATCAGTCTCACAAGTGTACAACAATAGCAAATACATGGCAAGCACTGTAGTAAAAGAGACACTTTATGTATAGAGGGAAGTTAAGTCATTGCCATTCAGAGACTGAGGGATACAAAAGACCCATTTTGACATTGTATTTAGACTCAGTTTCATTAGTGAATGCCTTTTATTCTTGATTGCAGATTTTCATCTCCTCTTCCACCTTCCTCATTTCTTTTTTCATTTTCCTGTAGTCTGTCCTCAGCAGCCTCCATGCAAGCTGTCATCCTCTCTACCTCAAGCTAAAATCAATTCCCAGGCAATGTGCAGGAACATTATAGCGGGAAATCTGTCACCTGCTCTGCATGCACAATCGGTAACCCACATGGGTAAGAAATGGCAGAATGAGTGCCGGATATAGGAGCTTGCAGAGATGACATCATCATCCAGTGTGGCTTGGGATCTGCTATCCTTAACTAGGAAAAATTAATTCATAATTCTTTTGGCAAGTTAATTCTAAATGAAATGCCCCATTAGCTTGGGATGTGCTTATTTGTTTACACTAACACAGTGTATGATAGTGTGCACAATGGAGCTGTTGTATTTGACACAAATGCTCCATGGAGAAAACAGTAAATGCCTATTGAGCAGTGTATTAAAGATGTCCAACTAAGGGAGATGGAAAGAAGAAACCAGTATGCAAAAGTGTTTTCTCTTTGGTTATAATGGACATTCAATCATACATGATTTTCTTTTGTGCTTCATTAAATTCTGTTCTGGTCAAGGTGTGCTGCATGCCATATAGCTAGAGGGGCTACACCCACTGTAGACTGTCAGTATGCATCATGCAACAAAAAAGGGCTCCATTTCAAATTTCAAAAGAGGAACTATTGTTCTGATGTACTTCCCCTTCTATCTTCCTGGGTCCTTACTTTCATTCCCATCTCTGAATCTTTTATTACTGTGTTGGGAATGTATTTTTAGTGTATTTTATCGGGTCTGTTGAGTAATTGGGATTGAGAATGGCACGTGAGCCTTTGTCTGCACAGAATTCTTATGTTTCCTCTCTTAATTGAGATTCCTGTTACACCAGATTGCTATGTGCCATTTAACCAGACTTGCACAGTCGGATGTTGTCAAAGCTTGGATATAAAACCTGCCCTTGCTTTTACAGTTGCATCTATTCCTCTTTAGGCCAACTCCAGTCATACTTATTATTTATGATTTGTGAATGGCTATGGTGGTGAAGAGAATAATGTGAATATTAATGAAGGTAATGGTTATGTATTTTGTGTGCTGCCCCATCCAACAGAATACTCTGTTTACTATCTATAGGAGAAGGTTTTATGTGTACTAAAAACACTGCTGCAATGAAGGAATCTGTCATGCAGTTAAACCAAATCTATTATCTTAGGTTGAATAGAAATGGGATGAGATGAATGCAGGGTTGGTGGAATTTTACAGCCGTAACGTCTTTGAAGAATTTGCTCTCACTTTGATTAAAGGGCTAAGGGTGGTGATTAGAGAGCTGACTGAATTCATCTTTTTATCTTCTAGTTTTAATAAATCATTTAGGATCAGAGGAACCATACCCCCCCTTTTCCCACAAGTAAAAAAAAACAACCTTTTTGCTTGTGATGATGGAAGATGAGAGAGAAAGCATTTGCTAGATGTTGCTGGGAATTTCAGAGGTAGTACAATTTAATATATAATCTTTTTTTTTCTTTCAAGTATGACACATTCACTTCCTTCTGTCACTCTTTTCTCCCTCCTGTC
>NC_045747.1:9338536-9343942 GCF_008692095.1 Etheostoma spectabile
CACACACACACACACACACACACACACACACACACACACAATGCACTAAGGCTCAGCCAATCCCAGAGAGCGACTGATTCCTGTGCTGAGAGAAGATCTCTTTGTCAGATCTGTCTCCATCACATCACAGGCCTGCTCTCTGACTCATCAGCATACGTTTGTAGCATCAGGATCTATTCCTCCAGCTTCTTCTTAGCCCTTGCATGTTCCACTTCTCTGCTCACTCCCACACTTTTTCTTCCTCAGTTTCCTTGCTTTTGCTGGTTTTTTTTTCCTACTTGAAAACGTAGTTCAGTCCACGACTCTCATTGCCTCTTGATTATCCCATTAAATTTGTGCAAAATAAACATATATTGTTGTATCTTTTGTTATTACACAGCGTTGTTGAATACTTGATTCTGATTCGTCATTTTACGTTTTTATTTTTGAACCTCTTCAAGCTGATTCAGGACCCTCTCCGCCTACGTCACCCTGTCAGGTTCTAATTCGCAAAATGACTTACTCGCTCTACATTATATAATAGTTATAATTCTACGTTTACATAATGTATACACAGTGTTGTTAAACTGCCATATTAAAATATAGTTTTCACAGCTTATTTTTTCATGTAAATACTTGGATCCTGTGAAATTCATAGCAAAATCTCTAATCTGCCTCACTCTCTTCCCATCTTGTCCTTTTCCTCAGTGGGTTTGGTGATGTCAGATGTTTTCTGGCCCCCTTCCAGACCTATTTCTTCCATGTCTGTGTGCTGTCTGTCACTCCCTGGTCTTGTATAATGTGGCTTTTGGTCTGTCAGTCACTGTGGCTCAGTGACTCAGACTAAACAAATGGTACGATGCTTGTAACATCCCATAGTAATGGGCTTGGTATGTCTCCTTGTGGTGTCCCTTTTGCATGCTATTGCCTCCCAATTTTTCAGCCTCAACGAATCTAGCCTCCCACAGATATTCAGCATCTTATTTAAACATATGAAGGCGCTTTAATGCACCACAGTGCTTCCATCCTTGTTTGTTTTAGTTCAGATATGTTAAAGGAAATTGCAATTGACTGATAGTTTAGTCTCCTACTATGCATTTGCAATCCTCCACTAGAGAGCTATCCTGGACAGGAAGATACAATGCTTACATAGGCACAAAGTGACACATGGTAAACAAAAAGTAGCATTTTTAGATGTCGTTATTGTAGCTTCATATACTATGTGCATTGGCCATGTATGTATGCTTATAAGGTCTAATGACCGTTAGTCTTTAATTTGAAAATGTTTGTGTCTGGAGGACGAGCATGACTTTGCATTTTGATTAAGCTCCTCTCTGTGTAAGCTATGTCAAGCTCTCCTCTCAGCCCCTCCTCGCTAGACAAGTTCACTTTGACTGATTTTCTCTTCCATCTCTTCTTCTGACCAATTCGCTTCTTTGCCCTCCCTTTAACTAGTGATTGTACTTCTCATTTGACTGTCCAACAGGCTCTGGAAATGCATAACTGCTTCAAAGCATGCTGGTGATGGCCTGAACCTGCCAATGAGGCTGCTGTCCAGCCCTCTCTTAGTATCACCATCTGGCTAATGAGCTGTCAGTCACTCCCCGGGGGCCGGCCAAACCCGAAACCGAGGCAATCAATCTCTTATAGTGTGGACACTCAATTATTCCCTATTGTTAAAACATTGGGCCCAAGTGACAGCTTTTCTTCGGACTAGGCATTTTGTCCGGAAGTGGTTTTCTGTCCTTGTGAAAAAAGGTGAAGATTGTGGCATTAGACCCTTGCAAGATAATGTATTACTTAGTTCTGCTCAATATATATTTATTTTTTAAAGACTGCAGTACACTAATATCCCCATTATGCCTGTTTTCTGCAGGCAGTGCTTTTAAATTTTCCTAGAGGTAATGTTCACGGCTTTGTGAATCCTGATTGGTGCCATGAGAATAAAAAAAGGAAATAAACCACTTTTGATCTAATGAGATTTGAGTTCAAGGGGACCATTCAGAAGCTCTGTTCTATGGGTGTCAGTCACATCAGGGGTCTCTCCTCAAAGTATGTGTTTTCTTTTGGTGGAGCAGGGCATTTGTGGGCATCTGGTAGCTGCAGGGTTTGACAGTGATCACACACCCTTTTGTTAAGCTGGAGCGAGACTATTAACCATCTGTGCAGTCAAACACACTGCCGTCGGCTTGGTTCTCCCTTTTGCCGTACATGTTTGTCTATGTTTGTACTTTTTTTTTGAGCAGCCTTGTTCAGTAGTAGTTGTAGTATCTTAGCTTAGTTCCACGCCATCCCCCATTTTATTCCTTTTATTTCTGGTCCTGGAGATGGCAAGAAGCTAGACTTCATACACTGGTGCTCAATGTTCAGCTATTGTCCTAGCTATGTCCTTAAAGCAGTGTGTGACAGTATGAGCTTCTAAACTTCACACTCTACCAATCCTTCGTTCCTCCCACAACTCAGATTCATTTGGATGATGTTGGAATATATTCTCACGCAAATACCATATAGCAAGTCAGTCTCAACAGAGGTTACAATGAGCAAAAGAACAGAACTAAAATGAGAATGGAGTACAATTTGTATTCTGTGTCCGTGGGATGCCTACTAAGACTGCATTTTGCAGGCCAGGCATTGTCGTGGGGATAGTGGGATGTGAAGGGGGGGGGGGGTTCTGGAGAAATTCTGTGTATCCTTTTTGTGCATATTTATAGTGTGCAGTACACATGTCAACCATTCTTATTTTTGTTGATGTATCAGCATGTGTGTTTATGTAGAGAAGCATGCACAAGCTTATGAGTGTGAGGCAGCTTGGTGAGCCACTGCTCTCATACAGCTGTGCTGTAAAAATGATTCCAAACCTGTTTACTTTTATTTAATGTTATTTTAGTTATTTATTTAGACTATTTTACCCTGACAGAAATTAAATAAAAAGAAAACGTCTTTCCTCCCAAACTCATCCCTACAACTTATTACATTGAATAATTATTAATTTCTTACTCCCTGTTACTTTTATTCTTGTATTTGTATATTTTATTATAGCCTTTTCTTTTCATCGTGCCCGTTTTTACTGCTCTTTAATGTTTCATGTAAAGCACTCTGAATTGCCTTGTTGCTGAAAGGTGCTGTAGAAAATACATTTGAATTGCCTTACACCCTCAACCTGTATTGGGCTTGCCATTAATATCATATCACGGGGAAAGGTGTCTGCGTGAAGTTTTGAAAATAAATTTAACCAACTTGTGTTAAATGTGAAAGCACTTGGACAGCTGTGGTCTTAAAGCCGTCATAATACAGTTCCAAATGAAGAGCTGTGCGTGCGTGCGTGCTTGCGTGCGCTTGCAGAGGACAGATAAGCTTGCACTTACTCACAAGTACTACCATTTAGCACCGTTTGATTTTAAGTGAACCAATACTCGGTAGTACTGATGTGATTAGGTTGGTACCGGTAAAAGTACAGGGTTAGGTACCCAACCCTAGTGCTCTCTATACCGTATTGACTCTCTTTCTCTCCCCTCCCCAGCCTGTTCTTTGCAGCAGCATGAGTGTGCTCAGTAGAGTCGTCGTCTGTTTCTCTCCTCAGTTACAGCTCATCACATTACTGGCTCTGTTTGAATATTTGAATACATTAACCTAAATGCTGATGCAGGAATAATGACTCGGATTGAAATAAAACAGATGGAGAAACTGAGAATAAATGTTAGATTAGTTAAATTTATATGTATGCAGAAAGATGTAGAACATTGGACAATACATACAGCACTGTAGTTGTTGTGTAATTGTTATCTGACGGCCACTCAGTGGACCCACAAAGCATGCTATCTTATCTTCAAGTTGAAGATGCATTGGAGACAGATTGATCCAGTCAATTAGCCTGAGCCATTGAGTAATGTTGCTCATTAACTATACCCTTGTAGCCGAGCTGCACCAATCCCATCGTTGTATCTGATATAGGTGGGCCAGAGACGAGCTAAACCGATGACAACAGTTTAATCTACCAGTTAGCTTTGCTGGTAGCCAAGCGTATGGGGCTCTGGATACGTCACCCTGTGTGTTGTGATTGGTCGTTGAATTATCCAATTGCTTGAAGGGAGATTTCAAATGCACGCTTGGTGCCGCCCCTCGAGATGGGCGACTTTCATCACTTGATGTCAGAGTCTTATTCTTTTGGATTTGGATCTGGATTTCCAGGCTACATTAGTAGGTGATTCCCTTGGAAACTGATCCCAGCCTAACTTAACCTCTACGAGAGATGCAGCCTAGCACAGCATGAACGTGAGCTTGTTACCTGTCCGATCCTTGTTCCAGTCGTTTGTGCCAGCGGCGGATCAATAGTTGATCTAATAGAACATTAAAAGCCCTGGGTGCAGAGAAAGGCAGGACTGCTGACACTGAGAAGTAGATGGCCTCTGAACCGTGGTGAGAGGGAAAGAGAGCAGAGAACGATTTTCTGCCTCCTATAGGGGTGTTGAGGCAGGGGAGGATGAGGCGGTGCGTGGCATTGGCAGGGTTTCTTGTTTGTAAATTGGAGTCCTGGTGCAGTGGGGCTCAACAACATCACTGCTTATGTAGGATAGGCTCAAAGAGGCAACTAAAATATATATTTAGGAAATCAGTTGAACTCACCTGTGGGGCCCCTCTATTTATCTTTTGCTCGTGCATGTAGTTTTATTTAGAATCTAAAAACACCTGTCCTGCTTCTGCCTTTAATCTTCTCTGTGCCTTCTTTTTCTCTTAGAGTGACAATGACACAAGCTCTACCTCAAAAGTTCAAAGAGTCTGCTGTAGATGTGTGGCAGTCAACACTTAGTTCCTTCCCTTTCCTCACCATACACCCCGCTTGGCAAAGCACCCCTCGCTGATTTGTTTCTGCCCCATCATACACCCATTCAGAACTGGCCGTCTATTAGACCAATATGAATACAAACGGTAAGCTCTGTTTGACCTTGAATATCCCCTCCATTGCAATGTCACCACAATCCAGCCCATGCCTACTAATGCTCTGCCAAAACACAGACCTGACTGTGAGTTTTGTGGTCTGTCTCTGCCGCAGTGCATAGTAGCATTTGTCTGGTGTTTCATGTAACACCCATATCCCTAGCCTACCATGATATGAGCAGATTGATATTCAATTACTTCTGGTACCCTCTGATAACTCCTTTTATACAAGTAGATGTCTGTGCAGGACTGTTTTAATCTTGCACCCACCTGCTCCGATCATTTCCACACACTACCAGGCATGAGCTTTACAAATTTTGCAGATAGTCAGATCTCTACCATGACAAGATTTTTGTTGAAAACCTGTCCGTCTTATCACACAGCAAAAATTAGACACAGATACAACATATCTATTTTTTTATTTAAAGACATGCACATGGAGTTAATCAACTTTTAAGTCATCTTTAGAATGGCTTTATTAAACCTTTTTTT
>NC_045747.1:9343952-9344518 GCF_008692095.1 Etheostoma spectabile
TTTTTTAAACAAAAAAATAAATGATCTTTAACTATACAGTACAGTATAGTGGCTAAAAACATGGATCAACTTGTTTATCAGATCAAGATTTAGAGCAGCAACATTAGGGTTAATTAATACATACTGTACAGTGTATAAAGGAGATGTGGATTAGGGATGGAAAGTTTGTGTGACATTTCGACTATCAAACAAATGTACGTCTTGTCTAGAGAGCGAGAGTTAAACAGAACTTAATTTGGCAAGGCATTTGGATGCACATAGTTTAATGGAACACAAAGCAATTCTGCATAGTTAAGACGAATATCCACCACCGTTTATGAATGAATTGTATTGATTAGATTATGATTACCTTGTCCTTGAATCGATTAGATATCCCGATGCATTATATATTGCTACACATTGTTTGGTCAACAAATTCAAGCAGTCAGCTTAGGGCTGGGCGATATAAAGAAAATCAAATATCACGATATTCTTAACCAAATACCTCAATGTCGATATTGCAATGATATTGTATGGTTGACTATTGGCGCTTTAACAAAATGTTATTTACACAATGAGATTTTTGA
>NC_045747.1:9344528-9351689 GCF_008692095.1 Etheostoma spectabile
CCAGAAATTATTTAATAACTTAGTGGGTAAAGGTAAATAATACAACAGCTAGAACAGTTTAAGTTCAGAAAAGTATAACACTTTACTGTAATACAGACTGTAAAACCAGGGAAAGACAACACTTACAATGTATCCAAAATCTAAGACAATACCTAGTTTCATATCGCGATATTGATACAACATCGATATGTTGCCCAGCCCTAAGTAAGCTATATCTGATTTCCCCTTTTGATTGTATCTGCTCTAAAAAAAGAAACTTCCTGAATATAGCGTGTGAGTGAGAGTGTGAACAAAGCCGGGAAAAAAAAGCAAAAACAAGAAAAGCATCAACCCGGAAAATTAACAAGTAACATCAATGGGCAATTATCGATTATGGTCTGTCACTTAATTGATGCAGAATTGTCTAGTTCCCCATCAATGCAATCATTAATTTCAACACCCTATTGAATGGGTAAATGACAGGCAAACTATCAAGCGCTTTGTCTGGGAATATAGAAAAGCCTTCCTGATATTGGTCTTGTTATTCTGACTTTTTTCTAAGATTATTTTTTGGGCTTTTCCACCTTTTTATTTGATAGGACAGCTAGGTGAGAAAGGGGGACGACCTGCAGGAAATCGTCACAGGTTGGACTCGAACCCCGGACCTCTGCGTCAAGGCATAAACCTTTCAGTATATGTGCACCTCCTCTACCCACTGACTAGGGCTGCACGATTATGGCCAAAATGATAATCACGATTATTTTGATCAAAATTTTGATCGCGAATTATTCTCACGATTATTTGTTGATTTTAACCAAAACAAATGTTAACGTCACAGAGGCGTTTATAACTCGAGAGGGATGTGGATGGACGCTACTCACAGAGAGACGGCTGACTCATTATGAACGGTCCAGCACGGTCGAATGGCGGAACACACGTCGTATGTATGAAACGTCTGTATCGTCACGGCACTGCATTTTATGAACTATGATATCTGGCCATGGGTCACATCTCTGGCCCAGGTCCAGTCCAGCAGCTCCGTCTCACACTATTACTCTACCAACTGAAGTTAGTTGCTTCAATAACTTCTTCTGTGTTCTTCGCCGTGGCGCCGCGATAGCAGAGTTACCACGGAAACACTGGTACAAACACAGGTTTGCCCTCTATTTAACGATATACAGCTGTGTTATAAAAAATTAAAACTGTAGACATGTCAGAAGTGTGGACCAGCGGCCGCTGTGTGGCCGGGCTGCGCGGAGAGTAGAGGAGAGTCCCACACGAGCCCGGCTTTACAGACGAAATGGGTAATGTAACACAAAATTAAACCTTATCCATGAAAACAACATTGCAGCGGATGCGAGGACATAGCACCGGTGCGTCCTAGAGGCTAACAGCTAACAGACGCTCCTAACTAGCTAACAACTAACAGACGCTACTAGCACTGCTCACTGCTGTTGTCTGAAAAACAACAGACGGGACAAATGTTGTGTTTACTGGTAAACTGGTAAACCTTGAGTTTTCCTCCCGTTACTCTGTCCTCTGTGACTGTCTACATCTAGAAACTAAGCTGCACGGGGTGCAGGGAACTACTCTGACTGGCACATGATCAGACGGGTTGACGGAGCAGTAGATTGGCTTTGCAAAAAACCCGGAGCGTTCTATGAAATGACGTTTTAAAAAAATTAATCGCTCTATCACGCAAATTTGATCGTGGGAAGTCAAAATCGTGATCGCGATTAAAATTCGATTAATTGTGCAGCCCTACCACTGACCCATCCTGTCCACCATTGGTTAAAGCTTGATGATAGAATAAACCTAAAATGTTGTGGCCTTGGATGTTGAGGTTTTTAAGTCATCCTTAAAGTTAATCCTTAAGTGGGACAGCCAATGCTTTATTATACCGTACAATTGGTTTAGGTTTTAATTGTGTGTAGTTATCCCATTGCACAGTTTTGTCATCCAGAGAGAAGGAAGGAAAACTGACTTGCACGCTTTTCTTTTATTTCTCTTCAACAATACGCTTTATTTGTTGTTCATATGGTTTAATGTTATGCTATTGTATCTCTAGTCAAACCATAGAAATAGGCAGACAATCATGTAAAGGGCCCTTACGTTTCTGTACAATAGCTTAAGCAACGTGTGAAGGAGTGTGTCTTTCTTCCAAGCTATTTTCACACAGTTTACCAGAGACTGAAACCTGGCAAATCTCACCAGCCAGTAGTTTCTTTCTCATTTTGTTCCTCTTCACCTTTGCTTCAAACCTACTTTCCCTCTGTCTTCTCTCTCTGAGTGGGCGACTCATTGCGGCATGGACTGCACCCTGAAAGGCTTTGATTAGATCACGCTCTTCTCTCTTGTGTTCAATTTCTCCCTCTCAAAGCAGGCTTGCAGACTACATGTTGCTGTGCTTTCACTCACATTACCAACAGAACTGTATAGGTAAAGCATTGAATGTAATCACTGATAAAACTGCATTTGCTAATGTACCTATTGTGTAATGATGGCATTTTAGTATACAGTGCATGTTATAGGCTACATTTTTAAAGCAACGGAAGTGAAATGGAATTGGGAGCATTTGTCATACCTTATCACATCTTCAAATGCAGCTTGTTCGGCCAGTGTCACCTCACGCAGCTCCACCACAATTAACGCTCCAGGCTTAGCAGCCGTTACACAGGTATTCAGCCATATAACCTGTATGTCTGTGATGCCTATATTGCTTATAAGCTTGACTAGTAGAGCTGGGCAATATATCGTATTATATTGATATTGAGATATGAGACTAGATATCGTCTTAGATTTTGGATATTGTAATTTCGTAATATGGCATAATGATGTCTTTCCCTGGTTTTAAAGATTGCATTACAGTAAAGTGATGTCATTTTCTGAACACACCAGACTGTTGAATCTGTTCTATTATTTGCCTTTACCTACTTAGTCATCGTATCCACATTACTGATGGTCAAAAATCACATGTGTTAAAAATTTGGTGAAAGCACCAATAGTCAACACTACAATATTGTTGCCGTATCGATATAGAGATATTTGGTCAGAAATATCGAGATATTTGATTTTCTCTTTATCGCCCAGCCCTATTGACTAGTGTTGGATGCTCTTACAGTGACACCTGTTTTGCAAAGGTGTGGGGTTTGTTTGTGTTAAATGTGAAAGCACTTGGACAGCTGTGGTCTTAAGGCTGTCATAATACAGTTCCAAATGAAGAGCTGTGCGTACGTGTGCGAGTGTGCAGCATCTGTATCACATTTCTGCCCAAAACATTGTGACACTCTTCACATCACTTGTCTACTACACTTTATTCAGTTCATCTTTTCTCTCCCCCTCATCACACTGCATTTCACTACTCAGACTTGGTCATGGCCACTCATGCTAGACCAACAACCCGGGCTCCCATTTCATGCAGTTGTTATAAAACTTTCACTTACTATACAGTGTAACCACCAAACCTAATCTAAATTGTGCATAAGACAGGCCCTGCACAACTGTTCAGCCCTTGTAGCACTCATTTATTGCAGGTTTGCGGAAGATGTCAGACACTCTTAATGTTCAATTTCTATGGGTTACCTCTTGGTGCTATAGTCAAACCCATTACACACACTCCAGCTACTGTTGGTGTGTGCTTCAGACAAATTTTGCTTGCCTTCTCCAATGTGCCTGCCAAGCAATAAATCCCATCATGCCCTGCATGTGTTAGCGAGCAAAAGATTCAGTGTGGAATTATGTTGTTATTCAACTGCATTGAATTTGTCAACATGCCCAACAATCTTTAGTTTGTCTTCATATCGAGTCTATTCAATCACCGTGTTATCCAAAGTGTTTGTGTGACACACAGAAATCTGATTCAGCTGGCAGAGTGTTCCGCTCTGCTTGCCTATGCCACTCTACAGTATAGCTCAGGGCTCTGTCCTGCTGCAGAGAATTTTCTCACCACACTGACTGTCCTCTCCTTTTTTGCTCCCAATTCCTTTCCCTCCTCCAACCCCCATTCTCCTTTGGGTCTTTCTTTCCAGGCCAAGTCGTGTATCTGTCACATGTGTGGCGCCCACCTGAACCGACTCCACTCTTGTCTCTACTGCGTATTTTTTGGCTGTTTTACGAAGAAACACATCCACGAGCACGCAAAAAACAAGAGACACAATCTAGGTAAGCCATACACTCGCTCAACTATTTAAGAAATCATTCTGAAGCAAATCTGAATATATGGTTGTATAATGGAATTATGGTAGTATTGGCTATGGTAGTATTATTTAATGCAACAAATTGTGTTTCATAATTCTGTAAGTAAAAAGGAAATCTCCCAATTAAGCTAAAATGATAGTTGATTAATGACAATTGCACTATATCGGTATAACCTGTAGTCCCTGCCTACATCCAAGGATCAGTCCCATCTTGTCAGTCCTCACATTCACATGCACCCCTGTGGCCCACTGCAGCATAAGCTATTATCAGCAAAGGATTACAGCATTGCTTTGGGCAACTTCCTCCTCTGAGCCGGTAGGGAGCTAAACCTCACTCTAACCGCAGCACATTACCATTCTGAGGGGAGCGCCTTAGCCAGTCGAATGTCATGGGTTTAAGTTTGCACTCTCCCTTTCATACAGCAGCAAGATTCGGGTAGACATTGCTAATCCACAGCTACTAGAAAGCCTTGCTTCAACATTACATTCCAATTATGCTAAATACGATAATGACACTAATGAGCAAGAATATGATATTACCCTGAAAAGGACTACTAAATATAAAAAATCAGGGATACAGTAAGGTGGCTTGGTAGTTGTCTGAATGGCTTTAATTGATTTAATACATTTCAACAGTTTGGTCAACATATACACCAAGTGAACGGCCACAATGTTGATTACCTCTGAGCTTTCCACAGGAGCCTCTCTGACACGGGCACTCTGTTCTTCTCCATTTCTAATCAATTAATCCAACCACCCTGTCTATTAGATAGCAAGCTCCCTTCTTCTTAGAACACCTTATTACATCTTTTTCATCTCCTTTTCTTAACAACCTCACTCCTCAGGACTCCTTCAATATCTTCTTTCTGTCCTTTTTTTCTAGCTACGTCCATTTTCTGGATGCCTTTCACATCTTCTCCTTTTCTTCCACCTCTCCGTCCTCTCATTCTTTTCCTTCACCTTTCATTTAAGTGAATGAGGTTTATGAATCCCCGCCTGCATCTTGTGCAGTACTCCACAGTCTGTACCTTCTTCTTCTTGCTTGATGATGGCATTTTTTTCAAATTAATTTTCTTTCTGCGTGATTTATTTCATTGTATGTTCTCTTATCTCATACAAAAACACATTCACACACACACACGGCACTGGGACAACAATATAATATACACCAGTCTGTTTTTTTGTTTTGTTTTTTTACATATGTTGGCTCACTTTCTCAGTGTGGGTAGTGCCAAAAACAGAACAAATGTCTAGTTAAGGTAAAAATAGGTTGTCACGGCAACTGCGCTGAGGTATTGTTGCTGTGGAGTTTTACAATGAAAGAGGATGGCATGGTACTTGAAAGCCCAGGTGGGGGTGGGAGACAAATACACCTATTCCATCACTACTCCGCTAATATCTCTTACAATTGCTCAGTGCAAGCAATGAGATGGAAACATATTGCGGCGAGGAGGATAGGCAAGACGGAGAAAGCCCTTGCCTTGAGGCTGGCCGTGCCAGCGAGGTTGGACAGTAAAATAAAACCCAACGTGTGTTACTGTGGTGGAAAAATCTATTTGTAATCATGGTGCAATCTCTCTTTCTCCCTTTCTTTCTTTCCCTCCTTCCTGTTTCCAGCAATAGACTTATTATACGGGGGAATTTATTGTTTTGTGTGTCAAGACTACATATACGACAAAGACATGGAGCAGATTGCCAAAGAGGAACAGAGGAAAGCCTGGAAATTGCAAGGTAGAACATTTTGTTTTCTTACAGAGAACTTAATCCAGCTTTTGAAACAAGGCCACTTGATATTTCAGTGCCATCACATGTGTGTTCCTATCCACAGGCATAGGGGAGAAATACACAACATGGGAGCCGACCAAGAGGGAGCTAGAATTATTACGACACAATCCAAAGCGGAGGAAAATCACTACAAACTGTACCATAGGTAAGCAATATACTGCACTGTTCACTGTGTGTCTCTCTACATGTACCTATGGTGCAAGTGTATTTGGGGTCACTCTTGCATTTATTTTTGATACCCAAGGTCAACAGTACCGGGTAGCCCCACAGGCAATACACAGTGTTCCCTTGCTGATACTGCACACCACAACAGAGCTGAATTTGTGTTTGTGTCTCCCCAGTAGGCCTGCACGATTCAGGGGAAAATGTGAATCACGATTTCTTTTGCTTAGAATTGATATCACGATTCTCTGCAACAGGTTTTTTCTCAAGAAGTGTAATATTTAATGCACACATGAACCATGACAAAACAACACAAATTGGCAGTACCAAACAAAGAGAGTTTTTTTGGCACCTATAGCCAGTGATGGGAATAACGCCATTATAAAATAACGGCGTTGCTAACGGTGTTAGCTTTTTCAGTAACGAGTAATTTAATTGAATACTCTTCACATCTTCAGAATCAGAACTACTCTGTTGATCCCCGAAGGGAAATTCTTAATAATACTTAATAATGCCGTTACCGCCAAAAAGTGCGGCACGTTACTATAAGACCAAGTTGATCTCTGAGGCGAGAGGCAAAGACTTTTTTTCTTCCTTAGTTAGTGGGCCGTGCATGAGACAAGCACATAAATGCTATTGATTGTCTGAGGTTGAGTAACATCTCAAGGTAAGCCAATCAGAGGTAGAGTTAGGTGGGTGTTGGAAAGCATGCATAGTCCGACACACAATGAACGTCACAAGAGAGTCAGTCAACGAGAGACAGGTATGGCGTTATGAAATCACCACACACACACACAGACATGCTGGCTCAACGCACGCACCAGCGCAAAAGTATAAACATCAGGCTACTTACATTATTTGCACTACAAAGAGTGTATATATTTGTTTTTTATTTTTGCTTTAGTGCTTAACAAGCATTTATTTAATTTTGTCCAGTTGTGGCCTGTTGAGGGGCAAAACATCTGTTATTTGTATTCTTCCACTAGACATAATATCTACGTATATGGCATCTGATTGGAGGCTAGTCTCACTTTGTCCC
>NC_045747.1:9351699-9351899 GCF_008692095.1 Etheostoma spectabile
TAAAATAGTTTAGATTTGTGTACAGTTTCTGTTAATAATGTATTATATTAAGTGTCCCTTTCATTATAATATTCAGATTTACCATAAATTATTGAACATGTGCATGTATTTTAAGTCCATTTTAAGTTACTTGAAAATAATGCTTTAGTTACTTTCTCAAGTAACTAGTTACTTTTATAATTTGTAACTGAGTATCTAAT
>NC_045747.1:9351909-9354073 GCF_008692095.1 Etheostoma spectabile
TTTGGAAGAAGTAACTAGTAACTGTAACTAATTACTTTTTTTAAAGTAACTTGCACGACACTGCCTATAGCACATTGCACATCACCACCAGCCTGTAAACATAAAGGCTTCAGTGAAGAGAAGGAAGCGGAGAGCATTGCAGCGCTTGGAGCACTTTAAAAACTATTTTATACAGTCTGTTTAAAACTCACAGAAGAAAGTAGTAGGTGTTTGTGATGCAGTTGGCTCATAAAATTCAGAATCAAAGTCATAACATTTTTTTGTTTAAAAGTTATTTAAAAATGAAGTTGTGAACCGGGTGAATCGAGATTGCGATTTTAGACCAATTGCAGGCCTACTCCCCATAACTTTGTTTTTTCTCTGTGCAGTTTTCTCAGTGTTTTGTTTTCTTCCTGCTTTCTGTGACCTGTCACTCTGATTTTGTTCATGTGCGTTTGCTGGTGTTTCTTTCCCTGTGCCCACTGTCTTTTGCCATCCTTAGCTCTTTTGAAGAGCTTGGTTGGTAGCTCTGATTGGGCATTAGACTGTGTCTGTGCACACCAGGACCAGTCAGAAGTATTAAAGCTCAGAGAGCTTTCTTCCAGAACCAAACCTTGCTCAATTGGATTAGACCCAAGACCTCGCTGTGTCTCACCTGTTCTACTGGGCATTATTGGATCACTGTAGCTTTACTCTCTCACTCTAAATGAATCCATTCACAGCCTTGGGGTCTGCTCCAGGATACACACTGTTTTGTTGGCAACAAAAGTAGTGTTTGTGTGTGGTGTGTGTGTGTGTGTGTGTGTGTGTGTTGGTGTGTGTGTGTGGTGTGTGTGTGTGTGTGTGTGTGTGTGTGTGTGTGTGTGTGTGCATAATCCGCAAATAGTTACGATATCAATAAGCTGCCAATTATTGTTTAGATTGATTGTGTAATAGTTTGCTATATAAAATAACAGTAGGAATCTCCTGAACCCCAAGCTAATGTCGTCATATGCTTGTTTAGTCTGACCATTGGTTGCTCTTTCACTTTCCCCACCCAGATTTTATCCTGTCGTTCTGCGGTTTGAATTGGCGGCTCCCTCGGTCACAGGCTTGCGTCTCTAACCTTTAGGCCACCACTGCCTCCATTAACCTAGACCCAAATATACTGTATTCAGTCCACTGTCACAGCTGAAAGTTCTCCCACTTGAGAATCCGTAACTAGGATGTATTTGGAATTTTTGCTTTAGTAGTGACTTAAATTCAAAAATTAGTCATTAAAAATTGTAAAATAAAATATCAATACATGTGTGGTTCTTTTTTCTAATTTTGATGGTTTCTAATAAGCAAGGTTAGCACAGCTAAACCTCTGTGTCCAGAAATCAGGTCCTTTAACATAGATTCAAATTCCCTCCATGGCAGCGGTATGAATCCGAAGCACTGTCCTGTTTAATCTTCATTCCCATGTTGATCTCACCTTTTTTTTCTCTTCTTGTCCTGCAGGTTTACGAGGGTTAATAAACTTGGGCAACACATGTTTCATGAACTGTATTGTTCAGGCCCTAACACACACGCCGCTGCTTCGAGACTTCTTTCTCTCCGACAGACACAAGTGCGAGATGCAATCAAACTCCTGTCTGGTGTGTGAGATGTCGCAGCTCTTTCAGGAGGTATGATGTGTGTGTGTGTGTGTGTATGTGTGTGTGTGGTTGTTACTAAGGTTTGTTTAATCACGCAAAGAAAGAATAATTCATAATTTTGGTTCATACTGAACCATGGTTGTATGGAAAATCATATAATACAGAACATACTCTGCAGTGTAAACCACTGCAGAAGGCTGAGTCACTGTTGAGCTCTTTTGAGTCCAAAGAGGAAGGCAGAAAGGAGGAAAAAATCCTGCTTGAAAGGAATGTACAGAGCCACATGCAAATGAATAAGCAGAATACAGTACTTAGACTTTTATTGAACTTGGTCTGTCAATGCGAATTATGTTGCATAGCCACTTAATCTCAGCTCTTTGATAAACAAATTTGGCATTTTAGATCTAACAAACTCATTGGCCCTGCATGTTATGTAATATCTGCCTTGTCTGCTCCCACACTGCCTCGCTTTTTTCTTACACCTCTCACTTCCCAGTATATATGGGCCCACAGATGGCAGGTGGTGCTATAATGGGTTGAGTCATTAACACCCCCCCCCCCCCCCC
>NC_045747.1:9354098-9361442 GCF_008692095.1 Etheostoma spectabile
TCATTCTTCTCACACACACACACCCCTACCCGGTCTCAGTTGGCTTAACCATTCAGCTACATTATATATATATATACACATATATATATATATATATGTCGCTTATATGTCGCTTGTGTACAAATTGACCTGAAGTGCCGCTGAAATATATTTCTAATCAAGATTTATTTACAAGAAATGTGCAAAACGAAACTTTCAAAAAGTATTCTAATATTCACAGCTTGGCAAAGCCCATTGAGTCAATTTTTGCAAAGACATAAGTGTTGTCGCCTTGTCATATGAGCTTCACCTGTGACTAACAATGGATCAATTAGGTCTCAGGTGTGTATAAAAACAACCCCAGTACACTAGACCTTCACATCAACTGCAACTAGACATCTGCAAGCATGCCTAAGATTCACCCTGAGACTAAAGTTTTGATTATCAAGAGGCTGAGACCAGATCCACTGCTGATGTGGCAGACACCTTCAATGTGTCTCAGCATCAAGTACAGAGGATAAAAAAAACCATTTGAAGACACTGGAGACGTTTTTGACAAGGGAACGTTTGTGGGCTCAAAAATCCAAGGCCAGCCTTTCTACTGCAGCAGAGCTCCACGAGCCTGGTCCTGAAGTCCTGTGTCAACCTGACTGGTTGTCGGATTCTGTCTTGAAATGGCCTCCATGGTTGAATCAGTGCCCAGAAGCCAGCACTAAACAAAAGACAATTGAAAAACTGTGGCATTTGCCAAGGCCCACAGCCTGCTAAAAGGAGGATGATGGAAAAGTGGAAGAAGTGGATTTTTCAGATTAATCTTCGGTTGAATTACACCACAGTTGCCGCAAATATTGCTTGGAGACCTACTGGAGCCCTCATGGATCCAAGATTCACCCAGAAAACATGAAGTTTGGTGGTGGAAAAATCATGGTCTGGGGTAACATCCAGTATTGGGTGTGTGAGAGATCTGCAGGGTGGAAGGCAACATCAATAGTCTCAAATACCAAGAAATTTTAGCTACCTCTTATATTCCCAACCATAAAAGAGGCCAAATTCTGCAGCAGGATGGTGCTCCATCGCATACTTCCATCTCCACTTCAAAGTTCCTCAAGGCGAAGAAGATCAAGATACTCCAGGATTGGCCGGCCCAGTCACCAGACATGAACATCAGTGAGCATATGTGGGGTAGGATGAAAGAGGAAGCATGGAAGACCAAACCAAAGAATATTGATGAACTCTGAGAGGCAGCAAGACTGCTTTCCTAGCTATTCCTGATGACTTCATCAATACATTGTATGAATCCTTGCCAAACCGCATGGATGCAGTCCTTCAAGCTCATGGAAGTCATACAAGATATTAAATTTGGATCTCACAGCACCACTATTTAATTTGCGACATATTTAGTATTTGCAGTAAATTTGTTCAATTTATGTATAGGCGACAAAACTTTTGTCTTGGCAAAATTTGACCTTCTGTCTTGTTTAAATGATAAATCTTGTTTCAGTGAAACTAATTATTTCAGTGCATTGAACATCATTTGTGAGGGTTTTAGCTTTTCATATGAGCTATTTTTACACCAATTGATTAATTAAAAGTCAGGTTATAGCAGGTGTTCTACAAAATAGATAAGCGACAAGACTTTGTCAGGGACTTGTGTGTATGTAGTAGTATGTTGTATGTAGTATGTTGTATGTAGTATGTATGTATGTTATATATTATATATATATAGGATTATATATATATAATATATATATGCGCTCACCTCTATCACCCAGGGAGGCAGACTTGATAGAGTATTCAGCTTTGTGTGGAACAGAAAAATCAGGGTCAGTCATACAAGAAAAATAATCTATTAAAAGTTGCAAAACACAAAAAAAATCACCTTCTACCTTACGCCTAGTCCCCAACTCTCTAATTCCATTGCTGCTTTCATCCTCCATCTTTGTTCTGTTTTCAAACCACCCCCGAATCGTCATCAAACTCTTCTGACTCTGCAGAGACAGTTTTTCTTTTTTTCAAACTACCAAAAAAGAAGCAGTTTTTGTAAGATTCAAAAGACATGTCAGCGTGGCATGTTTCCCCTCTCACAGTTCCATCACATTTCAGAGAGACTGTGAGAAAAACCAAGGTGTGTGAACATCTTCGTGTTGAGAAATTAGAGCCCTCTCTGGCATTAATAAGGTCTGGTTGGAACTTCATTGTAGTGTTTGCATCCTGCAAACTTTGGGCTCTCTCTGCGGTCTCTTACTTTCTTACCCCATCTCCTGACCTTGACCTGGATTGTCACTCACTCTATTTCCAACGACAACGCAATACTTCACAGATGGATGTTTTTCCTCCAAACGCCAATCAGTTCTTCGTCTTCTGTCTTGCGCATCAAACCTCTCGCTCTAGTATGTGCTGTCATTAGAGCTAGTGCTGTTAGGCGACACATGGTAAAATTATGAATTGGTTTAAAATTAGAATTATAGAAAGTAGCTTCTGAAAGAGTCAGAAAATCACCTTGACTGAAATAGTGGTTCAGCCATGATCACAGTGAACAATGAGCAATGAAATTGGCAAAGATGTGATAAAATATAATGCACCCAGTAAAACCTGGGGAATAGACTAACAAATGCTCCTCTTCACCCCCACCCCTCTCCCATTTTTCTTTGCTCTCAGTTCTATTCGGGCCACCGGTCACCCCACATTCCCTTCCGGCTGCTGCACCTGGTGTGGACTCATGCACGTCACCCCGCAGGCTACGAGCGCAAGACGCCCACGAATTCCTCATCGCAGCATTAGACGTTCTACATAGGCACTGCAAAGGGACACCATCAGTAAGCTATATACTATCCATATGTCATTCCCAGTGTGCATACTGCATTTTTTTTTTTCTTTCAAATTTTCTGCAGCCCAAGATGGAGCTCGTTCAAGTCGGACTGATTGGGAAACTCATCAAAGAGCAGTGTCTGTACCTACTGCCCCGATCCATCATGTGGAGCTATACCTTAGATCTACCCATGGAGCACAGTGCCTTACTTTACTTGAAGCATACTGAAGGAGGAATGGTAATAGTGTTGACTAAAGGGACAGGAAGCAAGCGTGTGAGGAATGTCAATAGGCCTTGCTGGTGCATGACAGGCGATCACCCACGACCTGCAGTAATGTTTACTACTAATAGCTAGAATCCAGAGAGTTGTGAAGTGGCGGAGAGGCTGCGCTGCAGGGTAATGGATAAGTGAGAAAGGGGCCGGACAGAGTCTTTCAGAGGAGCTAAACAGGTTGTTGCCGTTATCTGGGTATCTATTTATACTTTCTGCTGTGGTCCACAGGAGATGACAATGGGAAGAAGGCCAACAATCCAAACCACTGTAACTGCATCATGACCAATCTTCACTGGGGGCCTGCAATCAGATGTTACCTGTCAAGTTTGCAGTATGTTTGTGTGTTATCTTGTGTGTTGGGAATAAACTGTGTAAAAATGCAATTTACCGAAATAAAGCCCCATCTAAGATCTTGCTGCCCATTCATGTTGACGGAGTATACATGAGCACCTATTCCCCTTTCCTTCATTATACTCATTCATATCATCATCCATCATCAATCCGATTGCATAGTTTCCTCTCTCCAATGGGCTGATTGATGTGGACACCACCTGTCTTCCAGAGTGGGTGAACCACTGGATGTGTCCTCTCCACTGCTATTATTAAAAGGCCCGGGCCCTGCAGAGCTGCTGTAAGGGCGGTTGTCTAGACAGCCTCACAACCCAAGCGCGCCATGCCCCTGAGCGGTCCTGTCACATTAACATTAGCATGCTGCACTGAACGCAAAGCACCTCGCCCAGACTAGCAGGCAAGCTGAGCCCAGCTCAATGCCCATGTACCTGCCTCACAGTGAATAAAGAGACTGCTGATGCAAAAAAAAAAAAATGCATTCCTCAAGGCTTTCTCAACAAAAAGTGGTATCATAATCTTGCCATATTACTGCAGTGTTGCTCTCTCACCATGTAAATGCATGCCTCCTTGCCTTAATAGCCACCTGTGGTACCGCTGGGTGTTACAGACACCATGACTCACTAATCAACAATGATAGAGTACTGCATGCATTCTACACTGAAAGCCTCCATTTTGCCAAGGCTGCAGTCCATCCTTCATTGGGCTGTAATAATACAACTTCCATATGTTAGGCCAATTTTCTCTGATGTAACACTTAATTGAATTGCAAATGGACCTGGAAGAACAGTGTGTAATTTATGCACATGACACACTCAATCTTCCAGTAGGATTAAACAAAAACATGATCAGAATCTTCAGAGGTTTTGTATGCCATCTAGTTCATCCTTTCATCATGACCTGTAGTAAAGGACCCACAAACTACACACAACACAACAGTATTTATTCAACTTCATCAAACTCTTTTTTTTTTTCTCTAGCGGGTTTCCACGACGATAGATCCATTCTGGGACATCAGTCTGGACCTTCCTGGCTCATCAACGCCTTCTGGCCCCTCAGCCCGGGGGGGATGGCACACAGTCAATGGAGAGAGCCATCTGTCAGGGTCCACCACTCTCACAGACTGCCTACGCGGTACAGCTTCAGTCAGCTGAATCAGACAGATTGCCTTTTTTTCTGCCTGTCCGAGTTTCTCTTTTTATATAAAAACATTTGCAAGGAAAGGAGGGACTGCATTTTTTCAATTGGCTTATTTCCTGTATCCCTTCTGCCACCTCTCCAATTTTTGGATATCAATGTTCCATTGAAATGAATTCATTTATCCCTCCACTTGTTTGAGGGGTCACTATTGTGTCTGCTAGGCACAACAACCTGTTATCCCTGGATCTCATCTTCCATCATCACAAGGCTGGCAGGGCAGAGTCACCTCTCAAATCTCCTCTACTGCCTCTTCATTCTTGCAATTTTTCCTTCTCTCTTATCTATTTCATTCCCTCTCCTCTCCCATTCCAATCCCCTGTGCCCTCACCCTCTACCTCTCACATTTGTCTCATCCCCACCTCGCCTTCTTCCTTCAGACTTTATTTTTTTTTACTGCAGCACCTACACATCCCTAGTTGCTGCAGCAAGTCCTTAAAGTACAGAACTGGTTGTGCTGTTGCCGTGGTGATAGAAGCATTGGCATTACCAGCAAGGCTTTGGGTTGGGTGGGGTGACATACAGACTGGCCGCACCAAAACTCGGCATGCAAACATGATGCACAAGCCCTGAAATCTTCCGATTACTTCAGATCGTATGAAGTATAACTAGGTGAGATCAAAGGGTTTAGTAACATAGCAAAAGAAAATATAAACTATCTTCCTTCCCAGTTTTCACTTCCGTCTCTTGTTTGCCCACATGTTCTCTACTTGTTCACACCCTCTTTCTTTTATTCCAACCCTCCCTCTGCAGGTTTACGCGGCCAGCCAGCATCTAGGAAGCAGTGCCAAAATCAAGTGTGGCGGTTGCCATAGCTACCAGGAATCTACCAAACAGCGACAATGAAGAAGCTCCCCATCGTAGCATGTTTCCATCTTAAAGTGAGTCAGCCAGTGACGTGTACTGCCAATATCACTTCTTACAATTTCTGTCACTTTCTGCACATTTTATTATTTCAGGCTACAGAGCTTAAAATTTCAAATATTAAGCTTTAAAAAAGTCTTCACTGAAGCCGTCTAGGTCTTAAATTATTTCAAATAGGTCTCATTTTCCTGTGTCGTGCAGTTTTTTAAAATTCCGTGATTTTTTTTTTTTTTAAATAAGCGAGACCCCAACCTCAGCTCCGCAACTTCCGTATACAACCTACGTGTCGCTGTGGATCAGAGCCAGCACTAAGAGCGGAGGTGTTTGGTCTCCTTCACAAGGTGACTAAACACCAGTCCTATAATGCGAAAGATATGGGGGAATTGTTTCAGACAATGTATGGTCTCAAAAAGGTCTTGTTAAAGTCTTAAGTTTGAGTGGTAAAACATGCAGAAACCCTTAAATAGGGTGTGTGAATCTAGAACTTATTTTTTCATAATTTTGTCCTATTTAGTTATCTTATTTAGTTTTGATATTTTTTTTTTTTTGAAACAGCATTCTTACTATTACAATAAATAATATAAACTGTAACAGATGCTAATTTGTTCTTGTGTGTATACAGTTTACATCTGATGGAGGAAAATTTCAGATTTTGCAGTGCTTTAGCTTCTGTTACACTGTGTTCAATTCAATTCAGTGGTTGGTGCATTACCTCCTACTGTGTAGCCCTTTCACCCGAGTGTCCCAGGACACCCATGACTTCAATGACTCGTGCCGTCCTCCGCTGGCCATGTTTTATTTTATCATAACGTACTGGGGGGCCTATAATGTATTTATGACATTCATAGGAACATGCTTCAAGAAGATTGTCAGATCATTCCAAGCCTGTCATTAACTTGTTGTGAATGTGTAAATGTGTTACAGACAGGGTGGAAAAAGCATTCTCACTAGCTGTGTTTTTGTATTGTAATGATGATGCTTGTTATTCTAAATGTGTTCTTTCCCTCCCCCACACTCCTCACTTCTCTTTACCATTATTCGCCCCTTCCCCCTCTCTCTCTCTTATGCTTCTTCTCTGGCCATCTCCAGCGGTTTGAGCACTCTGCCAAATGCGGAGGAAGATCACTACATATGTTTCCTTCCCCAGAGTTAGACATGACGCCATTCGGCATCAGGTAAGCCTCTATCTAAGCTTTTCTACCCATAATTGACCTTGTCCGCCAGTCTTCAAATCCAGATATAAATGCACAGATATTTCTAAAAAACAACCCGTACAGCCATTTTAAACGTTTGTACATACTATATGATGATACTACATACTGTACCTACAGGAATTGCACACATTGCATCTCTGCCAAAACGGAATAATCCTATAAATATGTTAAATGTCAGAAAGACAGCAGTAGCTGTAATGCCCCACCCCGTGCTGTAGCATCCATTCAGCTCTGTTCAGCGACCTTAAGATCATTCATAGATGCGATCTCTGCCACCTAGTGGCTCATTCTGCCACCTAGTGGATTATGTGTCAGTGTAGCATGTTCATGCATGCATGGAGCTTTAAAAATGTAATGTCTTTTACTCTTTTCTGTCCGCAGTAAAGAGAGCAGAATGAAGGGCAGTATCAACAGACGGTTGATGTACTAAACAACGACAATAAGTGAGTACCTTGAAAAAATGTACTACAGCAAACTAATTTTAACCTGCTGCTTCACAGCAGTACAGACATAAGCGAAATTCTCCTCAATTGACCTGAAGTGCCGCTGAAATATATTTCTAATCAAGATTTATTTACAAGAAATGTGCAAAACGAAACTTTCAAAAAGTATTCTAATATTCACAGCTTGGCAAAGCCCATTGAGTCAATTTTTGCAAA
>NC_045747.1:9361467-9369665 GCF_008692095.1 Etheostoma spectabile
GACATTAAGGTGTTGTCGCCTTGTCATATGAGCTTCACTGTGACTAACAAGGATCAATTAGGTCTCAGGTGTGTAAAAAACAACCCCAGTACACTAGACTTCACATCAACTGCAACTAGACATCTGCAAGCATGCCTAAGATTCACCCTGAGACTAAAGTTTTGATTATCAAGAGGCTGAGACCAGATCCACTGCTGATGTGGCAGACACCTTCAATGTGTCTCAGCATCAAGTACAGAGGATAAAAAAAACCATTTGAAGACACTGGAGACGTTTTTGACAAGGGAACGTTTGTGGGCTCAAAAATCCAAGGCCAGCCTTTCTACTGCAGCAGAGCTCCACGAGCCTGGTCACTGAAGTCCTGTGTCAACCTGACTGGTTGTCGGATTCTGTCTTGAAATGGCCTCCATGGTTGAATCAGTGCCCAGAAGCCAGCACTAAACAAAAGACAATTGAAAAACTGTGGCATTTGCCAAGGCCCACAGCCTGCTAAAAGGAGGATGATGGAAAAGTGGAAGAAGTGGATTTTTCAGATTAATCTTCGGTTGAATTACACCACAGTTGCCGCAAATATTGCTTGGAGACCTACTGGAGCCCTCATGGATCCAAGATTCACCCAGAAAACATGAAGTTTGGTGGTGGAAAAATCATGGTCTGGGGTAACATCCAGTATTGGGTGTGTGAGAGATCTGCAGGGTGGAAGGCAACATCAATAGTCTCAAATACCAAGAAATTTAGCTACCTCTATATTCCCAACCATAAAAGAGGCCAATTCTGCAGCAGGATGGTGCTCCATCGCATACTTCATCTCCACTTCAAAGTTCCTCAAGGCGAAGAAGATCAAGATACTCCAGGATTGGCCGGCCCAGTCACCAGACAGAACATCAGTGAGCATATTGTGGGTAGGATGAAAGAGGAAGCATGGAGACCAAACCAAAGAATATTGATGAACTCTGAGAGGCAGCAAGATGCTTTCTAGCTATTCCTGATGACTTCATCATACATTGTATGAATCCTTGCCAAACCGCATGGATGCAGTCCTTCAAGCTCATGGAAGTCATACAAGATATTAAATTTGGATCTCACAGCACCACTATTTAATTTGCGACATATTTAGTATTTGCAGTAAATTTGTTCAATTTATGTATAGGCGACAAAACTTTTGTCTTGGCAAAATTTGACCTTCTGTCTTGTTTAAATGATAAATCTTGTTTCAGTGAAACTAATTATTTCAGTGCATTGAACATCATTTGTGAGGGTTTTAGCTTTTCATATGAGCTATTTTTACACCAATTGATTAATTAAAAGTCAGGTTATAGCAGGTGTTCTACAAAATAGATAAGCGACAAGACTTTGTCAGGGACTTGTGTGTATGTATAGTATGTTGTATGTAGATGTTGTATGTAGTATGTATGTATGTTATATATTATATATATATAGGATTATATATATATAATATATATATGCGCTCACCTCTATCACCCAGGGAGGCAGACATTGATAGAGTATTCAGCTTTGTGTGGAACAGAAAAATCAGGGTCAGTCATACAAGAAAAAATAATCTATTAAAAGTTGCAAAACACAAAAAAAATCACCTTCTACCTTACGCCTAGTCCCCAACTCTCTAATTCATTGCGCTTTCATCCTCCATCTTTGTTCTGTTTTCAAACCCACCCCCGAATCGTCATCAAACTCTTCTGACTCTGCAGAGACAGTTTTTCTTTTTTTCAAACTACCAAAAAAGAAGCAGTTTTTGTAAGATTCAAAAGACATGTCAGCGTGGCATGTTTCCCCTCTCACAGTTCCATCACATTTCAGAGAGATGTGAGAAAAACCAAGGTGTGTGAACAATCTTCGTGTTGAGAAATTAGAGCCCTCTCTGGCATTAATAAGGTCTGGTTGGAACTTCATTGTAGTGTTTGCATCCTGCAAACTTTGGGCTCTCTCTGCGTCTCTTACTTTCTTACCCCATCTCCTGACTTGACCTGGATTGTCACTCACTCTATTTCCAACGACAACGCAATACTTCACAGATGGATGTTTTTCCTCCAAACGCCAATCAGTTCTTCGTCTTTCTGTCTTGCGCATCAAACCTCTCGCTCTAGTATGTGCTGTCATTAGAGCTAGTGCTGTTAGGCGACACATGGTAAAATTATGAATTGGTTTAAAATTAGAATTATAGAAAGTAGCTTCTGAAAGAGTCAGAAAATCACCTTGACTGAAAATAGTGGTTCAGCCATGATCACAGTGAACAATGTGAGCAATGAAATTGGCAAAGATGTGATAAAATATAATGCACCCAGTAAAACCTGGGGAATAGACTAACAAATGCTCCTCTTCACCCCCACCCCTCTCCCATTTTTCTTTGCTCTCAGTTCTATTCGGGCCACCGGTCACCCCACATTCCCTTCCGGCTGCTGCACCTGGTGTGGACTCATGCACGTCACCCCGCAGGCTACAGACGCAAGACGCCCACGAATTCCTCATCGCAGCATTAGACGTTCTACATAGGCACTGCAAAGGGACACCATCAGTAAGCTATATACTATCCATATGTCATTCCCAGTGTGCATACTGCATTTTTTTTTTTCTTTCAAATTTTCTGCAGCCCAAGATGGAGCTCGTTCAAGTCGGACTGATTGGGAAACTCATCAAAGAGCAGTGTCTGTACCTACTGCCCCGATCCATCATGTGGAGCTATACCTTAGATCTACCCATGGAGCACAGTGCCTTACTTTACTTGAAGCATACTGAAGAGGAATGGTAATAGTGTTGACTAAAGGGACAGGAAGCAAGCGTGTGAGGAATGTCAATAGGCCTTGCTGAGTGCATGACAGGCGATCACCCACCGACCTGCAGTAATGTTTACTACTAATAGCTAGAATCCAGAGAGTTGTGAAGTGGCGGAGAGGCTGCGCTGCAGGGTAATGGATAAGTGAGAAAGGGGCCGGACAGAGTCTTTCAGAGGAGCTAAACAGGTTGTTGCCGTTATCTGGGTATCTATTTATACTTTCTGCTGTGGTCCACAGGAGATGACAATGGGAAGAAGGCCAACAATCCAAACCACTGTAACTGCATCATGACCAATCTTCACTGGGGGCTGCAATCAGATGTTACCTGTCAAGTTTGCCAGTATGTTTGTGTGTTATCTTGTGTGTTGGGAATAAACTGTGTAAAAATGCAATTTACCGAAATAAAGCCCCATCTAAGATCTTGCTGCCCATTCATGTTGACGGAGTATACATGAGCACCTATTCCTTTCCTTCATTATACTCATTCATATCATCATCCATCATCAATCCGATTGCATAGTTTCCTCTCTCCAATGGGCTGATTGATGTGGACACACCTGTCTTCCAGAGTGGGTGAACCACTGGATGTGTCCTCCCCTGCTATTATTAAAAGGCCCGGGCCCTGCAGAGCTGCGTGTAAGGGCGGTTGTCTAGACAGCCTCACAACCCAAGCGCGCCATGCCCCTGAGCGGTCCTGTCACATTAACATTAGCATGCTGCACTGAACGCAAAGCACCTCGCCCAGACTAGCAGGCAAGCTGAGCCCAGCTCAATGCCCATGTACCTGCCTCACAGTGAATAAAGAGACTGCTGATGCAAAAAAAAAAAAATGCATCCTCAAGGCTTTCTCAACAAAAAGTGGTATCATAATCTTGCCATATTACTGCAGTGTTGCTCTCTCACCATGTAAATGCATGCCTCCTTGCCTTAATAGCCACCTGTGGTACCGCTGGGTGTTACAGACACCATGACTCACTAATCAACAATGATAGAGTACTGCATGCATTCTACACTGAAAGCCTCCATTTTGCCAAGGCTGCAGTCCATCCTTCATTGGGCTGTAATAATACAACTTCCATATGTTAGGCCAATTTTCTCTGATGTAACACTTAATTGAATTGCAAATGGACCTGGAAGAACAGTGTGTAATTTATGCACATGACACACTCAATCTTCCAGTAGGATTAAACAAAAACATGATCAGAATCTTCAGAGGTTTTGTATGCCATCTAGTCATCCTTTCATCATGACCGTAGTAAGGACCCACAAACTACACACAACACAACAGTATTTATTCAACTTCATCAAACTCTTTTTTTTTTCTCTAGCGGGTTTCCACGACGATAGATCCATTCTGGGACATCAGTTGGACCTTCCTGGCTCATCAACGCCTTCTGGCCCCTCAGCCCGGGGGGGGATGGCGACACAGTCAATGGAGAGAGCCATCTGTCAGGGTCCACCACTCTCACAGACTGCCTACGCGGTACAGCTCAGTCAGCTGAAATCAGACAGATTGCCTTTTTTTCTGCCTGTCCGGTTTCTCTTTTTATTAAAAACATTGTGCAAGGAAAGGAGGGACTGCCATTTTTTCAATTGGCTTATTTCCTGTATCCCTTCTGCCACTCTCCAATTTTTGGATATCAATGTTCCATTGAAATGAATTCATTTATCCCTCCACTTGTTTGAGGGGTCACTATTGTGTCTGCTAGGCACAACAACACCTGTTATCCCTGGATCTCATCTTCCATCATCACAAGGCTGGCAGGGCAGAGTCACCTCTCAAATCTCCTCTACTGCCTCTCATTCTTGCAATTTTTCCTTCTCTCTTATCTTTTCATTCCCTCTCCTCTCCCATCCAATCCCCTGTGCCCTCACCCTCTACCTCTCACATTTGTCTCATCCCCACCTCGCCTTCTCCTTCAGACTTTATTTTTTTTTACTGCAGCACCTACACATCCTAGTTGCTGCAGCAAGTCCTTAAAGTACAGAACGTGGTTGTGCTGTTGCCGTGGTGATAGAAGCATTGGCATTACCAGCAAGGCTTTGGGTTGGGTGGGGTGACATACAGACTGGCCGCACCAAAACTCGGCATGCAAACATGATGCACAAGCCCTGAAATCTTCCGATTACTTCAGATCGTATGAAGTATAACTAGGTGAGATCAAAGGGTTTATGTAACATAGCAAAAGAAATATAAACTATCTTCCTTCCCAGTTTTCACTTCCGTCTCTTGTTTGCCCACATGTTCTCTACTTGTTCACACCCTCTTTCTTTTATTCCAACCCTCCCTCTGCAGGTTTACGCGGCCAGCAGCATCTAGGAAGCAGTGCCAAAATCAAGTGTGGCGGTTGCCATAGCTACCAGGAATCTACCAAACAGCGACAATGAAGAAGCTCCCCATCGTAGCATGTTTCCATCTTAAAGTGAGTCAGCCAGTGACGTGTACTGCCAATATCACTTCTTACAATTTCTGTCACTTTCTGACATTTTATTATTTCAGGCTACAGAGCTTAAAATTTCAAATATTAAGCTTTAAAAAAGTCTTCACTGAAGCCGTCTAGGTCTTAAATTATTTCAAATAGGTCTCATTTTCCTGTGTCGTGCAGTTTTTTAAAATTCCGTGATTTTTTTTTTTTTTAAATAAGCGAGACCCCAACCTCAGCTCCGCAACTTCCGTATACAACCTACGTGTCGCTGTGGATCAGAGCCAGCACTAAGAGCGGAGGTGTTGGTCTCCTTCACAAGGTGACTAAACACCAGTCCTATAATGCGAAAGATATGGGGGAATTGTTTCAGACAATGTATGGTCTCAAAAAGGTCTTGTTAAAGTCTTAAGTTTGAGTGGTAAAACATGCAGAAACCCTTAAATAGGGTGTGTGAATCTAGAACTTATTTTTTCATAATTTTGTCCTATTTAGTTATTTATTTAGTTTTGATATTTTTTTTTTTTTGAAACAGCATTCTTACATATTACAATAAATAATATAAACTGTAACAGATGCTAATTTGTTCTTGTGTGTATACAGTTTACATCTGATGGAGGAAAATTTCAGATTTTGCAGTGCTTTAGCTTCTGTTACACTGTGTTCAATTCAATTCAGTGGTTGGTGCATTACCTCCTACTGTGTAGCCCTTTCACACCGAGTGTCCCAGGACACCCATGACTTCAATGACTCGTGCCGTCCTCCGCTGGCCATGTTTTATTTTATCATAACGTACTGGGGGGCCTATAATGTATTTATGACATTCATAGGAACATGCTTCAAGAAGATTGTCAGATCATTCCAAGCCTGTCATTAACTTGTTGTGAATGTGTAAATGTGTTACAGACAGGGTGGAAAAAGCATTCTCACTAGCTGTGTTTTTGTAGTTGTAATGATGATGCTTGTTATTCTAAATGTGTTCTTTCCCTCCCCCACACTCTCTCACTTCTCTTTACCATTATTCGCCCCTTCCCCCTCTCTCTCTCTTATGCTTCTTCTCTGGCCATCTCCAGCGGTTTGAGCACTCTGCCAAATGCGGAGGAAGATCACTACATATGTTTCCTTCCCCAGAGTTAGACATGACGCATTCGGCATCAGGTAAGCCTCTATCTAAGCTTTTCTACCCATAATTGACCTTGTCCGCCAGTCTTCAAATCCAGATATAAATGCACAGATATTTCTAAAAAACAACCCGTACAGCCATTTTAAACGTTTGTACATACTATATGATGATACTACATACTGTACCTACAGGAATTGCACACATTGCATCTCTGCCAAAACGGAATAATCCTATAAATATGTTAAATGTCAGAAAGACAGCAGTAGCTGTAATGCCCCACCCCGTGCTGTAGCATCCATTCAGCTCTGTTCAGCGACCTTAAGATCATTCATAGATGCGATCTCTGCCACCTAGTGGCTCATTCTGCCACCTAGTGGATTATGTGTCAGTGTAGCATGTTCATGCATGCATGGAGCTTTAAAAATGTAATGTCTTTTACTCTTTTCTGTCCGCAGTAAAGAGAGCAGAATGAAGGGCAGTATAACAGACGGTTGATGTACTAAACAACGACAATAAGTGAGTACCTTGAAAAAATGTACTACAGCAAACTAATTTTAACCTGCTGCTTCACAGCAGTACAGACATAAGCGAAATTCTCCTCACTGATGTGGCAGACACCTTCAATGTGTCTCAGCATCAAGTACAGAGGATAAAAAAAACCATTTGAAGACACTGGAGACGTTTTTGACAAGAGGACCGTTTGTTGGCTCAAAAATCCAAGGCCAGCCCATTTTCTACTGCAGCAGAGCTCCACGAGACCTGGTCACCTGAAGTCCCTGTGTCAACCTGAACTGTTTGGATTCTGTCTTGAAATGGCCTCCATGGTTGAATCAGGTGCCCAGAAGCCAGCACTAAACAAAAGACAATTGAAAAACTGTGTGGCATTTGCCAAGGCCCACAGCCTGCTAAAAGGATGGATGATGGAAAAGTGGAAGAAGTGGATTTTTCAGATTAATCTTCGGTTGAATTACACCACAGTTGCCGCAAATATTGATATACTATATACATACATACATACATACATACATACATCATACTACATACAAATACATACATACACAAACAGTCCCTGACAAAAGTCTTGTGTTATCTATTTTGTAGAAACACCTGCTATTAACCTGATTTTAATTAATCAATTGGTGTAAGAAATAGTCATAGAAAAGCTAAAACCCTCACAATGATTAAGCACTGAAAAAATTAGTTCACTGAAACAAGATTTATCTTTAAACAAGACAGAAAGGTAAATTTGCCAAGACAAAAGTTTTGTCGCCTATACATAAATTGAACAAATTTACTGCAAATCTAAAATATGTCAGCAAATAAAAGTGGTGCTGTGAGATCCAAATTTAATATCTTGTATGACTTCCATGAGTGAAGGACTGCATCCATGCGGTTGGCAAGGATTCATACAAGTATTGATGAAGTCATCAGGAATAGCTAGGAAAGCAGTCTTGCTGCCTCTCAGAGTTCATCAATATTCTTGGTTTGGTCTTCCATGCTTCCTCTTCATCCTACCCACATATGCTCACTGATGTTCATGTCTGGTGACTGGGCGGCCAATCCTGGAGTATCTTGATCTTCTCGCCTTGAGGAACTTTGAAGGGAGATGGAGTAGCGATGGAGCCCATCCTGCTGCAGAATTTGGTCTTTTATGGGTGGGAATATAGAGGTAGTAAGATTTCTTGGTATTTGAGACTATTGATGTTGCCTTCCACCCTGCAGATCTCTCACACACCCAATACTGGATGTTACCCCAGACCATGATTTTTCCACCACCAAATCACTGTTTTCTGGGGGAATTTGGATCCATGAGGGCTCAGTAGGTCTCCAGCAATATTTGCGGCAATGTGGGGTAGTCAA
>NC_045747.1:9369745-9400249 GCF_008692095.1 Etheostoma spectabile
ATATATATATATATATATATATATATGCGCTCACCTCTATCACCCAGGGAGGCAGACATTGATAGAGTATTCAGCTTTGTGTGGAACAGAAAAATCAGGGTCAGTCATACAAGAAAAATTAATCTATTTAAAAGTTGCAAAACACAAACAAAATCACCTTCTACCTCTACGCCTAGTCCCCAACTCTCTAATTCCATTGCTTGCTTTCATCCTCCATCTTTGTTCTGTTTTCAACCCACCCCCGAATCGTCATCAAAACTCTTCTGACTCTGCAGAGACAGTTTTTCTTTTTTTCAAACTACCAAAAAAGAAGCAGTTTTTGTAAGATTCAAAAGACATGTCAGCGTGGCATGTTTCCCCTCTCACAGTTCCATCACATTTCAGAGAGAGCTGTGGAGAATAAACCAAGGTGTGTGCAACATCTTCGTGTTGAGAAATTAGAGCCCTCTCTGGCATTAATAAGGTCTGGTTGGAACTTCAT
Organism: Etheostoma spectabile; assembly: GCF_008692095.1. Classification (NCBI taxonomy): domain Eukaryota; kingdom Metazoa; phylum Chordata; class Actinopteri; order Perciformes; family Percidae; genus Etheostoma; species Etheostoma spectabile. The sequence goes on from NC_045747.1 coordinate 9,370,227, forward strand.
TGTAGTGTTTGCATCCTGCAAACTCTTGGGCTCTGCTCGGCTCTCTTACTTTCTTACCCACATCTCCTGACCTTGACCTGGATTGTCACTCACTCTATTTCCAACGACAACGCAATACTTCACAGATGGATGTTTTTCCTCCAAACGCCAATCAGTTCTTCGTCTTTTCTGTCTTGCGCATCAAACCTCTCTGCTCTATGTATGTGCTGTCATTAGAGCTAGTGCTGTTAGGCGACACATGGTAAAATTATGAATTGGTTTAAAATTAGAATTATAGAAAGTAGCTTCTGAAAGAGTCAGAAAATCACCTTGACTGAAATAGTGGTTCAGCCATGATCACAGTGAACAATGTAGCAATGAAATTGGCAAAGATGTGATAAAATATAATGCACCCAGTAAAACCTGGGGAATAGACTAACCAAATGCTCCTCTTCACCCCCACCCCCTCTCCCATTTTTCTTTCCTGCTCTCAGTTCTATTCGGGCCACCGGTCACCCCACATTCCCTTCCGGCTGCTGCACCTGGTGTGGACTCATGCACGTCACCTCGCAGGCTACGAGCAGCAAGACGCCCACGAATTCCTCATCGCAGCATTAGACGTTCTACATAGGCACTGCAAAGGGGACACCATCAGTAAGCTATATAACTTATCCATATGTCATTCCCAGTGTGCATACTGCATTTTTTTTTTCTTTCAATATTTTCTGTCAGCCCAAGATGGCAGCTCGTTCAAGTCGGACTGATTGGGAAACTCATCAAAGAGCAGTGTCTGTCACCTACTGCCCCGATCCATCATGTGGAGCTATACCTTAGATCTACCCATGGAGCACAGTGCCTTACTTTACTTGAAGCATACTGAAGGAGACTGGTAATAGTGTGTACTAAAGGGACAGGAAGCAAGCAGTGTGAGGAATGTCAATAGGCCTTGCTGCAGTGCATGACAGGCTGACTCACCCACAGACCCTGCAGTAATGTTTACTACTAATAGCTAGAATCCAGAGAGTTGTGAAGTGGCGGAGAGGCTGCGCTGCAGGGTAATGGATAAGTGAGAAAGAGGGCCGGACAGAGTCTTTCAGAGGAGCTAAACAGGTTGTTGCCGTTATCTGTGTATCTATTTATACTTTCTGCTCTTTGTGGTCCACAGGAGATGACAATGGGAAGAAGGCCAACAATCCAAACCACTGTAACTGCATCATTGACCAAATCTTCACTGGGGGCCTGCAATCAGATGTTACCTGTCAAGTTTGCCAGTATGTTTGTGTGTCTATCTTGTGTGTTTGGGAATAAACTGTGTAAAAATGCAATTTACCGAAATAAAGCCCCATCTAAGATCTCTGCTGCCCATTCATGTTGACGGAGTATCACATGAGCACCTATTCCCCTTTTCCTTCATTATACTCATTCATTCATCCATCATCCATCTATCAATCCGATTGCATAGTTTCCTCTCTCCAATGGGCTGATTGATGTGGACACCACCTGTCTTCCCAGAGTGGGTGAACCACTGGATGTGTCCTCTCCACTGCTATTATTAAAAGGCCCGGGCCCTGCAGAGCTGCTGTAAGGGCGGTTGTCTAGACAGCCTCACAACCCAAGCGCTGCCATGCCCCTAGAGCTGTCCTGTCACATTAACATTAGCATGCTGCACTGAACTGCAAAGCACCTCGCCCAGACTAGCAGGCAAGCTGAGCCCAGCTCAATGCCATGTTACCTGCCTTCACAGTGAATAAAGAGACTGCTGATGCAAAAAAAAAAAAAATGCATTCCTCAAGGCTTTCTCAACAAAAAGTGGTATCATAATCTTGCCATATTACTGCAGTGTTGCTCTCTCACCCATTGTAAATGCATGCCTCCTTGCCTTAATAGCCACCTGCTGGTACCGCTGGGTGTTACAGCACCATGACTCATCTAATCAACAATGATAATGCGTACTGCATGCATTCTACACTGAAAGCCTCCATTTTGCCAAGGCTGCAGTCCATCCTTCATTGGGCTGTAATAATACAACTTCCATATGTTAGGCCAATTTTCTCTGATGTAACACTTAATTGAATTGCAAATGGACCTGGAAGAACAGTGTGTAATTTATGCACATGCACACACTCAATCTTCCAGTAGGATTAAACAAAAACATGATCAGAATCTTCAGAGGTTTTGTATTGCCATCTATGTCATCATCCTTTCATCATGACCTGTAGTAAAGGACCCACAAACCTACACACAACCACACAGTATTTATTCAACTTCATAATCAAACTCTTTTTTTTTTTTTCTCTAGCGGGGTTTCCACGACGATAGATCCATTCTGGGACATCAGTCTGGACCTTCCTGGCTCATCAACGCCTTTCTGGCCCCTCAGCCCGGGGGGGGATGGCAGCACAGTCAATGGAGAGAGCCATCTGTCAGGGTCCACCACTCTCACAGACTGCCTACGCAGGTACAGCTTCAGTCAGCTGACATCAGACAGATTGCCTTTTTTTCTGCCTGTCAGGTTTCTCTTTTTATATTAAAAACATTTGGCAAGGAAAGGAGGGACTGCCATTTTTTCAATTGGCTTATTTTCCTGTATCCCTTCTGCCACCTCTCCAAATTTTTGGATATCAATCGTCTCCACTTGAAATGAATTTCATTTATCCCTCCACTTGTTTGAGGGGTCACTTATTGTGTCTGCTCAGGCACAACAACCCTGTTATCCCTGGATCTCATCTTCCATCATCACAAGGCTGGCAGGGCAGATGTCACCTCTCAAATCTCCTCTACTGCCTCTTCATTCTTGCAATTTCTTTTCCTTCTCTTCTTATCTTATTTCATTCCCTCTCCTCTCCCCCTAATTCCAATCCCCTGTGCCCTCACCCTCTACCTCTCACATTTGTCTCATCCCCCCACCTCGCCTTCTTTCCTTCAGACTTTATTTTTTTTTTACTGCAGCACCTCACACATCCCTAGTTGCTGCAGCAAGTCTCTTAAAGATACAGAACTGGTTGGTGCTGTTGCCGTGGTGATAGAAGCATTGGCATTACCAGCAAGGCTTTGGGTTGGGTGGGCTGACATACAGACTGGCCGCACCAAAACTCGGCATGCAAACATGATGCACAAGCCCTCGTAAATCTTCCGATTTACTTCAGATCTGTAGAAGTATAACTAGGTGAGATCAAAGGGTTTATGTAACATAGCAAAAGAAAATATAAACTATCCTCTTCTTCCCAGTTTTCACTTCCTGTCTCTTGTTTGCCCACATGTTCTCTACTTGTTCACACCCTCTTCTTCTTTTATTCCAACCCTCCCTCTGCAGGTTTACGCGGCCAGAGCATCTAGGAAGCAGTGCCAAAATCAAGTGTGGCGGTTGCCATAGCTACCAGGAATCTACCAAACAGCTGACAATGAAGAAGCTCCCCATCGTAGCATGTTTCCATCTTAAAGTGAGTCAGCCAGTGACGTGTACTGCCAATTATCACTTCTTACAATTTCTGTCACTTTCTGACAATTTTATTATTTCAGGCTACACTGAGCTTAAAAATTTCAAAATATTAAGCTTTAAAAAAGTCTTCACTGAAGCCGTCTAGGTCTTAAATTATTTCAAATAGGTCTTCATTTTCCTGTGTCGTGCAGTTTTTTTAAAATTCCGTGATTTTTTTTTTTTTAAATAAGCGAGACCCCAACCTCAGCTCCGCAACTTCCGTATACAACCTACGTGTCGCTTGTGGATCAGAGCCAGCACTAAGAGCGGAGGTGTTCTGGTCTCCTTCACAAGGTGACTAAACACCAGTCCTATAATGCGAAGGATATGGGGGAATTGTTTCAGACAATGTAATGGTCTCAAAAAGGTCTTGTTAAAGTCTTAAGTTTGAGTTGGTAAAACATGCAGAAACCCTTAAATAGGGTTGTGTAATCTAGATACTTATTTTTTCATAATTTTGTCCTATTTAGTTATCTTTATTTAGTTTTGATATTTTTTTTTTTTTTGAAACAGCATTCTTACATATTACAATAAATAAATATAAACTGTAACAGATGCTAATTTTGTCTTTGTGTGTATACAGTCTTACATCTGATGGAGGAAAATTTCAGATTTTGCAGTGCTTTAGCTTTCTGTTACACTGTGTTCATAATTCAATTCAGTGGTTGGTGCATTACCTCCTACTGTGTAGCCCTTTCACCGAGTGTCCCAGGACACCCATGACTTCAATGACTCGTGCCGTCCTCCGCTGGCCATGTTTTATTTATCATAACGGTACTGGGGGGCCTATAATGTATTTATGACATTCATAGGAACATGCTTCAAGAAGATTGTCTAAGATCATTCCAAGCCTGTCATTAACTTGTTGTGAATGTGTAAATGTGTTACAGACAGGGTGGAAAACATGCATTCTCACTAGCTGTGTTTTTTGTATGTTGTAATGATGATGCTTGTTATTTCTAAATGTGTTCTTTTCCCTCCCCCCACTCTCTCACTTTCTCTTTTACCATTATTCTGCCCCTTCCCCCCTCTCTCCTCTCTTATGCTTCTTCTCTGGCCATCTCCAGCGGTTTGAGCACTCTGCCAAACTGCGGAGGAAGATCACTACATATGTTTCCTTCCCCCTAGAGTTAGACATGACGCCATTCATGGCATCCAGGTAAGCCTCTATCTAAGCTTTTCTACCCATATAATTGACCTTGTCCCGCCAGTCTTCAAATCCAGATATAAATGCACAGATATTTCTAAAAAACAACCCGTACAGCCATTTTAACGTTTGTACATACTATATGATTGATACTACATACTTGTACCTACAGGAATTGCACACATCTGCATCTCTGCCAAAACGGAATAATCCCTATAAATATGTTTAAATGTCAGTAAAGCATGCAGTAGCTGTAATGCCCCACCCCTGGCTGTAGCATCCATTCAGCTCTGTTCAGCGACCTTAAGATCATTCATAGATGCGATCATTCTGCCACCTAGTGGCTCATTCTGCCACCTAGTGGATTTATGTGTCAGTGTAGCATGTTCATGCATGCATGGAGCTTTAAAAATGCTAATGTCTTTCTACTCTTTTTCTGTCTCCCGCAGTAAAGAGAGCAGAATGAATGGGCAGTATCAACAGACGGTTGATGTACTAAACAACGACAATAAGTGAGTACCTTTGAAAACATGTACTACAGCAAACTAATTTATTAACACTGCTGCTTCACAGCAGTACAGACATAGCAGAAATTTCTCCTCTAGCATAGCAGCACATGCTAAGGACCTGAAGCTTCCAGCTGTGACTTCCCCAAATTAAATCAATTTGAAGCTTATTAAAAGCTGCATAGTTTTCTTCATCCATGACAGTTACAATAGATTTCATTGTCCGGGACGTTTACAGGGAATTTACTTTCTTAATACCATTGACAGGGTGCTTGTAGTAGAGACAAGAAGTAAGTATGCAAGGTGCTCTCTGATGAGGCCTCTAATGCACAAGAAAGACCTGAAAGAGCATCAGTATGGGGTTTAAAAGAAATACAGGTGCCCATATATTGGGAGGATAGTGGGCTTTATGGGATACTTGTGTTTAAGTGAAGTCACACAACAGAACAAAGACAAATTCCCATCTCTTTGTCTTTTATTTCCAGGTATTCCTTGTTTGCTGTGGTCAACCACCAAGGCACATTAGAGAGTGGCCACTACACCAGCTTCATCCGCCAGCACAAAGACCAGTGGTTCAAATGCGATGATGCCATAATCACCAAGGCCAGCATTAAGGATGTACTCGATAGTGAAGGGTAAGAATAGAAACAGGACATTAGCAGCACTTCAAAATGTTATGCAGTATGCAATTTATATCAAATGTTTCTTTCTCTCTCCCCTCCATCAGATATCTCTTATTCTACCATAAACAGTTCCTTGAGTATGAGTAGTCTTTGTGACCACTGACCATGAAGAACCACTGCTTCTACTGTGAGAGCCAATGGACTGGGGACAGGATGAAACACAATTACACAACCTACCTGAAACTCTTTGACTAACCAGTCTGCTCCTCCAGCTCTGGAGGACAAAAATAAAAAGACGTGTGAATTCATGCAACCTTTCAAAAGACAACAAAAACAAACAAGCACTGAGCTACTTCTTGGCATCTACTTGACAAAACTGAATGAAGAGGAGTGTAGAACGAGGAAGAGTCAGGCGTCGTCAGTTCCAGGCTTGGGAGGAGTGAAGAGGTCCCACACCCCTCACGTTCTCTCCCTTCCCCTAGGGGGACAGGGGCTGTCTTGAGTGTTGATTGGGCACATCTGGATTTTTCTTACAGTATTCTGACCCCCTCCACTACACACACACACACACACACACACACACACACACACACACACACACACACACACACACACACACACACACACACACACACACACCCTCTCCATTTCTCTCCCATGGTGCTATCGTTTCAACTGACCAAGCATTTAACTTGATTATGCTGACCAAGCATTTAACTTGATTTGTTGTCATATGCATATGGGACTGAACGCAAAACGTAATAGAATCAACGTGTTATGAACTTTGCAAGAACATTTTTTTTTAAGGTATGGTTATGATTCTTATCATTTGTGAATTTAGTTATTCCGTACTGTATAAATCTCGTATACATCTATTGTTTAAGAGCAAAAAAAACAACATGGGAGAGCTTAGAGACGCTGCCTTTGCCAGTTCCTGGGGATGTGCTGCCATGGAAACTAAGCGGATTTGGACATAAGTGTGCCCTTGTTCCATTATTTACTGTGTTGATTGTTTTATTTTTAAGTCTGGTTGAGGGCAGGGAATATCTATTTTTTTAGCAACACATTGAATTTTTGTTTACTGTTTTTTCAGTGTCTTTATTTTGATTTCTTTTTACATTTCAGTACAGTCATATTTCCCTCTGTTCTTGTACTGGAAATGTTTTTGGACGTGTTATACTTTCATTCTTGTGGAATTGTTGGTATAATGATGGTGATGGTTAAATTGGCTAACCTTTTGCTGTTTATGAATTGTATGTTGAATGTGAGCTTTGGGTTTTGTATGGCATTCTGAAGAGAAGACTCGATACATGAACTCCAAATGAGATCTTATAATGTGAGAATGCGGTGGTCTCGCCTCACTTAACACCTTGAATGCTCTGTGCAAAAACAAAAAAAAAACTGCCCATTTAACAACACTGCATGCAACTGGGCTCTCATGATCTTATATGTGAAAAATTGCCCTCACCATCAACTCCAAGGCCTGGTGCCAATCATGATTTTTTTGAGAGGTTTGGGGATGGGAAGATGGATCATGTGAGATATATATATATATACGGGGTAAAACACATTGCACGTATATGGGCACTGTGCGACCATAGCCTGGTCATGAATACATCAGTGTTAAAACTTCTCCATGGCAACTGTCTGTGTGGCTGGTGTAGACCAGTGTGGTTTGTGGTGTCTTGCCTCTGCAGTGCATTAAACCCAGTGCTCTATTCAATCAGTATGCTGTCAAGTCAGACTCAAGATAATGCACATACACATCAGGGTGTTGTGATCTGTTTTGTTTTTAAATATCACTGATTGTGTATGTACAGTATATATATATATATAAAAAGACTAAAAATATTCACTCATGTATAAGATGAGGGCCCTAACCTATCACAGTAATGCCACATAAAAACACAACTCCTGGTTGTTTAGCTGCTCTATAACTTAAAACAAACATGCATAGCCTTTGGTCTGCTGCAGAACCTCAACTAGAGGGCAACAGCGGATGTCCGAACAGTAAAATCAAAGACTTGTGAAATGATCGCACTTTGGTTTTGATGTATCATGGAGCAGTTAAGGCCACCCAAGGACATTCAGGGATGCAGCTGAAACGAGAAGGAAGAGGAGAGCTTCATTATCCGTTTCAGTGATTAAACTCAGAACAAAACTGGAATGTGTACGTTCTGTCTTTTGTCTCATTCTTCCATTCACACTTTCCATCATTAGGACAAAATATATGTCCCAGATTTGAAACGCTTCTGTTTATTCATGTTGGTGTACTCTTATGGTAGAACACACAAGCGCTGTAAACAGGTTTGTTTGTTTACCAGGAGTTGCTAGGATGAATACAGTCCAACACACTTGCAAACATGCACCTTTTAGGCTTTCTATTAAACTTAGTGTTTTTTTTCTGCCCTGAGAGCAGTTCTAGTTGTATTTGAGTTTGGCGCCACTTTGTGGTTAAACCAAGAAGCTCAGAGGTGTGGAAAAAAAGAATCAAACTTGCTGAATATAATGCAGGTAAACTGAAAAAGGGAATTTATATATCTTCAATGACATATATTTTCCTACTATTTCCTACACAATAATGCATCATGATAATCCAAACGTTTGATTTAATGAAAACATACACTGCTGAAATATTTGGCATCTTTTTGCATTTCTTCATAAAAAACATTTCACATATTTATAGTATTGCATCAACAAAATGACAAGTCACTTATTACTTTATTAAGTTTCAACATAGCCATACACAATCCATGTTTGCTCCATCAAACTTGCTGTTTCATTATAATTTAACAAAGCAGAAACTGGAAAAACATCCATAATGCCAATTTTCTACAGAAACAGCTATACTTTAGACCAATTGTAAGATTTCCTAAAGCTAATGAAACAGTATTTGAGCAATTCAAATAAGGCTCATAAAAATCTAAATACTAAACACCAATGGAGCAAATACTAAATAGAAAATCTGCACTATGGACTTAAGAAAAGCTGCTGAAAAATAAACAAGCACGGTATGAAAAGCCTTTGCCGGAATCATAATTATATCTACAACAGCCAGATGATTTTTACAACACAAGACGTTTGATTTTACATTTTGGGGCACAAAAACTATGCACTTTCATCAGGTTTGATGTAACTGAGGTGTTTGGTTTTGCAGCCTTAACACAGTCTTCTATTTTTTTCGTCAGTTATCTTAGCAATGTCTACATTGATAATTTATGTCCAGATTCATCTCTCTATTATTATTATGCTAATTTGTGTAACCATGGGACCAACGCTCTTGGTCACTGTTGCTATGGAAATATAAGACACTAGAGGTGTGTCATGTCTCTCAATGGTAATAAAATGTTACAGACCAGGTAACAAGTTTCAATACTGCAGAGAGGGAGATTGGATATGGAATTTGATTAGTCATGGATGGTGGTTCACAAATTGTGTGTGTGTGTGTGTGTGTGTGTGTGTGTGTGTGTGTGTGATAACAGCAACAAACAGAGAGTTTGTTGAGTTCCTGGGCGGCTGGGGCTCAGTGGTAGAGCAGTTGCCTGCCAATTGGACGGTTGGTAGTTTAATCCCTGGCCCTGCAGTCCCATGTCAAAGTGTCCTTGGGCAAGACACTGAACCCCGAGTTGCCCCCGATGCTGCGCCATTGGGGTGTGAATGTGTGTGAGTGTTTATCTGATGAGCAGGTGGCACCTTGTACGGCAGCCTCTGCAACAGTGTATGAATGTGTGTGAATGGTGAATGGTTCCTGTACTATGTAAAAGCGATTTGAGTAGTTGTTAAGACTAGAAAAGCGCTATATGAAATACAGCACATTTACATTTACATTTACACAAGGATGATTCTTATAAAGGAACACCAAAGCCTCTTGAGCATAAGTGTTCTAGCCCTTCACAAATTCACGTCACTCAGACACATAGATTCAGAAACAGAAGAGGGTCCAGTGTCATTATACAAAGTGTTTACAAATAGCTTGCAATTGTTTTCTGTACTACAAAACAGTGAAACAATAATAAACGGAACATGTTTTAAATGAATTATGTTTAAATCCATCTTAAATCCCAGTTTACTACTTCCAAGATAGTGACCCATCCATTTCTTGGGAGCAAAATAATCCTTTACAAAATACAATCTAAACAGGTTTTCACGCTCTCAGATGACAAAAAGTCAAAGCTGAGCCACTACTTAGCATTCATACTGAATAATTTAGAATCATGCAGTCTGGTATTTTGATAAATGCCATTACTGTAATAGCTACAAACAATGGCAGCAGCCTTATTATGTTATATACATAAATAATGGTAAATGCCATGACAAAGAATAGTTTCCAACGGAAGGCCAGTAGCAGCGGGCATACAGGGGCATTACTTGATGTAATACTATTCACCATTGTAATAGAGTTTTTATACATCTTAGCAGCACTTTGGTTAGAGGCTGGCTTGGTATATCGAGCCAGTACCATTAAAGTAATCAATTATGCATGTAGCTATATTGAAGCAGCTAGTGACACAGGACAAAATATTTGCCTGCCAACTGAACACTGTTATTCACATTTACATTTGATACATTTTTCACAAGAAAAATTGGTCCCACATTAAATCATTTGACTGTTGTACTACAAAACACAAGAATCAATGGCACTGACATTCATTAGTTACGCACAAGTCAGATTTAGAGTTTCAAAACTAAATGACACTGAATATAAAATCCTCTGACGTTTCACATAGTCTCTTTGTCTATTTCCTGTACAGTTATTTACAGTCAAAAAGTGAAAATAACTTGCAGATGAGACAGAAACAAAATACTATGTTTTTTACTATTAGTTTTTTTTGGGCATGTTTAGACCTTTATTCAACAGGACAGCTGAAAACATGTAAGGGGAGAGAGCGGGGGAATTACATGCAGCAAAGGACTGCCGGTCAGAGTCGAACCCTGGCCCGCTGTGTCGAGGAGTAAACCTCTATATATGGGCGTCCGCTCTACAAACTGAGCTATCCGGGCTCCCGTATGTAGTTATTTTTAAACACTGCAGTAACAGGCCCTCTGCTGTAAACTATGCATATAATCCCGGGTCTCCAGGGAAAATCACCCAGGGGACCATTTGCAAGTGGGCGTTAGTGTTCCTTCTACCTCAATACACTGAGTCAAACAGATTCCATTTTCATTCAAAGCATAGACCAAACAGTTGTATGATCTTCTGATTATGTTATAATGGATTTGTTTCCAAGACAATGTCTCAAAGGCCAATAGAGGAACAGTGCAGTTGGACGTTCTGAAGTTTTTTTTGTCCTCCTTAACAAGAGCCATGTTCTTCTGTGACATGTGTATTATTTAATCATGTATTTTCCCTCTTTGATGTGATCTGAAATATGTTGACAACAGTTGTTATTTGTTTCAGACAGAGATGCTCACAAGTCTCTGAGCTAGAGTCTAAGTCAAGTCTCAAGTCTCTCGTGGTTATAATGAGTGTTGCATCACCTGCTGCATTCTGTCCAGGCTGCTCAGAACACTGCATAGCTAAAAAGGTTTTTCAAACCATGTAAAATGTTATTATGACTCATTTATCTATTATCATGCAGTATTAGCTTGATTAGTAGGTTTGGTATATAATAAAAAATAGGCTATAGCAATAGAACAAAAAAACAAACAAGACAGGAATGCGTTACTTTACAGGAAGCTTTAGTTAATAATTGTATTTTTCCTTGTAACATGAACATACAGTACAGTACAGACCAAATATTGAGGTACTCAGGTTTTCAGGACAATCTTGCTAAAATGAATGAGATGTGGTTGAGCCAGAATGATTTATCTTGATTGCACATATTTAGCATTCAGTGATTCTTTTGTTTGGGCCTTGTTGTCTGAAGATTTAAACCAAAGCTTCTGATCAATGGCATAGCAGCTGCCGGTGCGGTCGCCTTGGTTGTTGTTGTCCTTTAATGTTTGGCGGTGCGCAGTAGATTCGTTACGTATTACGTAAGTAGGTTTACGCAGGGAGGGGAATAACATTCAGCTCATCCAAAGTTTCCTTAAAATAAAGAATGTTCACGAGTCCTGCATCTCGGGTCCTGGCCGAGTCTGAAGTCATTTGAAGACGAGTCTCAAGTCAAGTATGAAGTCACTGTGTGTGCGACATAAGTGCAACTCGAGTCAAAGTCTCAAGCTTGAGTGCCCATCTCTGGTTTCAGATATGTATGAGTCTGTGTGAGTGTGTGTATTCGAGTCATATCACCTTCCTCTCAGATGCTGGTCTGCAGGTCCCCATTCAGCAGAGTACTTTGGGTCTCTGTGGGGTCATTTATCATGCGAGACTTATCCTTCCGGCTGTCGCTGCAATCAGCCTCATCCAGCCCACCCACCTTCTTAAGACACAGAACATTCTGGAAACTCTTTTTGAAGTTCTCCGACAAGAAGGCGTAGAGGATGGGATTGGCACAGCTGTTGGCGTATCCCAAAACCACCACAAAAGCAAAGGTGCTCCTCAGGATGGGAGTAGTGCTGATGGTTCCTGTCACCGAGGTCACGTTGAAGACGTAAAAAGGCAACCAGCAGAAGACAAACACTGCCACCACGATGGACACCATCCGAGTCACCCTTCTCTCTGAGCGCTTCCTCTTGGAGGAGCCCACACGGATGCCTGAGGACTTCACCTTAAAGATGATGAACAAGTAGCAAAGGCAGATGACCAAAAGGGGCAAGAAGAAGCCCAGGATGAAGGTGTAGAACATGAACACTGTGTAGTAGGCCTCTTGTGGCTCGGGCCACACAATGGTGCAGAAGCAGCCATCGTGCTTTGTGATGACTCCGCTGTAGATAACGATGGGCAGATTAACCATCAGTGACACCCCCCACACTGCTAAGTTAATAGTCTTTGCCATGCGCGGCTTGCGCCACTTTGTGGATTTAATGGGATGCACCACAGCTAGGTAGCGGTCGATGCTCATGACCATCAGGCAGAAGATAGAAGTAAACTGGTTCAGGGAGTCGACGGTCATCACCACCCTGCAGAGCACAGGACCAAATGGCCAGTGGACCAGCGCCAGCTGGATGGCGATGAAAGGCAGGCCCAGCATGAAGAGCACGTCGGCCACTGCCAGGTTCAGGATGTAGATGTTGGTAACTGTCTTCATCTTGGCGTAGCGCAGGATGACGTAGATGACGAGGGAGTTTCCGCAGAGCCCCACAGTGCAAACCAGAAAGTACAAACAGGTGATGACCACCGTGCTGGTTTTGTTGAAGCTGTGGTCTGTGTAGTTCCCGTGGAGGTTGGACTCATTGCTTTGCATGAAGCTGTCATACATGAGGTGCTCCGACAGGTTCGTAGGGGACGATGGGAAGATCCAGGAGTCCATGATACCTCACTTTCTCACGCGGATTATGGCATCTCACCTGCACACATAAAGACTTATGTCAGTAACAGCGTAACATACTTTAAAATTACCTTTTTACTAGACAATATTTTGACAATCTGGTTGATAGAGAATTTGATAATCATTCCACTTGATATGGATTATGTCATTTGATTTTATATAATTTATATGATTATATAATTATATGAATGTCACTTTTCTTCAATAGTCACCATCTTCATCAGATATTAAATGTGATCTCTTTCTTCCTTTCTACTTGCTGTTGGATGTTAGTCTGTTTAACCAATGTAATGAGTAGTTTCAATATAAGGGATCCCTATGACTTCATAAATCCATGTTATCTGTTAGAACGCTTTTCTAGATGTTACAGTATGTTTACTTGTGTCTTTTAAAGGTCCCTGGTGTTATCAGTTACTGAGCTGATTGGATCTCCTTCCAAGACTGTGTGGGTGTTTGTAGACTGACTGATTGATATCTTCCTGAGTCTCTTCTTAGCTTTGTTGCGCCTGTTAGGGCAGGACATGGACAGCTTTATCATTCTTATTGGTAGAAAACATTTGTGACCTAATACATTCCCATCCATGCTCCAGGCGACCTTCAACCTGAGCAGAGGTCTAATCAGCCACAATAACTGAAATCACTTGTGTGGGCGTTCAGAGGCATTAAATAAAAAGAACATGTCATTTTTCTAATCAGCCTTAAGACTCTCTGGAGAACAGACCTGATTGATAGCATATGTAAAGGAGAGAACCTCAGGATGTTTGGCTGTGCTTTCTACGTGAGGCCAGACATTCCTTGTGTGTTTTCCTGGCCAGCCACTGCTACTCACTACTTACTCTGCACACCCTACAGTCATAAGCTCTCCCTGGGGAAACGCTTGCCCTTCACATGTTGCTTAATTATCAGCTGCGACGGGTTACACTGAAATATTTGCTGACACATTTTTTATGTTTATTGGGGGGTGTGCATGGATGTAAATTATTCCCAGCCTAAGTAATTGAATGAGTGGAATCACAGTACTGACAATAGCTTTGCCACAGTCAGATTGAAGTCACTGCCAATGCACAGGAGGCAAACATGGTCCGACAACTTAGTATATAACATAAGAGGTTTAATAATGCCAGTGTATCATTTTCAGCCGGGCAGCGGTGCAGGGTGCACACTGCTTGGAGTCTTGTTTTTGGTAAATAAGCGACTACATTTCAGCAAAGGGTGGTCGATTCTCACTATGATACATCAACAAATATTTCCTGAGCAAGATACTTAACTCCTAGTTGCTCCAGAGGTGTGCGACTTCTAATATATAGCAATTGTAAGTCGCTTTGGATAGAAGCATCAGCTAAATGACATTTATTGTAATGTAATGTTTGAGCTCAGGGAAAACACATTGATGTTTATAAAAGTGAACTGTCTGAGTCAGGTGGATGGATATATTATTGAATAATGTAACATTTGGAAAGTCAATGGGAGAAACATATTTTTGTTTGTGTTGCATAAGATAAACAAGCATGATAGTTCATTATTACTATAGAAACAGAGCACAACAGACCACCTTAATAAAAACAATACTCTCTTGAAGCACTTATTTCTGTTGCTGAGGTGGACAACAAATGGAATCTATCACAAGTCACCGATTATGGTTGGTAAGAGTAAGATTTTGTGAACTGTTAAATTGCTGTATTTGAGGCATTGTTCATACTGTGCAACAGGTATTCTTCCATAAAACCAGCCCAGAGACAGCACAGTCAAAAGAGAGAACAATTCAGTTTGCCATCAGAACAACTAGTGAAATAATATTTTAAATAAAGTGGCTACTTCGAAAAATAGTAATAAAAAAATAAAATAGTATGTCAGTATTTTTAGATTTTTCATATAGTGTTTTTTTATCTTAAGTGTCATGGCCATGGATTCTGCTCTAACCTTCGGTTTTAGCAGCTGAAAGGTAGAAGATTAGAAGATGAATATTCAGCTACCTGAATCAATTATTACATGCTCATAGTTAATTATGCAAATCCAGTTTATGGAAAATAAAATATAAATAAGGTCAAGTCAGGAATTCAATTTACAATGTTAGTAAACCCAGCACAGACCCAGCTGAGGGTTTTGTTTCAATACACATGCCAGAACATCATAATTTTACCAGTTAACAGTACAATTGCATAGTGAAACAATGAGACACGGCAGTAAATATTGCAGCGAGTGCTTACAATGTCCAACATGCTCAACTTGACAAATTGTTTACAATGTACAAACTTAATTTGAACGGAATAATCACAATAACTTGCTGATGTAGGATACTATCTTCGCACATCTGAGACAATTCACCAACCACTCTACTGTGAGTCAACAAAGTATCGTCTTACCTGCAAATGGATTTAATCTCATTATCTACAAGATGCGCCACTTCTGTGCGGATGAAAGTATTTCAGTGTTTAGGGCTGACTCATCTTCTTCATCTCCAAATATTTCTAGTTTTTCTCACTGGCATCAAATTAGGAAACCTCTCTGCAATGTGATTTTTCCTTTAAATAATCCCATAATCTAGCCTGCATCACACACGACGAGAAAATGACAGAAAAGGTCGGACAATTAAATAAAATACAAACGTGCTCTGCACGAAGCTCCGATTCGCTCGTGGTGTGATGCGCGCGGTGACTGCCTCCAGCCGGAGAGCGCGGATATGTTAAAGGACGCACAGGAGGTGCTGAAGACACTTACCCCTGAACGAAAGAGGCTGTTTCCTGTGTTAGACCATATGTTACAGAGATCCAGCCCTGCATACAGGTGGAGCTACGTGAAATAGAGCTTACATTTTAATGGATCTTGATCACATGCATTGATGCACGGAGTGAAAGCCTTGTTGAACATAACTTATTGATAAGGTGAAAGTGGGCACCAATAAGCCTACTTAAATATGTCCATTTTGATTTACAAGAATAACAATATGAACACACAGTAGGCCTGCTGGGGACCAATGCTCGATAGGCTATAACCTTTCTGTTAGTTATAATCCATCGTGCAAAATTGTACTTATTGCTGTGTGCAAAAGTCTACGACTTGTTTCTCACAACAATCAAGTCAGTTGTAGGCTTATGGTTGAATAATTTACCACTAAACCCAGGAACACTTCTCAGAATCCTTTCCCCTTCACCATGGAGACTTTCAAACTTTAAAATGATGACCAATTACCCACACACACCACAGTAACAAGCATTTTTACGCACATTTCCGGATCCATTTATCAAAGTTACAGATACAAATCCATCGACCATGTAGTGTTCCACTGGACCTTTGGTAATTGAACTTCTAAAGTTAAGGTAGCCCCCTTGTCCCAGGACAGTTACACCGCCTACGTCACTGGTGGCCACAGGCTGCATTGCAAGTCAACGCTTCTGCCATACAGTCAGTGTAGTACAATCGGTTTTAATTTAGCTCCCAGCCACCAGAGGCAGCACTGAGGGCAAAGTAGAACTCAAATTACGCGCAATGAAAATCCCACACACTCTACCGGACTAAATTTAATCCGAGACGTATAGTAGGCTACCGAGTACATTTTGTTTAATATTTATCAATAAGATAAACGTAAACATGTGTGAAGAAAGGCCTTGACTTAGTGGTCTCTACATGTTGTGGTCGTTGCAGTATATGCTCTCTCCGCATTAGTTTTAGCCAGGCCATGGATTTTCCAGATTTTTTCCAAATGAATTGATTTTAATGGCGAGCGACAAAACAACAAAACCGACACAACTCCAAAACAACCCTTGAGCATGATGTGGGTGATGATACAGAATGTCCATGTCCCAATGGGCTGGTATGAGTACAGTCCAATCTGCAGTACAGGTAAGGTACGTTAATTAAAATGTTTGGGGCGTTGGTAAATATGATGGCATATTATTGAGGTTTCCTTAAAGCTGCATAGAGGTGGATGTGTTGCAACACCTGTGACCACTGAGCCCACAGGTCTGCCCTCACTCTGTTGTCTTTCTAGCTGCTGGTTCTTTGTTAAATATTTCATAGTCTTTGGCATGCACTATTGTTATTATATGGATTAAACATGTCAGGTATTATCTTCTGTAATTTAAAATTATGGCTTCAACTTCTGGACTGTTTGACAAGTAATGTACATGTGTGTTTGGTATTGGTTTATTTAATTACCATTTGATATGCTATAACCATAGACTGTTTTAAGCCATGACCACAGGTTTTTAATGTGAGAATGACTCGCATCATGTGTCAGTCCAGTCAGGCTTGTGCACAATTCAGAATTGAATTGAGAATGACTCTTAAATTTCAATACTTGAATTTGAATTGATGTAAAAAAAAAAGGATCTAGAATTGGAATTCAATAAAAAATTCAAAGAAATTCATATATGTCATTTAAGTGAAGTGTTTCAGAATGAAGCTTTACAAAATACAACAGATACAATTGCATTACATATTCTATAAATGATATTAGTTTGAACTACTTGTGCATATTTCATTAACAGGAAATGTTTTCCCCCAGCAGTAAATGTTAAAAAGCTCTAGTCACAGAACAAATAATTAAGTTTGATTTATTGTAATTATAATTACCTATCTATATTTTATCTATGTGTGTAATTCAATTAGTTACTAATCAAATTGAAAGGAAATTACTTTGCATTGATAAATTAATCCAAATAAAGTAATCCAAACTACATTTATAATGTGAAATTTATAACAGTAAGCAATTACATTTCCATAGTAACCTTCCTAACACCGAAACTATGTGAGATTCAACATTTCTGTTGTGTAACTGTGTGGAATTTCTTTGAATTGCCATGAATTTCATGTCATTCAACTTTATTTTCTTACTGTGGGGCGGAGTCCATTCAATTTAAATTCCAATTCTTGAATTGAATGGCAGCCAATTCTGAATTGTGCACAAGCCTTGTGTCAGTTAAGCATCATCTATCCTCAATGTTTCAGATCACGACATCTGCATTTATTTTTTCACGTCATCTAAATGTTAAATAATTCAAGCTGTAAATCTCATCTAGCTGTCACCGCAAACTCCTCGGCAACATCAAGAACATGCTGATGCGGAAGTAACACTCCAGTTAGCACAGGTGAGGGGTTATGTAATGTAGAGAAGTAAAGCTTTTATGTAAATCAGCAGAAAGAAGAGGCAGCTTCATTTGAGATGTGTTCAGTCTTTTTCCAAGCAGTGTCTTTTATCTCTGACCTGCACATCCTTTTTAAGTTCATTCAAATGATAGAATATGTTAAGTAGAGTAACAAATGTATTATCATGGATGGTATTGCCATGATGCAGTCACTCTCTAGCCCTGCTGTGAATTCATGTATATTAAAGGAGATGTGGGAAAAAGGGTCAGATACATCAAACCAAAATTTCTGCTCAGCCAAGCCTTTTTTTAAATTTCCTGAATAGCAGTTCAGGGGAATTAAGGTACTTGAGTACTGCATTGTCAATATTTGCTTGTTACTGAGCTTATCTTAACTGGCAAAGAGAGACAGTTGGGTGTCGGCGGTAGTTTCTCTAACTCTCTGTGCGGAGGTTTTGTGTTGATATGAACCATGCATAGTGCAGGCCTAAAGGTCAAAGGGGAAATTAAACTGATAAAGAAGGGAAAGCAATTATTTATTTGAAGTTATGTCGCTACCAGGAACAATTGCTGACCAATTAACATGATTTTGTGTTTAATACAATATGGGTAATCTAAAGTGATATAAAAACGAGGCTGTGACATTTAACTAGAAATTCATTTTTTATTTACCTCCTTGCACATGAAGATACTTAAAGAGGCTAATTAATGACCCTTTAGATATTAGCATTGAATATCAGTATTCTCCCAGACTGAAACAAGCATGCTGATACATATTGGCAATCGAAAGATGTCCGGAGTGAAATCCCAATGGCTCCTATGTGATGTTTAGTTCTGTGTTACGTTATCCGATAGTGGTGATATAATGCAGGTGAGAGCTTGAGGCTCAGGTCTATATTTGCTTCCTAATTACTGAGGCGTGACCAAGCACTTCTCTGGCTGCGGCCATGAATTGAAAGCATTGATTATACATCCTGCCAGGGTAAATTGACAAACAATTAGCAGCCTGAGGCACCTGCAAAATATTCAATGGATACCAGTGATGATTTTAGTCATTTTTGTAATGATTTTCCTATGAGAGAAAAAAACACTAGCCAGATGTTCTGAAATACAGTATAGTGCTGCTGCAATGATTTTGCAATAAGTTGGCACAGAACAAATGTATTAAATTTTTTAGTGGCTTCAAGCTAACCTTTTCTCTTTTTCAGATTCATTAAGATAGGAATAATTTATTGATTTTGATTTGATGCATCAATGCCTCACAGTATCTCTTTCTTGGTGTTGTCTTTTTTACATTCTTGGAAAGGTGTTGTACATTTCATAATGTCTGTTCCATTCCATATGTTGTTGTTTTGCTATACAGTAAGTCCATGTCTTTCTCAAATGCTTGTTAGTCAGAGCTCATTTCATCTACTACAAGTGATAACACTGTTGAGTGAGTCCTCTCCTTTCCTTTCCTTTCTCTAATTTATTGTAATGACACTTGCCCCTTTGGGGCTTAATGGTCATCAAAATGTTAATCAACTACAATGTCATTGGCTTCCCCTCTCATCTTTTCTTATCAGGGTGTAACGCCACTCAGCAACTGATACGGTAAACCTTTTACAAAAATGTTTCAAAGCTAAAGGCCATGACAGATTCAATTCTCTCTTTCCATCCATTATGTTGAATTATTGTCATGCTTGTAATGTGCACATAAATAATTGGTCAGTGAAAGTCACAAAATGTAAAATTATGATTACCTGTGTAGCTACCTGTAGAATATAATTTCCGTTCAATTATAGTGTAAAAATGATTGACATCCTGATATATAAATTAAACCGACAAAGCAGTGTAGTGTTTGCTCTACTAGGGGTTTACAAATGATTGTTTTCGTTATTGATTAATCTGTATTGACTTGATTAATCAGGTTGTAAAATGTGAGATAAAAGGTAAAACAATGGTTATTATAATTTCCTGGAGCCAAGTTTAATGTTTTCAAATTGCTTTTGTTTGACCAACAGTCCACACCCACAAACACATTTAGCAAAAGAGCAGCAGGAAAAACATATATTTTAGAAGCTGCAACCTGAGAAAATGTTTATTCAAAATCAAAATAGTTGGCTATTAAATTTCTGGCTACCAATTAATTACTTTCTCATGGCTGTTTCCATATGTATTCCATATAAAGTGTATTAGTACGCTTACATGGTCCTTTTACATGGTCTTTTCAATTATTTTTAAAAGTATTGAAGCGTGAATGCTGCTCTGTAATCCAGCAGTTTAATGTACAGTTGCAACAGTCCTGCAATAAATCCTACCTTCGGCCTTTGTTGAAACTTTCAGAGAGTTGTTGATTCAACTTCATGGCCATTTTGGAGGCTTCTGTTGTTTCTGGTGCTATTGAATTGTATTGTGTTATACTCCAAGTTGTATAACCTCTAAAACAAACATTATAACCTTCAGGAACTGTTGTATTTGACTGTATTAGTTTTAGCTAGTTCCTAACAAACTAGTAACTGAGTATATTTTTCACAGTGATTCTGAAATATGTTTGAGGCATTTTTCTATTTGATATTAATTAGTCAGCCGATCAGAAGCCACAGTTTTGCTACTTTTTCATTGTGACACATCACTAAACGTAGTCTCGGTCATAAGCCTTAGCCAACGTGTCCAGTCTGCTCTATGTGTACTCTTTACAATGCAATGTGATAAAGCCTGCTGAGGCTAACTCCAGCTGCTAGGAGACATTGTTGTGGTGACCGGGTGATTCTCGAGGATGTTCTGTCCACTATTGATGTTTTTCCAAAAGCTGTGTTGAAAAACGAGCTCCAAGAAAGGCAGAATTGTGTTTTATTGTAGTCTTATTTTAAATGAATTTGTTTATCATATCTCTGCTTTTGTAACCTGCCCCTGAAACACCGTCCTAAACACACTGCTTCATTGATCCCAATGATGTTTTGCCTTAGATTCTGCTAGGTTTCATGTATAAAATTATCATAAATACCTGTCTGTGAAGCTTGTGACATACAGCTTTTGTCAAGGCTTTATTACAGTTTTTTTTAAAAGTTATTTTGTGTTCAATTTTAATTCAACTACTACTATTTGATTCTACTTCAATGTAATAATGTTTTGCTAACTTGAGTGTGAAAGTCCATTGTTGACCTTAGACTTTAAAATATAATCTTAACACACAGTCAGTATATTAGATTTTTCCAGAGCTTTCAACGACATCTAATGGACTTCATCAGCATTCATTCCATTCACAATCAATGTTGAACACAAACAGCAATTACAATCTCTTGCTGGTGAAGTGAACTTGTATTCAAATATTTTTTCTTACTTTTGGTGTCTTTTGAAGCCACTTAGTTGCCAAAAAGTGTCTTGAAGTTATTGATGTAGTGACTGTTCCGCTGTAGTTTAAAGCTGGTACAAACTTTGCATTACTGTTATGTCTGTACAGTACACCAACATAGGGTTTTAGTCACAGTTGCAGCTCTGATGTAAAGAACAGATGTTTTGTAATTGAGCAGGAAAACTTAATCATGAGGAGATCTAGATTTTGCAGCATGTCGTCCACACAGCCGCTGTTTTAACTCTTGTCACCTGTTTGTATAGTATAGCTGACAGCTGGTCAGTTTCCGGTTTGTAACTGCGCCCTCAGAGCCTCAGGGGCAACCTATTTATGCAGGCAGTGTAGCCGCTGCTCACTTTTATTTGTTTCTATGGTAAGAACTGCTCCTGTAAGGGCTGGAAAGTGTGATTGATTGTGTTTGCTGCAGATTGTGCCATAATTCTTCTTAAGACTGACATGTTCAATCCCATACTGTCTTTAATTCCCTTTTATCTTTTAACAACAGCAGGCATTAAATCTCTTTTATTACATTCACTCTCAAAGTGTTAAAGATCAGAAAGAAACTGTACTTTATGCTACATAAAACATGACTAGAAAAGAATGTTTAATGACCTTGTGGATACATTTCTATTTTGGGTGGCACTATGCATTTCCATTTTTTTAATTTAATTTGTAGCTGATTTAATTTTCCTTTTGGTTATGTATACACATGTTTTATTTCCAGTGGAACATACTAATTAAAATGTAAATGAAGCCTTTGAATACCATATTATTTCCAGACTTCAAGATCAGTGCCATGTCTGAGCTTGGCAGCCAGCTCACAACCTTTTTAGATGGATGTGGGCTGGCATCTCAAAGTCTTTATTGCTTGCTGTTGTCAGGGTTAGCGACAGTATAGAGCGCTGAATGTTAGCTCAGAAACAAAATGTTCATCCATTTTTCATACCAATCTTTAGGGAGAGTTTTATGATTTTCCTGCTCACAGTTGTGAGATTGTCCACAATTACTTGCTGGATGTCGTTGAGACTTCTGTGAATCTCACCCTGAAAAAAACACAACCAAATCAGTGGTAAATTGGAGCCATTGGAGTAAATCATTAAAATGGCTATATATATATATATATATATAGGCATTGTGGAATTGTCCATTACTGTTACTATTATTCTCATGTCTCATTCAAACAAGTTAATAAACCACTGAAACAATTTTGGACACATTATGTTAAGGTGCAAAAGAGTCTTTGGTGTTGGATCGATCAGCATTGAAATCAATCAATATCAATAAATAAGGTCTTTGTTGTATAACTGCGTTGGAAAATGGGATGTATTCATGACAAAACTACGGTGGCCGACAAGGGCAAACGCCCTGCAATTTAAGAAAACACATGCAAATGGGCAAACCACAAGCAAATTAAGAAAACAACTTAATTAATTTGACAAAAGGAATGCGCAGCATTTAGCAAACGCGCTGCAAATACACACAACACAACCAAATACACAAACGCGCGGCAAATACACACAACACAACCAAATACACAAACGCGCTGCAAATACACACAACACAACCAAATACACAAACGTGCTGCAAATACACACAACACAACCAAATACACAAACGTGCTGCAAATACAGAAGCAATGCAAAAAGAAAAGCAGATGCGACAAAAAAACGCTGCATCCAGATTACACAACGGAAGTTCTCCAGGCCTCTAGAGGGAGCACTAACAGGAACAGCTTGATCTTTGACCCCACGGGGAGAGAGAGAGAGAGAGAGAGAGAGAGAGCCGGGACCTCTATGGCCAGGACCCGGGACACTTTCAATCTCAAAATGGTGTGAAACCGTTTTTTAACTGTCTATGTGTGAAATGGTGTGCCACTGCAAATATTAAGTCTATATTTGAGATATTTTTTCTCTCATTTGGTCGTTGTGTCTCGGCTCAGGTCACAGGTGATACTCAATCAGTACAGATGTGTCTGTAAACTTGTGGTAATAAAACATTTAAAACTACATCCACGTTTAATGTTGATGTTTGTTTAAGCCATTTTACACGAGAGGGAATAAGTTTGTCCAAAAGGCGCATCACTGAAGTGTAGGGCTCCACAAGTGTAATATTGTTTTTATACAACAACAGTTACCAACAAAATAAGTAATAAAGTAAGTAATCAATCCGTATTAATTTCTGGAGCAAGTCACTCTTGACATAATAAAAAAACAGACAGGCTTTCTAGTCCCTCCCTGTAAACCAGTCATTGAGATAGCTTTATAGAGACCGTGGGGTTTATCAAAGTGTGTGTATTTGCAGCGCGTTTGCTAAATGTTGCACATACATAATGTCAAATTAATAAAGTTGTTTTCTTAATTTGCTTGTGTTTTGTCCATTTGCGTGTGTTTTCTTAAATTGCAGGGCGTTTGCCCCTGTCGGCCATCGTCGAAAACAATGCCATGTTGCAGAAAGAAAGTTGTATTACCTTTACTGAGTATAACTGTAGTTTCATTCATATATACATGTTTCATTCTCTCACACACACACACACACATACATAGCTTGCATATCCGTTTTTATAGGTGATCATTTGTGTTTTTCTCATGACAACCCTAACAGCCACACTTTACAAGCACTTTTCAGCTTTGCAGTAGACCATGGGAGTACAAGCAGTGGAGTTTTGTCATTGTGTGTGGCTTTCTAATCTCATGAAACCAGAATTGGTTTTCATTCTTCTATTCAGAGCCAGGAGATGATAGATAATATAGCTCATGGAGGGAGGCAGGCGTCAGCTCTGATTTCTCAGGTGGGCTTTGCTTGAATGAGCTGTCAGTGGCACTGACCACCTTGCTTGGCTGTCTGTGACTCGCAGTGCAGTGTCTGGCTGCTTCCCCTCTTAGGTTTTATAATCTTTGAATCAACACCCATAGCAGATAAACAAAGCCAAAATACAGTGGCTTTGTTTTTATTTCTTGTCATCTTCAGCTCCAATGAATCCAAACATCACGGTGTGCGGTGTGCAGATCTTCTTTTGAAGAATGGACAATTGCAGCTACAGCTTCATTCCTACACTTAGCATTATTCACAGACCATGAATGCCATTTCTTTCAGTGAATGTTGAAAAGTTACTTACACTCACATTACGTAATTTAATTATAAAGCAGCAGGAAGTCCTCTTTACAGTGACACAAATCGCTAATTGTCTCACAATTTAAGAACTTTTTTCCCATGATACCTGCTACACTCCTTACAAAGTTCAGTGATGTGATCTGTTAGCTTATACTTTCTAGATGCTATTCTAATTAACGTTGCATAGTGTGCTGCATTTAAAAAATTGACTTTTGCTTGCCTGAAAATTAAGACGTATGATTGTGAGCACATTTTATTTATAAATTGCCTTAGGATCATAGAGAAATGAATGGAGTGACTAACACAATAATAACTACTAAAGTTCTGTTTCTTAAAATCTGGTGCACAAAAGCTACATATTATTAAATTAATCAAAAACAAAGGAAATTATTTCCAACATTATTTTATTGAACAAACTGAACTAAACTCAAAGGGCATCATTGGAAAAAAAATGATAGTTACATTTTAAAGGGCAGTTTTCTACTGATACTCTTTAAACAAGTGTCTTTTGTGATGTGTTTATTGTGCAAATTGATATTGCTATTAACAAAATTTGGTAGCATGATACTTATTTAACTGTTATTTAAAGCTATAGTTCGTAGTTTCTGTCAGTAATGACAACATCACTGTTGGCGCATCTACATGACCAAAGCCTTCGGTGATAACGAAACACCCCCACCCCTCCTCCACGCAGTGGCTAGTAGCATCTATCCCATGAAATCAAGGAGTACACAAGGTTTAAAAACACATGATAGACTCTTCAGAAGAAGTAATTATCTTGTAATTTGTATGTCCTCTTTGTCTCCAAAGCTGAACGCTGCTGTTGTCTTTTCTCAACGATGACGTATAACGCATCACTCGAGCAGCTGTGTGCCAAAGTCGCCGGACTACACCATATTTTAAAAAGTGTTTTGTGGAGCTGAATTAGCTTTGTATCAACACATTTGGCAATGGCTTGAATGTAATGGACACTCATAGAATAGTTGCTTACTATAGCATAAACTGCATGTTATGTGTTGTCATCCTTTACTTTCAAAAGCATATGCTGTCATATATCTGATCATTTTATGACTTTATACTAATCATGATTTTGATGGCAAAATGCAAATCCAAAATCCATAGGTTTAAGGCATGGCAGTAACTGCCTTAAAATGGAATTGCTGCAATGCCATGATATGTGTGTGTGAAGGATGCTGTGGTAGACTTAATATATTAGCATTCAGACTGGGAGGAGGCAGATCTGGCTGCGGCACAGTTCTCGAGAGGTGTAAACAGAATGCACAGCCATCTGCACAACACATAGTACCTTTCATCTAACAACTACAACTAAACACCTGCCACCGTTTAGATTGCTTGTAAAAGTAAATTAGAACTTAAAGTGGCCTTAACTCGGATTTTACAACGTGACTCCCCTCCGGGCATTCTATGATAATTTATTTAAGCTGCTCAATGAAGATATGTTTGCAATTGAAACAAGCTATTTGGCAATGGGCTTAAAAAATACTAGCCTCTCTCGTTCTGTCTGTTATCTTGACTTAACATAATGTTTGTATGCCACAGGATATGTCTGTCTGCTTTTTAATTGTACTTACCGGTATAAGGTTAAAGCATAACTCCTTGGAAACTAATTAATCTATTCAGCTTTATTTGCCAATAGCAGTATGGCACATTTTTCCATGTTTCAGTTGTATGTAATTTAAATCTTCCAAGCTTCATATTGTAGCCTCTTTTGACATAGGCACAGCTGACTAAACTATACAGAAACTTTATTTTCCTAACAGTGTATTTGAAATCAAGATCCATGTTCAGACACTCTATGCACAAGGCAGGTACACAAATGAAAGAGGTGAAGATCATGTGGAGGCTTATGCTTGCATGGACCCTAATTGTAATTTTGTTGTCTTATACTGTCTGTAACAGCAGCCATCGCAAGCCCTTATGCTTTTTTTATTGCTTCCTGATGTGGTCCTGTCAAATCTGAAGACCATGTTTAGGGATGGTTCAATTTACATAAAAGTAAGCAAAGCTTGTTTTAAAAACAACTGTGATAATCAGATTCAACTAAATCTTATCTTTCTGTAAGCTGTCCCTGAGCCTGAAACTGCTATAAATTCGCAACATCAGCATTTTGGCTTTTAAACAATAAAAAAAAGCTTTTCAAACATAAAACCAATGGCAACGGAAATGCATAAACGGGTGCAAGAATCTATCTACAGTGAAGTTTTGTTCACAGTTGCAGAAACAGTTCTTTGTTGTAGCATGTAACATATTACAGATGTTACAGATTCACATAATGATTTGTTTCATATATGCATACACAGCATAGGAGCAAGAGTTGGTCAGCACAAAATAGACTGTCCAGTTTAATCAGTTAGATGAAAAGCAACTGGATGTAAGTGAGGGTCAGTCCACCTCTCTGGCTGGATGTCAGGGATGAGTTGTTTTCAGATTTGGCTTTATTAATGCTTACAATGTGCACCCTGTTGGCCCTGCAGGGATTATCTCCGGTGCTGTGGATGTGCATATTTATCCTGCTTAAATGCCACTGCCTTGAATCACACACACACACACACACACACACACACACACACACACACACACACACACACACACACACACACACACACACATATTATAACTTGAATCAAACTTGGTTGTGCTTTTCTTTAACACAAAATTCTGGGCCCTGTAGAAAGGCATTTTCTATGGGCCCCTCCTTGCATCCACAGCTATTTATTCCAGCATCTTTTTTGGGCCCTCCTCACACGAGGGCCCTGGGTACTCACTCCCCCCCCCCCACCCCCACCCCCCACATCCGGCGCCCCTGGACATACACACTGTCTGTCAGATGTGTACTTATTTTATTGTGCATTTATTTTATTGGCTGCAGCTAAGTCAAAAAGTCACATTCATCAGTAAGCAGGAATTTCACCAGTCAGAAAAAGATTCATTGCTTTTATTTGTTGTTTGTTTGTGTTCCCTTTGAAGAGGAAGTAGTAATTTGTTTATTTGCATAATGCCCAGTGAGTAACAGCTAAGGATTTGGGCTTTGAAAGCTGTATCTATGAGGTCTGCATACTGTTTGCTTGGCAACACAGATCACAAAACACAAGGCCAGGGACAGATGGCTGTGTAAGGAGATACACAAAAGTGTCAAACAGAGAGAGGGAGTGTTAGAAAGCAGGAAGGTTGCTTTCCTGTAGCAGCTGAGGTGTGTTGTGTTATACACAACCAGAGATGTGGTTACAGAGATGGAGAGCTCAGCTGCCTTAGGTTGCAGCAACAAACCCTGTTACAATAAAGCGTCTCTCTCCTCTTAATGAATTTTTAATATTGTACAACACTGCATCACTGCAATTGGAACCTGCTATGTGTTCCGGGGTGTGTAATTGAGGAGGATACTTGAAAAGGGTGTGGTAATAAATATAAATAACTCAGAATTATAATAAACAAAACAGATTACAAACAGTAAACAGTCATTGTAGCTAAAAGGGTTTAGCGCTTTCACAAGTTATGACTATACTAAAACTACATTATAGTGCATTGCAATAGTTTAGTTGCAGTATGTGACAAGTATGAATGTGAGCAAATGGTGACAAATCAACACAGGAAACTGAGATGTATGATAGAGTGGTAAGTGCTCTCTCTTACACTGTCTAAAAACAATCCTTCAGAGAATAGTCACTTTTTTCCACACCAAATGTTACCCAGTAAGCATCCCTTCAAATCACTGTCACATTACACTGCTGAGAGCAAGAAAACAGCTTTCGGTGACAGTGTTGAGCTCGGACACTACCTGCTACTTGCCTGTGTTAAGGTGATCTGATGTGGATGAATGAGCCTTAAGGAGAGCAAATTAGGGACTGTTCGTTTTTTATTTAAGTGGCTGCCGGAGGAGTTTTGGGATCTTTAGTCAAAATAGACTTGACCCTCACTTTGCCAGCAACACATTTTTCTATGACCCTCCAAAATGATTGCGAAAAGAGGCATGACCTTCCCCGACAATATATTGATGCCTTCTGTACAGGTTTGAGCTTGGCAAAGATGTACAATTTTTTTTATCACTGCTTTATTTGCAAATTCATTACAGTTAAAAAAAAAAAAAGGACAAGCGTAACATAAAAACTTATGCCAAGTGAAAAAAAGTATAGCTCCAACACCCACAAGGTTTTCATGCCTCCACTAGAAGGGGATCTGATATAATCTAAAATGTAGATAAGAGAAGGTTAACAAATTTTTTATTATGCATCTTTTTTATCTATAATTTCAAAAGCTGCATAATCATAATTTCTGAAATCATAAAACATTGAAATCTGCATCAGTGTTTAACGTTGATGTAGGTCCAGAAGCATCACTGAAGTGTAGCCTACACTTGAGTGTAATGTTGCCCTGTTTAGTAAGCCAGGCATTTTGAGCTATGCCTTTGTAGAGACCGTTGGATTTCCCAAACTGAATAAATCCCGCACATATCGCTGCTTTGCTAGCTCACTCATGTTGTAACTAAGACATCTGCTGAAAAAAATAGTTGTGTTCATTAGCATGATTTCTGTAATGTTTAGTTCAAAACCATCTAAAACACCAAAATACGAAGACATAGTGGACCAGACGCAAGCTTTTATTTTGAAAAGTAGAAGCTTGGGGACGGCACCAGCCAGGAGGGAATGAGACGGGAGGTCTCCAGGCTGAAACCATACCCGACTTGGCCGAGACTGAGAGCTATATGTAAAAATATGCACCAAACAAGCCAATTTGAAATTTTGTTGTTTTCATGAATAGAAGCGTCTCACAGTCTCAGTTCTGGAACCATACTCCTGGATAGGGTTTGGACTCTGCGTGACTCGGTGTGATTAGGAGGAACTGCCTCTCTGATCTAAACCAGAGTGGGAACGAGTCTTGACCCCAAGTAAAGGCGTTTAAATACCTTGGGGTCTTGTTTGCAAGTGAGGGAACAATGGAGCGGGAGATTGGTCAGAGATTTGGATCAGCGGATGTGGTATTACATTCAATTTATCACACCGTTGTGACGAAAAGTCAGAAGGCAAAGCTCTTGATCTACCAGTCAGTTTTTGTTCCTACCCTAACCTATGGTCATGAAAGCTGGGTCATGACCTAAAGAACGAGATCCAGGGTACAAGCGTCCGAAATGGGCTTCCTCAGGAGGGTGGCTGGCTTCTCCCTTAGAGATGGGGTGAGACGCACAGTCATCCGAGAGGGGCTCAGAGTAGAGCTGCTGCTCCTTTGCGTTGAAAGGAGCCAGTTGAAGTGGTTTGGGCATCTGGTAAGGATGCTTCCTGGCCGCCTCCCTAGGGAGGTGTTCCAGGCATGTCCAGTTGGGAGGAGACCTCGGGGAAGACCCAGGACTATGTGGAGAGATTATATCTCCAACCTGGC
>NC_045747.1:9400259-9407691 GCF_008692095.1 Etheostoma spectabile
CTCGGGATCCCCCAGTTGGAGCTGGTTAATGTGGCTCGGAAAAGGGAAGTTTGGGGTGTCCTGCTTGAGCTGCTGTCCCTGTGACCCGATACCGGATAAGCGGATGAAGATAGATGGATGGATGGATAAATGAATAAAAAAGTATTATAAAAGTAGGATAACAAATGTTGGGTGACCCTCCCCTCAGCAAAGAATAAAAAGACATGACCCTCCCCTATTTCTCTCCGGTGGTCCAATTCATGAATATCGAACGGTCCCTTAAGAAAAGAAAATAACATACAGAGTCACGTAACATT
This sequence comes from Etheostoma spectabile, assembly GCF_008692095.1. Taxonomy (NCBI): domain Eukaryota; kingdom Metazoa; phylum Chordata; class Actinopteri; order Perciformes; family Percidae; genus Etheostoma; species Etheostoma spectabile. The sequence continues at coordinate 9,400,556 of NC_045747.1, forward strand.
CATTAGGTCTGCCGATGTGCAGAATACCTTTGTGTCTCCAGAGTAAACAGTGTCCATTAGTGTTGGTCAGGAGTGTCCATGTACACATGTTGAGATTTGGCTCAAGGTGCTATGCTCTTTGTTATTCTGTTTAAATGTTTAACCCTCATTGTAGACTTGACATCAGTGCATCACTGTGCTGTGACATTGCTAATCACAGCTGGTGTCAAGAGACATGTAGGACTTAGTGTACCATGCATACTCACACACATCCCAACCCATCCTTGCAAGCACCCTGACTTTCAGTAAAATAACGCGGCACATATAATGATAAATTAATGAAGCAGCTCTAAAACCACGGAGCAGAGGGGGGAATCTTATTTCAATGAGACACATAAAGCTGTGACATGGAGATGAGTGACAGCAGCCATCACAAAGCCTACAACTGTGAAAAAAGACTCAAATCTCTGGGATTTGTATTTTAGCAGCTGTGTACAAAACTAATAAATCTGATGAAGAGAGAACAGTGATATATGATGGATTTTTGATGACGAGAAATGCTCATAAAACCAAATCTGTACTATGTATCTCAGAGGGTATTCCACAAACTAAATGGTAACTCTTGATGGCAATGACCAGATAATTTATTATTGTGGCAAATAATAAAAGTGGAAGGGGACAGAGATTTTTTAGTTCATCGTCCCTAGGATCACCTTGTTTTTTTTCTTTTACTCTTTGTTTGGATCATTTCTACCATTTTTTTTTGGCTCATTACATCCCAATACAGTTGGCAGAAATGTTAGCATTGTGCCTGTTACCCCCGGAGTGTGTGTGTGTGTGGTTGTGTGTGGTGTGTGTGTTGTGTTGTGTGTGGTGTGTGTGGGTGTGTGTGTGTGGTGGTGGTGTGTGTGTGTGTGGTGTGTGTGTGTGTGTGGTGTGGTGGTGTGGTGTGGTTGTGTGTGTGTGTGTGTGTGTGTGTGGTGTGTGTGGTGTGTGGGTGTGTGAGTGCGTGGTGCGTGTTTTGCTTGTTGTGTCGTGCGTGCGTGGTGCGGGTGCGTGCGTGGTGCGTTGGCGTGCGTGTCGTGGGGGGTTTGGGTGCCGTGCGTGCGTGCCTGTCGCGCGGTACTTTAGCAGAAATAGCTTTGAGAGAAAAGGGGGATGTACAATATGTCAGTCTAATAAGTTGGGGACAGCCAACACAGTTTTCTTTGGTTCTCTTAATGGTTTTGTGGTGCTTTTCAGTTTATGCAGCTTTGGGGGATAAGCAATAATGCTTTCACATTGTGCTGATATATAAAAGCAAAGCTTCTTTTCAGTTTGTGCCTGTCTTAACCCCTGACCCTTTTTATATGATTCTACAAGCAAGATCAAAACTTGTCTTTGTTTTTTTCTTTAAATGCATTGAACTCTTCACACATCCTTTTTAGTTTTAGTTTGGCCAAATAACCCAGTAAATACTGGAATGTATTTAATCATACCTTTTCCTAGAAGTTCTAAATTCCTCTTCCTATTTTTCCTTCCTTAGGATTCTAGTTTGTTACCGACAGCTGTACCATACAGTCTAACCTTATTTTACTGTTAGTAATATGTAGCAAGTAGCATCCAACATTAACGTCCCACATTGTTGATTTATCTTTGGTGAATCGTGGATATCTGCAGAAACACGTTGTCTCTGGTTGCCCTCCTGTTGGCTTCAGGCTTCAGTGATTGCCATCTGTGTTTGGCCCTGCTACAGCAACACCAGAGCACTTGAAAGCACAAACACCTGATATGTTATCACACATCAAAGATCATAAAACATAAGGAAAGGATATTGCCCCAACCTGACCAGCAGTCACCCTCTGTCTAACACGAATGCTGAATAGCAAAGATTGATCGACATAGACAGGGCTTTGTTCTCGAGAGAAATGGCCACAGTTTCCTTCTTTCTGAAAGGTTACGGGTTAACAGTTTCTTTATGCTCATTATGAGAGCAGATAGAAGGCTTAAATGAGAAGGCCTTTTATTATATCCTCCAGTCAGCTGTGTCCCCCACAATTGTTGTATGAGCAGCTGATCTCAGAAATACACAATCATGTTTGTGGCCCATAGGATGATTGGGCTCTGATTTGCACGCTTCGAAAGATACGGGATTCTAAACATGGAAATGATAGCATTGTACTATTTTAATTTTTTAGATATTTACTTACATTTTTATTTTTTATTTTATTTTTCAAATTGATAAGTTATGTGTCGGCAGCATAGCAAAGATATTGTGTCAGGTGCAATATGAGTACTTGTATTGTTACTTTCAAATAACTTGCTCAATGTTTATAAGTTTAAAATATGGATATAAATACATTTTTTTATCCTTTTTTGTCTGTATTAATAAGATGGATGTGGTTATAGGCAGATTATAAACTGGCAGGTTGTTCACTAATTGCAGGTATTCAGTTCGCATTAAATCCACAAAATCATGACTACCTAGTCTCACGCAAAAGATGCACTCATGTCCAATGATGTAACTCTAATGAATAACAACTTACTAATTGGTTAGCAACTGCAGCCCAAAACACTGTTATGAAGCCACTGATTTACAGACTGTCTCTAACCTCCAGCACAACCACTGTTAACTATAATTATTTTGAACCGAAGATATTAGCAAGCATTATTAAATCAATTATTTCCTTTCATGAGGTTCTAAGTGTTCTTACTTGATCACAAGGTGTCAATTAATGTTTAAACTGATGCACACATTATTTAATTTTTCTACAATTGCACCAATTACAGCATAGAGGTTCTACCACTGTGGATATAAAAATACTTATGTTAAGAGCATGTGCATGATGTACTCTCTAAGCTCAGTCTATTTGCTGCTGTTGGCAGAATGAGTCCTAGTCTGACACACTAAACAGCTTGTGATAATAACCAGTGTGGAAAAACAGACAATATGAACTCCCGTACCCAACCTACTGTTTGCTGCCTACTGATAGTAATAATCAGCTTGAGATCACATTGATTACAAACTGTCTTCTAGGTGTCAAATGAGTATATTGCTGTGAGTTGAAAGGCAGGCACAGTTGAAGTGACACTCAAGCCATCAGTCATAGAACACTACTTTCTGACATTACTCTCTTTCACATTTGGAATGACAACTTAGAAATGTGGGATTTCAATCAGGGATTGAATGGATTTGTTGTGGCAACATATGTAAGCTCATAGACCAACCACTCTGGTCATCAAGAAATTGGTGTTAATGGGTCTCAGATCTTATTTGCACATTAGGTGTGACATTAAAAGCCAGAACCATACATTTGCATCACACTTCAAGCCAAATATGATATTCAAGAAAACAATATTATTTAGTTATTTTGTACATGAACACCCAGATATGCACTTGCATGGCAAGTATGCGCTGTTTTGAATGTCAGTCTCTAATAACTAGATGTGGCACCTTCGCCCTCTTGATTTACCGCGTAGTGTCAATGATTATAGGCTGACACTTACTGCTAAATCATAGTTGGGGACATCTCCTCTTTAGTAAAACTACTCGCTTGTCTGAATGCATTTTTCACATTCAATTCTCTCAAATCCATTTTAACAGTTTGCAAAATTAGTCAATCCTAATACCAGTTGCCCCGTAGAGACAAATATCGCACATTGCACACACCTCAGTTGTGTTTTGAATCAGCAAAATGAAAGATTAACGACTGCATGCAGAGGAAGTCAGAGGGAGGCTCAATATTGGTCTGCAATTTCTTGGTAATATGTGATATCAGCTTTGCAATCAGGCAGATTGATATATATATTATTTGAACGGCACCATGCAAGTGATCTAACTTACCCATAGTTACTCGTGGTGCAACCCCTATCTACTTTTCATAACCAGTCCCAGTGACCCATCTGTCAGTCTACCTTAGTGGCCAATTAATCTTCATCCACCAATTCTCACAAAGCATTTCTCAGCAGTCACCCTGACTGAAAGACAGCTTGACAGCAGGGGAGCCATCCCATCAGAGAACAGAAAAAAAATCAATATTTTCAAAGAGTGAGTCTCATTTCATAATCAAAGAGATTCTGTTTGCACACAAGGTCAAGGGACACAAATTCTGACACAATATTCGGCATTGAGATTGCTTCATAATAGTTATTTTTCTTGGGTGGCTTTGTTGTAAAGTACAAGAGAGACCGCAGAAAACAGAGTGCAGACAATGTTGTGAAAAACATAATTGAAATTGGCTATTAGAGTTTTTGTCTTAACTAACTGAGCCACCAGGATGCCCCATTGTGTTCCTCAACTCTTACTTATAGCCTTCACACAGTGGAACTGCAGATCTTGGTAGTGATCCAATGTGTGCCAAGTCCCCAGGAGACTGTTGAAGAGATTTCAACAGTCTCCTGGGGACTTGACATCGTGGGGTCATCACCATGGTTACTCCATGTCATTCATGACATTCAGGAACTCAATCTTATTTGGATTCTTATACAAGGAAATCAGGCCAGTTGGTGAACGACAGAAACTTCTCACCTCCCTCTCTCCCTGTCAAGCCAGCTGCCTCTTGGGGAATGCGTTCTGACTGTACTCTGTTGCCCATCAGTCATAGAGCAACAGGGCTACACAAGCTGCTACAGTATTGCATGAAGCAATGCAGTCAGTGTGTGTAAGTGTAGTCAGTGTGTAAGTTTAAGAGTAGAGACACTTAAGTGGGGCGTAGAAGGGGCGTAGCACAAAATTCTGGGCCTTCTAGAAAGGCATTTTCTATGGGTCCCTCCCCACATCTACAGCTATTTATCCTAGCATATTTTTTGGACCTCCTCACATGAGGGCCCTGGGTGCTCGGTCCCCTTTTCCCCCCAGTCTGATTCCCCAGTCTTCACACCAACAACTCGGAAAATCCACCCAAACTGGTTTTTAATCACATCTATGAATGTATCGCTGAATGTGTGTGAGTAAGTCAATTTTTAATTAAATGAATGTAGATGGTCTGCACTACAAATAAAAGAATAGCAGCAGTATTTTAGTGTGCTGCGTCTCCATGTTCATTAATAAGGCTGTGTTCATGTTTTTTTTCTTTTTCAAAAGAAAACAACAAAGGGAACAATCAAAGGATGTTTTGTGATTATCGGTGTTCTGTCTGCTTGCTCTTGCTTATCTCTAGTTTCTGTTATACACTGGCGGACTTTTTGTTATTGTAAACAATGACTCACTTTTCAGCACAGACTTGCTTTCTGCTTTGACTGACTGCCACCTTGGGAGCAGCTATATTAATGACCGGGTTTTGCTTTATGGATGTTTTTCTCTGTTGGGCACCATCCTCACACACTCGCCTTACTTTCCCATCAGGCCTCCCCTACCAGTGTTTGAGTAATTAGCTTTGTGTTTTACCGAGCCCTAAGCAGTCATACAATTCTGATTTCCAAGCAGAAATAGAGAAATACTTGATGGAAATGGAAAAACATTTGCCAGAAGTGGGTTCCGCATGAATACTTTTCTGGCTGCCAGTGGTAATGTATGGTGTACAGTCTTATCTCATTTCTTCTTGACATCTCTTGACCTATTGTTTTATCTTGAAACATTGCTAGTACATTTAGTATATATGTTGCATTTACAAGAATCCTCACATTCTAGTATTTGCTCTCAGTATGGTAATGTTGGTCTATCATTTAGTCCACTACTTTGTTCCAGACTGAAATACCTCAACAACTAATGGATGATCACCATTACACTTTTGACAGACATTTATGATCTCCAGAGAATTAATTGTGATGCTATTGCTCACCATTGGATGGATCTCCACAGATGGGAATGTCCCTCTTACAATGAATGTTGGGGATCTCTTGATGTACATTAATTGCAGGGTTTGATCCCCAGCTCCTCCTGTCCACAATGAGATCAATCAAGTGTCCTTTAGCAAGAAACTGAATACCAAATTCCTCCCATCAGACCAGCGTCAAGCATGGCAGCTTGCTGCCACTGGTGTGTGAGAATTTGCACAGTAAATGAGAGGCATAATTGAAAAGTGCTATATAAATACATTCAGCTAACAATTAACCATTTTACCATGGGATGTTTTGTTAGCACTGTGAATGTTTAGCCTGATGTTTGTCTTTAGCTCAAAGCATTACTGTGCATAGGTGCAGTCTCACAGAGTGGAAAGCATGGTTGTATACACTAGTAATGTGAATCTTGTTTTTAAAATAAAACATTTTATTACAATACATTTTCCTATTTTTATCAATATCGATATTTATCACTAGGGCTAAACGATATTGTGTTTTAGCATCAACATCGCAATGTGCGCATGCAACCCAGACCCGACCCTTCCCCTTTAACCCTTGTTATTTGAGTCAAATTGACCCATTTCCAATTTTCAGAAGGCAAAAAATACAAGTAAATTTTTTCTACCTGAAAATCAATGGCCTTACCTTATTTTCTGTGATAAACATGTATTCCTGACTCAATTATATACACTTATTTTTTTTCCATGGTGGATTTTTAACATGAATTATATAACCTTGTGATAAAAAAATCACACTTCCATTTTTAATTGTGTCCTAGTAGAGACTGATTGCATTCCTTAAACATATATGTTATCTCAATTGTTTGAAATTGAGATAAAGACAATATTTGTTAACAGATTATAAAGTAAAATTTTATTTCAGAATTGTTTTTAAAACCCCAAATAAGTCACGGGTCAATTTGACCCGAGGGATAACAGAGGGTCCCGAAAGGGAAGACAATACAAGGGTTAAGACAGGTAGCCATGTGGGCAGCGTGTGTATGTGACGTTAGTCCGACGGGGTTTGTTGTTCTAGAAAGTGAGGCTCTCCTTGTGTAGAAAAGTACCGTAGGCAGCAGCTGCCGCTGACACAGTGATGCACATCGTTTTTGATGGGTAGTCAGTGAAGCTACAGTGGTCAGTGTTTTATGTTTGCTGCAAATACGAACTAAATCACCTGATTAACGTCAGTGTGTCCATGTTCGGACACCACTTGCTGCTATTGGCCACATCCAGACGCTTTCAGCCTGATGCACTTTCTGGTCTTTTTGCAGTAGGCTACCTTACATTTCCAATCATCACCAAAATGTTAACAGAATTGATCTATGCCAATCTAACAATCTACGTATGAATTGTCCTATATGTACATTGATATTTAGATGTCTAATTAGTATATGA
>NC_045747.1:9407701-9407784 GCF_008692095.1 Etheostoma spectabile
AGACGTAAGAATGCTCGGGCGATGACTTTTCCTCCTAAAAAGTTTCTATTTTTACGGAACTGGACATTAAGGAGCTCTTATTG
>NC_045747.1:9407794-9412532 GCF_008692095.1 Etheostoma spectabile
AGTTGTTGAAGCATGGTATTTTATTGGGAGGAACAGAAGTAAGATCCAGTAGTTTTGACAGCATTGGTGGGACTTTCTTTAACTAACTGTCTATAGCGGTGTCCGGTTATGGCCAAGGGTAGCGCACGAATGATTTACCACCGATTAAAACATAGTTAAAACCATATACAATTAGAAAGGTAAGATGTCACACAACAATTTTACACCATTAAATTAATTTCAAACAAAAATAGATCATTTATATTTGTATTTTAACAGATACTTTGATTGAATGTTAGCCAATAAGTGTCCGAACGTTGACACAGTGACGTTAATGCAACATAATCACAACGTCTCCCGGCCATTTTCCTCCGCAGAAAGCTGCTACCAGCCAGGCTAAAGCTAACATAGTTAGCCTAAAGAAACAAGGGGTTTGTCCGTCCCAACTAACGTTACAGTTCGGAGCCGCAACACCAGAAACGCAACTCTAATCTACTACAGAAGTCTATGTCTGATCTAACGTAATTCACTCTGATTTAATTGTTCTTGGATACACACCACCTGGTCCCGCTAGTCGACCACAACCTGAAATTTAGATGAAGCAACATGCATGGATTGATAGTATTATATGAATACAATGGTGTCATGTTAGTCCACCAGTGTATTTCTACCTAATTTCCCTCTCCAAAATCACTTTAGAAGAGTAGTCACAGCGCTTATTTGCTTTGGTATTTGAAAAGCACTAAAGTTCAACAAAGAATGTTTCACATTAAAAAAAGATCCTTTTTCATTTTTATCTTCTATGTAGATGCACTGTCCTACAAAATCACCCCGTTAGTCAAGAATGATTTATTGTTTCCAAATAGAGCTATTTATGTCACTTTTAAAAATGACTTATTTTTTTCATATCACAATATCTATTGCAGGGAAAAAATATTGGAGTGTCATGTTTTTTTCCAATATTGTGCAGGCCTATTTATCACAATATCATTTTTTTGCTGATGCTGAGCCTGCAAAGTGCATACCGACTGAAGAAACCAGAAGTTTAATTACACTTTAGAATATAGATTATCTACATACAAAATAAAAAAAAACATGCCTTTACAATATTCTCTGTTTTTTTTGGCAAGCTCACATTACAAATTCACATTATGAGATGCCCCAATGGTCAACAGAGCAGTAGTGTCCTCTACTGGCAGAAGAAAACCAAGAAGTAGCCCTGTTTTCTACGTCCATTTTACAATTACGTTTTTCCTTCTTTGTGTCTGCAATTGTGCAAATTAAGTGATCAGTTAGTTTTGGCTACATTTTTTGGGATTTGTAAACCCCTTAAAACTACTTAAAAGAAACATATTAAATGTAAACTCCTGCCAAGAAAGCATCTTAAATGTTTGTAGAAGAGCACAGAACAAAACAAAGTAAACAAGTGTCTTTCGCTATTCATTACTACTATGACTTTGGACCAAACTTACCAGCTGTGTGTGTGGACTAGAACCAGCATTTTCATACTGTGTGGTCGCTGAATTGTACCTGTTCAAGTGATGGAAAATATTTGTTGTGTTTCCCTTCCATTAACCACCGACACATTTTGCAGACAGGCTCAATCTGCTCCTCTACGCTTTTGTTAAATCCGAACCACTTCTATGCAACTGATGTTGTGTAACCCTTTTTTATCAACAATGTCTTCAGCTTGAGAGGATAACGCAAGTTCACGTTTATGTCCACCATCAATTTTGTTGCCCTCGGCTAGACTTTTGCCGTCAAACTTTTCACCCGTCGATAACTTTTCACCCGCCGATATGTGTTTTCCCCTAACAGAACCTAAACCTGAACCAAACCTTATTTCTAACCGTAACAATGGATGTGGGTGCTACGCATTTTAACAGGAGGGAAACACTAAACACAGTGTCAAGTTCACAGAGAGATGGGCCCACAATGCACATCTCAAGTAGTGAAGTTCAGTGGTTTTATTAGCAAGCTAATAAACTCAAGCAGCAGTGTTCAATAATCGACAGGCAAAGGGAAATCCAGGAAAACAGACAAAGGTCAATATCCAATTCACAGGTAAAAGAATCCAAATGTCAGGCAGAAGGAAAGGCAATCCAGGCAATGGTCAAAATGAGACAGGAAACAGAAAACCCAAGAACACAAGGAATACAATGAAACTGACACACCGGAACAGACAATCTCGCACTGTGGTTAGGGTAAGACTGAACTTAAATACACATGACAGGGTAGACAATGAGACACAGGTGCAACACAGTAGGGCAGGGACAGGTAATCACACAGGTGGGAAAATCTGCAAAACTAAGTAAAACAAGACAACACAAGGGAGAACAGAGAAGTTTCAAAAGGAAATAGAAAACATGAAACGTTAAAGACATCCCCTCATGGGATAGAAACCACATGGTAGCTATCAGCCTAGGGATGGCAGAGGGGGTCCAGAGAAGGACGAACAAAAGTCAACCCTGGAAGGGTGAGGGTGAGGGAGGACAAAGAACAGGGATGACATAGGCGAAAGCGGGGTTCGGGAACTGAGGACAGTAGAGCTCGGGGAATCAAGGGCTGCAAGTCCGGCGGCGAGGATGGAACCCTTCTGGCCGCTGAGCAGGATGCCAAAGGCAGAACCCCTCTGGAGGCCAAGCAAGAGGACGGTGAAGACGTAGCCCCTTTGAAGGACGAGCAGGACAGCAAAGACCCCTTGGAGGCTGACACCGATGGCGAAGGTTGACTCCCTTGGGAGGCCAGGAAGGCCGTCGAAGACCCTTAGGATGCCGGCGGTGACGGCGAAGGCAGAACCCTTCTTAAGGCAGGGCTGGAGGCAGGCGACGGGTCAACAAGATAACAGGAACATTAAAGGGAACAAAACAGGATCAGGAGTCGGCCAAGCCGCCGACAGAATACGAGGGGCAGGAGTTGACTGGGTTGCCAACTCACCACTGGGAACAGGAGTCAATGGGGTGCTGGGCATGTGCAAAGGCTCTGGGAGGCCGGTCAGCTGAAACTCTGGAAGGCTGCATTCAGCTGGGGCTCCAATCAGCTGCACAGCACGGGCTCATGGCTAGCAGGCTGTAGCAGAGACTGGAAGCCATGTTTTAGCGGAGACTGCTAAAAGATGAAACGTGACATACATGAGGGGAACACACTTTCACAACACTAACAACAAACGCTCACAATAGGAAGTGGGTGTGTCGAGCATCAAAGCCGACATGGCAGACTCTTGCGGTTGAGTTATCGGGTAAATATGTCCAAAGCTCATCATCGTTATTGACCTGAATTTTTTTGCGACCCTGTTTGAATATTGTTTTATCGCCTAGTCCTACTGTCACATGTCAGAAGATATTATGATGTTACACAAAACCATAGTTTTTGCAACCTTTTAATATACAAATAGAAAATCAGTCAAGATCAAATGTAGGTGCAAGCTGCTGTTTTGTTCCATTTATTTTCTTTAATTCTTTTCATCCAACCACCGTGTTGTTAAATGGTCTGCAGGCGGATGGCAGGCTCAAATATGAGATTATTACAACCAGCAGAGGAGCATCCGAACAGACAAACACTTCCACAACCTTAATAAATCTTTGTTGAATCGTATTGCCCGGAGTAGAGTCAAAATGATCAGCAGAGAGGTGACACTGTATTGGCAAACAGCAGCTAAAGGAATATGGGAGGCAAATCTAATCAACCTGATGAATTCATCATATTTGACAGCCACAATGCAAAAAGTGCTACTTGAGGCACTGCTTCGAATGTGACAAATGTTGTGTACCTTTAATTTACTGAATTTGGAACTCTTTTCGCTGCATATTGCAGAAAAAATTGCCTTTAGAAAAGACCTTCTAGGTTGTTTTCTGGTATGAGCAGGTAAATGCCAAGATACATCCTGACTGACTTCCTCGGTTTGTCATCATTAGAGTCACAGCAGCTCCTCTACGTTTTACTTCCTCCAGCTCAGAGGCAGGTTCACAATGGTTGGTTGATCAGAAACTTCTCTTGTTTTTATCAATGTGTAGTTATACATTAATAGCAGACAATATTTTGTAAACCTCTATTTACTCTGAATTTATTTTCTGCTCTCTAGTTATGGATTGTACATCCTTTCAAACAGGTCAAAGTTGAACCAGGATGTTTCCTTGCAAAATGCAGAATTTTAGATTTAATTTTGGCCAATGGATTTCCATAGTACCCAGCCATTGATATCCTCCCTTTCTCATGGTGTAATGTTTGTTTGCCACCTTTCCTGATAATTACTTGCTGATGAAGCATGTAGGCTGGAGATGGATGAGATGAAGTGGAGCTGAGATTGTTTCCTGTGATGTACAGTGGCTTGCATAGGTTTACACACCAATGCTAAAATGGATTTAAAAGAGGACAAAAAAAACAACTTTTGGAAATTGATCTTAATGCCTTAATTAAAAAAAAATTGAAAAATACAACCTTTTAAGGTCACCAATTTTCTTTTTGAATGAATAATGTATTGCAAATAAATAAATGTTCTTCCTTTTAAAATACAGTGGGCATAATAATACACACCCTCATGTTAAATTCCTTTAGAGGCAGGCAGATTTTTAGTATTAAAGGTCAGTTATTTCATGGATCCAGGATACTATGCATCCTGATAAACTTCCCCTGGCCTTTGGAATTAAAACAGCCCCACATCATGACATACCCTTCACCATAGCTAGAGATAGGCATGGGGAACTTTCCAAGAGATCATCTCCGGGGAGTCATTCCCCGGAGTCCTTATGTTCTTTTTCCC
>NC_045747.1:9412542-9424898 GCF_008692095.1 Etheostoma spectabile
TCCTTGGATCAGGGAGGCGCCAAAAATCAGGGTAGCAGCTGTCGCTGTGGTCCTGCTACACGTCTTGCGATGCCAAGTTACATCCTGCTACGTTCTGCGATGCCCAGCTACGTCCTGCTGTGCCTTGTAACGCTGCACAGTGCCCTGCTATGCTACTACAAACTACTATTTATTTTATTTTTATTTATTTTTTGTGACTGTTACTGCCACCCTTCATCCGTCAGACACCGCCTACCAAGAGCTTGGGTCTGACCGAGGTTTCTGCCTAAAAGGAAGTTTTTCCTCGCCACTGTCGCACTGTTGCTTGCTCTGTAGGAAACTACTAGAACTGTTGGGTCCTTGTAAATTCTGGAGTGTGGTCTATCTGTAAAGTGTCTTGAGATAATGCTTGTTATGAATTGATACTATGAATTGAATTGAATCATCTCTCAATGCAAATTGAACCAATTATTAAGCTAACTGTAATAACACCATGCCAATTTCATTAGGCATTTTCTCAAATTTAAATATGCTGTAGTTAACTTCAAGTTGTTAAAAGCATTAAAAAGAGGGAAGAGGGTTCTCTGCTGAGCTGCAGTTAAATATTATCAGTGTGTCATGGGCAACATCTTCATTATGGCAGGGGGTTTGAGCGTTATAAAGACAAAGAACAGAAGGAAAGAACCCATTGTATAAACATTGTTTTGGGAATCATGATTATCACATTTAGTTTTACCGTGTGTTACTCAGCTATTATATAAGCAAATTAATGCCCTTCAGACACATTCCTGTGGGACTCACCCTGTATGCTCATACAGATAGTTTTTAATACATTGTGAGTATTATATTGTAATAGACAAAAGGAAAAACTGTGACTACCAGCTATTCTTATGACAGTGTGTGGTGTGTCTTTGAGTATATGACAGCTTTGTAATTACCTAGCTGACTATAAACTCAAATGCCAGTCCAGAAGTGAGGCTATATAAAGGCAGGTCATTAAAGCAAAACACAGCTTATTAGCCTCTGTTGAATACCACAGGTCTGACCTGTTGCTCTTTATTCTTCCTGCGGATGATAACAAGACTAAGATTCTACAGCCATGTGGTTCCGTGAGGCTGTATTGAGGCACTAGGGTGGTTTGAGCTAAATGCTAACATCAGAATGATACAAATGCCAGGATTTCCTGCAGTACTTTGCAGTTAGGACGGCTGCCTAAGCAAGATGTGCCTGGTGCCTGGTGCCTCGACTACATCGTTAAAAAAAAAAAATCAAAAAAATTGAAATGCATATTGCTATCTCAGCTGTAACTCTGCATAATGACAGAGAGTGGAGCTCCGAGACACACACACACACACACACACACACCACACACACACACACACACACACACACACACACACACACACACACACACACACACACACAGACATGCAGGCAAGCTACCCCCCGGTCAGACAGCAAACCCCACCCTACCACCTTAAGTAACTAATTTCCGCTGAATCCTGAATGCTCACAGACAAGTGCAGTGCAGTAACTCGTGGATGTTTATCTTTACACTTCACAATCTTAGTTTAGCGTATCAGCAGAGGTGGTAGAGTAGCCAAAAATTTTACTCAAGTAAAAGACTGTTACTTCAGAATAATATGACTCAAGTAAAAGTAAAAGTTCATCCAATAATTACTTGAGTAAGAGTAAAAAGTACTTGATGAAAAAACGTAGTGAGTAACTGTTGAGTAACGTCTATTTATTTCTTACACAAGCATCAATCAGACAGACAAAAATACAAAATAATCATATTTAGCGAACTATTGTTCATCCAATCAATAAATAAATTAAATTAATTTATTAATTACAAAATACTAGTGAGAGACTTAAATTTGGATGGAACTGCATGTGCAAAACATACTGTATGTAACCTAAAAGACAAAGATCCACCTCTCCACAGCAAAAACTAAAACTACCGCTACGTCTCCTCAGTTAGATGTTGAGTTGTTGAACGTTTGTTTTGGTCGACACAGAAGACGCCGCATAACGTAGCTGCTGTTTCGCACTTTTCCTAAGGTAACCATGCTTTCACTATGAGGCCGGGGGGTTCCTCCACGTCTGTGTTGCCTTGGCGACGGTTGATTCTTTGTTTTGCTACGACTGTAAGCTAACACGTCCCGCCCATAGATATATACAGTCTATGGTCCCGCCGCTGAGAACGAGTATGGTCACGTGACTGCACAACGCCGTTTGATTGGTAGAACACAGTCACGTGGTAGAGCCTTAAGCGGAAGACTCTCTCTCTCTGTCAAAATAAAACATTAAAATGAGACGTACGCTGGGGTAAAAACAATGACGCGTAGAATACCAAATAAGTAAAAAGAAAAGTAACGAGCTCCTTGTAGCCTAATGTAGCGGAGTAAGAGTACAGTTTCTTCTTCACTAATCTCCTCAAGTTCAAGTAAAAGTGTAGTGATTTAAAGCTACTCCTAGATGTACATTTTTTTCAAAAACTTACTCAAGTAAATGTAACGGAGTAAATGTAACTCGTTACTACCCACCTCTGCGTATCAGCATGCTGCAAATTAACATCTGTAAATTAGCACTGAAGACAAAGTATAGCTGAGCAGGTATTTAGTCTAAAAGAAAGACCGTTTGACCTGATGATGGCTCTATAGGAAAGACCAATGGATCACAAAAGTATTGAGGGTATATCAAAACCATAAATGTTTGTACAAAGAGCTGGAATCTGTTCCAGCATGCACTGGCTGAGAGGCTGGTTTCACCCTGGACAGCTAGAGGCTATCACAGTGCTAACGTACACAAACAAAAATGCCAACTCTATGTAGGAACATCCCCCGTGGCCAGAAGAGACTCTCTACCTCAGAATAGTTACATGTGTAGAAAAGAAAACATGGATAAATATTTGACATACAGAATACAGTACAGTCCACACACACACACACATGTTTTTTGGTGATTTATTATGTCTGCCTCTAGGTTTCAGATTTCTGTCTATCCAAAAGAAAGGGACTTGCTTCTCTTTTACCATGACTTTGGGAGAAAAGTGTTGAGGTGGAGTTGGGGGGGAGGGGGGTGAACACACTCTAGTCTTCCATTGAAGCCTGTGTTTGAAGGACTGAAAAATGAATACTGCAGAATGAACAAACAACTGTGAAGTAATTTGAAAGAATTGACTGCTAGAAATTCAGCATAGCTCACTCGGTTCCAGGCTTTATTGTTAAAATCAATGAAACAAACAAGTTATGAGGATTTAGGATTGGAAGGGGGAAGGCAGATGGAGGTTGCATGCCTGCAGGATAGTTACTTTGATCAACCCTCAGAGGACCACAAAGGCTGTAATGGCACAAGCCTGAATCAATAACAGCTTGTTGAAATGTGCTCCTTTTGAAATAGTTTCCTATTGAATTCAGCGTGGATCGTAAATGAGCATGAAGACTGTTGCTTAACAAACAGCTTTCTCTCGCATAGATTGCAGATGCGAAAGGTAATTTTGTAAATGTCACAATTTGCTGAGTTCCGTGGGTCATTCAGAAGCCATCAGACAGACGAGAACTCCTTGCAGCTTTACTTATATCTAAGAGGTGCTCATCATTTTTCTCTTTCAGAGATTTCACATTTGTGTCGGGGAGTGCGCTTTTGGTGATGTCTAATGTGGTTTGACCGCACATGCAAAGATGTGTGATTAGCGCCCACACAAAAACACTTCCATCAAGAATGCTGCCATCTGCATTTACTCTACCATCTACCACCCAGTGCTCAAATCGTGTCCAACGATAAACCAGCAAATATATGGTTATGACATTTTTTTTCCTGAGATATTGCCTCTATCAGCTGTAGTAACTCATGCTAAGCAGAGAAATAACCCCTTGTCATCTCTAGATATGGCAATATTGATTTCAGGAATGAAAGGATCTACAAGTAACACTTTTCAGTTCATTTCAGAAGTGGTATTTTTACTTCTAGCACCTCTAAGAGCCGAATAGATCCATCTAAGAGATTTGTTCAATCTAGGGGCATGGAGCTCACAATCCCAAAAGATTTATGAGATTATCAAACAAACTGGTTCCCCTCTTTCTTTACTGCATCTATGGAAAGTGGGATGTTTTGGCAATGCTAGATGGATGCATGTGATCTGGTGAAGCCCTAGCAACATAGGATGATCTCTCACACATCTACCTCAGTCTGCAGCCTGCAGGGGATCTCAGTCTAAAGCGCTTCTCGTGCAACCAAAAGTTGATTTTAGGTTGAATGATTTCCACATTTGTTCTAGGCCTGTACGATTAATTGTTTTTATAATTATTATAATTATTATAATTTTTTTTTATCTTGGTCTCAATTCACCCTTTCAAGATTTAATTTTTAAAATAAATTAGATTTAAAAATTTTTTTTTTTAAATTACCTTGATTTTCATTTTATTTTACAAGCCGACTGCATCACAAACGCTACTACTTTCTTCTGTGAGTTTTAAACATAAACTGTATAAAATAGGTGTTAAAGTGCTGCAATTTTCTCCCTTCTCTTTATTGAAGCGTCTATGTTTACAGGCTTGTGGTGATGCGCAATGTGTTATAGGTGCCAAAAAAATCTATGTTTGGTACTGCCAATTTGTTTTCTTTTGTCATGGTCCAAAACTTGTGGCAGAGATCGTGATATAAATTCTGAGCAAAAGAATCGTGATTCATACATTTTTCCCCGAGTTGTTTAGGCCTAATTTGTTCTGAAGTCACATTTTGTCTCTGAGCAAGGACTGGACAAATATGCAGTGAGACAGTTTGGTGGCCCCTTATGGTGGTGGTGGTGCAGTTTTTACCAGACAGTGCATTGGTGGAGTGTCAGTGCAGAACAGGGTGAGGTGAGGTTATGAGGGAATGAATAACTGATCATGGCTGTGAAATGGACATTGAAGGCTTTTCTTGATATATTTGATATGAATTAATGTATTTATTAATTATGGTTGATGTCAAATTGGTATTCATATACAGTACAATAATGAGAGTAAAAGTGACAAAAGTGAAAACAAGTGTGCACTGTTGTAGCAATAAATGCATTTTTAATATAATTTTACAGCAGAGGGCACTATAGTCAGTGCTGTATGTACACCATGTTGAGATCTGCTTTAGAAATGTAATAGTAATGTCCAAATATAATGTCTTTTTTTGGATTCCTCTCCTAGCTACAAATATAAGCCGTGTTGTTTCTCATAAACAGTTATTGTGTTGTTTAGGGTAACCAAGGCTGTGTTATGAGAACAATTCTAGACGCTCTAATTACTCACGAATGAAGCAGAATGCTGGCAGTAGTCTTACACAGTAGGTGATTTATCCAAATACATTGGCACAGTGACTCTGATGACACAGAACTGAAGAAATCATCAGAGCACCATTCAATGGAGAGATGGAAGTTGTATGATGGAAGAGGCATGGACACATGAAAGGTTCAGTGCAAACACAGTAATAGGCCACAGTGATATTTGTGATATTTGCTCTCCTATCTGGCAGCTGAAATATCTCATGGTGGACATAATAACCTTGCACAATGATATGAATTACCGGTAATGTACAGTATGGCCCTGATTTAGTTAATTCCTGCTCCATACAACAAATAAAGATGGTCAAGTCTTAATGAATTACCTAAATGGATTTTTTTAAATGTAACCACTGTTGAAGCTTTTCTATATGACCAATCATTTGAAAAATCCTTCTCTCACTGCGTGATTGTTTAAACAGGTGTAAGCCCCTCTCTGCTGTGTGGTGATGCCACCTACTGGTCAAACCTTGGTTGTTTACACAGAATATGAAACTCCATGTTGCACGTGTCTCTTATCAGTAAGACTATGACTCATGCACATCTTGGTTGTTAAGCCTCAGAGGGCCACAGTGTATTTGCTCAAGATGTGTTGTCTCTTATGCACTGAACAAAGCATTCTTTTACTGGAGTCATTTACAACACTTTCCCTTCTGTAGCTGCCTCTGCACTCAATAAAGTCACAATAACCTGCAGAAAACATGCCCTGTAAAATGTGATTCAGCCATATATCTTTGCCTTTGGTGTATGGATTATTGGTTTTATAATACTAGAATTCACTTGCACACAAACTGGATTTCGGTGAGATATTTTGACTAAACAGGTGCTAGGTATCAGTCTTGTAGCTGTACACCTGTCTTTGACTCAAATTCCTAATTCATCCGAGCCCATGAAGTGTACCAACGCCTGTGTGCGTTCTTGGCTATCCTGTGTTTTTAAGAAGGAAAACCAAACATGGGAAACAAAGAGCCCACTGTATCTGCTGGAGATACTCGTCACCTGTGGTAACACTATGATGTAGTGGAGTTGGGATTACACGGGTTTAGGAATGTGAAGGGTGACAGTTTGGACAAGATGGCTATTGTTAAGAGTACACCTGAACTGGTAGCAGAGGTGGAAACTGATCAGAAGTAGATGGGAAATGGCTCATCACTGGCCAAGGAACAATTCTGGCAAAACTCCATGAGCATGTCATCTTACTGTTTGGAATGGGCAGCGGAAGAAAAAATGTCCAGCGATAATGATGCCATGGTAACATTCTTAGACACATTAATACCAAAAAGCCACTAAAGAATCAATTATACAGGTTATATAACGTTTCAATAACAAAATCATATTGTTTGAAACTTCTTTTGTAATACTGAGGCAAACACTGTTACAGTTTCATCTTATGTTCTTGCTTTTTTAATTTTTCTAGTCGCAGTGTCTCCCTGGGAAAAACTTATGAAGACTCAAAGACTATTGCTTTCATGAGTATTCACAAACTGCCAGTAGAACAACGTTGTCATGGAGTTTCAACATGTTCAGATCTGAGAGCTCCTTTGAACAGAGCACTGCTTTCAAGATCACTGCATAGTCATATTTTTCAAATAAGAAACTGTAAACTTCTTAAAGCCTTAAGGCTCCCACAGCTGTTCCACTAGAATCAGCTGTAACAGATCACGTAGGAACTTTATGAGGTGTGTATAGCATTACTTTTTTTCCAGTCCAGATGGGATACGTTAGGGAGTAGGTATGGTCAAGTATAACCTGACTATTTCAGCCCCTTCCTCATAGCAGGTCTGTGCCGTGGGCATTAGGTAGCCAGTTTTAAATATTTTATGGCAAAACATTGAATAACATTTGGAGTGAATGAGAGGCATGGGACCCTGTGGAATGCAACGGAAACCTCTGTCCAGATGTGGAGTGGTAGGACAGGGTGGGGGATATGCAATAGTGGGGTGGGGTGGGTGTGGTACTGTTAGTGGTGAGGGGAATTTTGTGTACAATGTAGAAATTGTATGGTTACATGTGTACAACAAAAACATGGATGAAAATTTAACATTAACACACAGTGTTACTCAAAATGCCATTGTTGTCTTTGATTGAATAACATAATGTTGTCAAGTAGTCGGGTGGCTCCACTGTCAAGTGTATGAGAACGATCAAGTGCATTGTGTTTCATTATTGTTGGCTGTCAGGCCTGTTGTCCATCCATGATTCATTATGTCTGTCTCTAGGTCTCAGATTTCTGTCCATCCAAAAGAAAAGGACTTGCTTCTCATTTACCATGACCCTGGTAGAAAGGTGTAGAGGGGGTGGTGTGTGTGTGTGGGGCGACACACACACTCTAGTCTTCTATGAAAGAAAGCATCAATAGGTTACAGTTATTAGCTGTGATGACTTTTTCTGTTTTATGTAGATTGTTTCCCAAAAGTATTGTCTGCTTTCCACATAAATTTAGAAAAGGTACAAGGGTACTTTTATCGAACACAAATGGTGCGTTCCTTATGTGTGTGCATGGGTATATTGGCATGTCGATGTGTATCCGTATTTTCAATAACAAGTGGTTGCTTGTGTGTGGCTCTGCAGCGTATTGTAGTTATTAAAGTCAGTAAGAAAGGAGTCTTTGTCACGGCCATCATCTAAACCCAGTCACACGGGCCATCTTGTGCCAGAGAGCCAAACTCATTTTTACCACCACATTCCAAGGCTGTTTGGTAAGCCCATAGGGGTCCTTTCCATTCTCTCCTCCTCTCTCCCTCCCTTGCTTTACCTCCTCTTGACTGGATTCCTCATTCCATCTTCATTTGGGTCCTAATGGGAACATAGGACACACAAACACACACACACACACACACACACACACACACACACACACACACACACACACACACACACACACACACACACACACACTTTCACTCTCTCTCCTACAATAATGCTTAAATACTTGTACGATCCCTGTAATGTTATTTTTTTGACATTGTCATGGAGGTGGTAATTAAATCATGTTAGCATTGAGGTCATGGGTAGTAACGGTACCAACGGTATTGGACTGCATTATATTATCAAGACAAACGATTACAACAACTCTCAGTTGAAACTTAGGTTGGTCTGAGATGAATATACAGTATATAATAATACAAATCCCTTTTAAATATATCCCTGTCCTTACTCTCATGGTCCAAGACTAAATAAATTATAGACAGCTACTTTCCCGAGCAGTTAAGATTACATCACTGAGGCCTGGGCCCTGCTGCCAGCCCTGGTCAGTGGGTTTTGGAAATAGGAGGTGACACAGAGCTTCCTCTCATTTTCTGCATTCAGATTCTTCACTCTCCTACCTTTTTTCCTCTTGTAATTTCTCTCCCTTTTGTTTCATTAAAAGAGATACTTTACATGACACATTCATTATCAATATGACCACTTAGGTTGTCAGAAGTTGTATTACATAAGCCTAGAGGGAGCAGTTACACTGATACACTGTTTTGTAGTATTCAGTTGCTCTTTTGTCTTACATTAAGCTCTGGGATTTACTGTCTCTGTAATAGCCTTGTGCATTGCTCCCCACTATGTTTCAGTGGCTGACAAACAATCCATTCATTGGATAACCAGACTTCCCAAGAAACTCAACTGTATGTTTATACATTCTTTCAGTGAAAGAGCCTATTTGCGGTTGAGCTAGTCTAGTTTCCCAAATTTCACTCTCTCCTGTTGTCTCTCAAACATTTTCCAGACTTTCTTCTGTCTCTCGTTTTCTTCCCTTACTTGTGTTCGCCTTCTTTTCTCATTCCACAACTCATCTATTATCAGTGATATACAGTAAGATAGTATGGGTACATGTTCCTAAACATTTGTTCAATTAAAAACTTATAATAATTTGTCTTGGATTGGAATGTATGCAACCTATGTAGCACAGTTTATGTAGAGTTGACAAAATAAGGGTATTGACCCCTCAGGGCCCCAAGGTAATGGGTCCCTGAATTGTCTTACTTAAATACAATATACTTACATAAATAGCATACTTAAAAAATGAATAAAAGATACATACTTTAGAATTTGGGTTGGGACAAGCTCAAAGTAAAAAAAAAAAATCAACAATTCCAAAAAAGTATGAATAAACTATTCTAATTCCATGCAACTTTGTTGCTTAAATAATTATTGCTTTTGATTTATGTCTTTCTGAATGCAGCATCAGTCATTGTTGGTATAAAACTGGATGTGCACAACTGTTATTTAATTCTCATGTTTGTTGAGTCATATATACACAGTCAACTATGATACCATGGTTACCATGCTATCTTTGTTTGATGGGTTGGATGTTTTATTTTTGTGCAGGCAAATATATGGGATGTGTGTCGGGACCGAGTCGGACAGTGTCTGAAACCATGAAGCTTGATTTGTTAGATAATTCCAGTGATGAAAGTTGTTGATGATCACCTCTATATAATTCCACAGGTGGAAAATAACAACTTTATAGGCACATTTACTAAAGTTCTTTCAGGTCCCAGTTCTTTACTTGAGTATATCTCTATTTTTAAATAATCAACATTTTAGAGGAAGATATCATACATTTTCCTCCATTTTCTCAATGTATCCGACAGCCTTGTTAGATTGAGCTACCCAACAAAATATAATGTAGATATAACTGGCTCCACCTAAGAGTAGCTCAGACACTAAACATTTATGCAGAACTATGAAAGAAGCAATACTTATGACTACTTTTATTTTCTATACCTAATTGTATTGCTAACACCGCTATTTAAAAAAAACTTGAATAATGATCTGAACTCTTCTTCGACCTCTGTCTAATCCCCTGAAATTTGACCAGACAATGACTCAGCTAATAGGCTTATTTGAGTGTTATTCACACACATCCTGCAAAGAGTCTTTTATGAAGGTCCACGTCCTCTCTAAAGCAGGTCCACTCATAGAAAATATGAATGAACTCTGGAATTTGTAATACCCTGTTATCCACATATAACAGGATGGGATTGTGGAATGGTTACTAGGGGTTATATGACTATGTATCCTTAATAGAATATTATGTTTGTAATAATTTTTATCTGCGGAAAAAATTGAGTTTACTATTTACATCCCACTTTTTGGGGAATTCTGTCTCTTCAGTCTTAATCACCTTTGTCTCCTTTACAGCTATTCCTAATCAGTGGATTTAACTTAATCTGTGGGGTTTAACTCCTGCCTCAGCATGCCAATGTTTTGCTCAGGTTTGGGCATATATGGCAGGCAGCTTGCAACCTCCCAACTCTCCCCTGTGATTGTCTTGGCAGAGTATCCCTTTCTGTATGATCTGTTTTGCTACCCTGCCCTTCCCTATTACACCCCGTCAGCCAAGTTATATCCCACATTTGCCACAAAGGCTAAACAAAAAGTATTCATCAGATGTCTTAAGAGAGAGACCAGGGAAGGGGCTTGTGTTTCCATAGATGACCTTAAAAACAGAGCAGTCCTGCTTTTCGGTATGATGGCTATTTGCTTCTCTACATGACCTCTCTGTTGAGTGTGTAATTCTGCCATTACAACTATGTAGTCTGACTGCATACTTAATAATATTGCTTTAGAGCATAATGAATATATTTGACCTCAGCTATTACCTCCTTTAGTTGTTTTCTCTTTTCCCTCTTTAAAGCTGTTCTCAACTTGAGTGGTTGGAGTTTGTTGCACTGGAGGTCAGAAGGATTCAAACTCTGGTACTGGCTTTTGATTAATAATTGAATACAGTGATTCTGGGTGTTTTAGGATTATTGGCATTAAAACAATCCCAATGATGTAATATTGACTTCAAACCGCTGCAAATGAGACTTAAGAGTAACAATCATACTTTATACTTTATATTTGCATATATTAAAATCATATTGATATTCATCAAATTTGAGTAATAACAGCTCCTTCATTTGGACAGCCACTGCTGGAATATTTATACATAATGCTATGAATAATATATTGTCTTTCATTGTGTGTTACCGGACAATGTTTCCCTTTTTTTTTGTCACAGGTGTAACATTCCTTGGCAAGGACGGGTGACTCAAATTTGTGTACTTTAAAGTAGTTCCAGAAATATGACAGAGCTGGCCTATTTAGCTGAAAAAAGAGAAGTTCCTTCCTTCCTTTCCCTTCCAGCTGACAAAGCTTGTTCACAGAAACCACAGAGAAACCCTTTCCTCCCTGGATACCCTTGGTATATTACTTCCTTATTTTTTCTGTGGAAACATCTCCTGACTCCAAAACTGCCTAGGCACTTTCTGTAGTACAACAAGTAATGCCTTGTGCCCTGATTAGCTTCGGAGCCGTGGAAACACAGAGTGGCTCAGTTCCCTCCACTCTGCAGGTGCTGGGAGCACATTTCATAAACACCTGCTGGGAGTTTAGAGTGTGTGGAACTCTTGGTGAATACTGGCTGATTGACACTGGACTGTGATTGTCTGGGTTACAGTTAGTGATAGACAGTCTAGACTTTCATCTGTTGGTCAGTTGAGTCACCACAAGGTTAAGACCTTGATGTTGTATTTGAGAGGATTTGGCATGGAAATCATCACAGTTCTTGACTTTGACACAACATATTTGATATTTAGTCAAGGGGTGCTTGAAGTTTTCTGGGTGCTCACTTTATCTGCCAGAGCTCCTAGACTGAAAATTACAGACACAGCTCTGGTCCTAACTCAAGCAATAGTCTTCTCTAAGCCCCAACCCTAACCTCAGCATCAACCCTTCATCAGTTTAGAGAGCAGGAGGACTGAGTGAGCTGACCCAAACTTCCCAGGATGAGAAAACTTTAAATCTAAATGTTATTCTTCTGGGTCCTCAAAGGATACATTGTGTGGGGATCCAGAAGGACATACCAGGCTGTGAAAGAGGTTCTTTCTTGTTTTCTGCCCATTGGCCCCCTCCCAGTCTCTCCGAGGCAGCCTGTCTCTCTCTGACAACAGCTGCTTGCTGCCTGTGGAGGCCCGGGGTGAGCGGCGCAGATCCAGACATCTGTAGGCCCTGAGCCTGGGCCGCGTAGCTCTCTTTCTTTTTCACACACACACACACACACACACACACACACACACACACACAC
>NC_045747.1:9424908-9439774 GCF_008692095.1 Etheostoma spectabile
CACACACACACACACACACACACACACACACACACACACACACACATTGGAGCCCACAGTCTGCCCTGCACAAAGGGCTACATTCATCCCCCTCATACAGTCTCTATTGGTGAAGAGGTCGTCTGAAGCTCCCAAGCTCTCACTCTTTCTGCCTTCTCTCTCTCCTTCTCCATCTCCTGTCATTCTCTGAGATATTCTCTCCATTCTTAAACTCTGTTTGTCTCCATCTCTCACTTTAATGTGAGTGAATGTTCTTCCATTCTGATCCATGCGACTTGCATATTCATTAAACAGTATGAGTTGTGGTTAACCAGAATGACGAGGGCTACATCTCAATTAGAGGAGACATATTATTCATTTTCGGAGGCACAGTAACCTGATTTTGCGCTTTCGGTTGTGTTTAAATGTATGTGTTTTTGAAAAATATGTGGGAAAGTGAATGTGTATGTGTTTGTGTGTCCCTCTGTGTGCATTTTACCTCCTAACCCTGAGAACAGGCATTCCAGTGCAGAGGACTTGCCGACTAAGTTCACAAAGGGATACTGAGAGAGGCCAGAGCAAACAGAGATCCTTTGTACAGAATGAATGTGGCCATGAGAAGTTTGGGAACGGCATGGTTTGAGAAACATCACAAAGTTGCTTTCAAAAAGCCCCATTGGTAGATAACCATCTAGTTTCAACATCGGCGCTTGAGGTTGGCCATGTGTCCATTACCTTGCCTTTGACAGACAGAGACAGTCACTCAAACCATAACTAGTTTGTGGGACCTTAACCAAAAAATGCACCTTGAATGATGAATGTTTTAAGTCTGCTTAGCTGTCACTTTTCTCATGCTAAATATGTGTGACAGATGCACTGTCCTCTAACTAGACTGCCTTTGTTCAAACCCTGTGTCTCAAAGCATCTGCCCTAATGAAGTGCCCTAGAGCAACACAGTTAATTTTCGCAAGCTCATTGTGCACTGTGGTGTAGCTGATTGACTTTTTGCTTAATACTGGAGCTTGCTGGTCAGTGTGTGTTGCAGCCACTCTAATGTGCATTTTTGTAAATGCATCCCACTGGACCTATTAAGGGACTTTTTCATTGGCCAATTTTTTGGACCTATTTCATTGCACTTCTGTTGGATTTTTTTTTACATTACTATTAGACAGGAATATAAACCCCTTGTGTTTTGAGATCATACAAGCTGTTTCTGTTTGTTTTATGTAATTGTAGTTTACACACCTAGTTCTCTTGAATTGCCTCTTCAAGAGATGTCTTCAATTTTATTGTATTTCCTTATGTGCTCATTTTTTTTTTAAATTCAATAGAACAACTACCTTGTAGGTGTTTCTTGTAATAACAATCTATCAAGAGATAAAATGTACACGTGTTACACTATATTGTTTATACAGTACACCACCCGGCTGATACTTAGTGCATTTCCATTGTTGTTCAATGAGAAAATGGTTGTTCCCAATCTGACCTATGGGTGGCACATGACTGTATCTCTTCAGTGCTGCAGCTCAGCTTGAGCTATTTGTACTGGATGACTCCAGAGAACATCCTTTGTGAGATACATGCTGTACACTTACTGCTCCTTACTTTTTTATTCAGACTCACCCACTAATTCACAATTCACACAAACTGTACTTGGATACGTTTTAAAACTTTAAAAATCGTTGTCATTCTTGAAAGAAATAATGAAGACTTGCAGAAATCACTTATGCCTGAATTTGTGAATAATTTGCTGACAGTTGTCATAAAATCAGATGCAGACCAGAATGTACGTATGTTTTACATCAGCCTGTTGTTATTTCTACATGAACCTTTTTTTTTTTAACCCCAATCATGTTCCATAGCTCAGCAGTAAAACCCATCTAAGCTTCACACAAACATGCACACATTTACGCGTGCACACATTTATTCCGACACACACACACACACACACACACACACACACACACACACACACACACACACACACACACAGTCAGCGCAGAGCGCAACTTGTCTGCTCATCTGCTTCTGATTAGTGACGACATGAGTGATGCCAAATGGGAGATATGGATCTCATTCCTCTGCAGACAAAGCCTCATTCATTGGCAGAAAGCTCAGATGTGGGAAGACGATTCCTGTGACTTGGACCTTAGCCGGCCCGCTCCTTCTGGGTCTTATGTTGTCCTGTGAACGAGGTGCTTGTACCACATTTATTTGGATGATAGAGACATTTTGGATCAGACAGTGGGAAGGTGCACATTTACGCAATATACTGTATTCTTGTCTGATGAGTGTAGACAGTGGGTTGTTTCCATGAATTATATGAAGCCTAAGTTCATCTGACTTTTGTGAGAGAAAATCCAAATTTTCCATTTAAGTCCAGTTCAAAAAGAGACACATTTTCCATGTGAGAAAAAACTAAATAAATCCTTCACAATGAACAATACTGTATGTTACAGGGAACAATTAGTTGCCTACATTATCTGCTCTTGTACTTACAATGAATCTTTTCTATTAGCATGTCAAATAGACGTGTATGTTTTGGATCACTTACAGCATGCCAATAACCTTTTTATTCATCTTTTTGTTTGCTTATGTTGTGTTTGGCCAGCCAGAGGGTTGCCTTAAGACAGAAGTCAGTGGCCTGCAGAAATATACCTGACAGCTGTAAAGGTGATGGCACACCTACAAACTTTTGATGGCAGCCTACCCACAAGCCCCCTCAACTGCTCTCCATTCATGACTCACTAAAAAACAGAGAGGTGCCAATGTCAAGGTGAAGCTTTACCTTTGAGTTCTACCAAATATGACTAATACTCCAAACACTCACTTCCACTTACTCTGACATCTCTAGATTTAGTGCATGAATAGGTACTGAGCATGTGTGTGTGTGTAATTCAGGCCTTTGTGTGTAATAACAACAGACTGTAAATTGTAATTTCCCCTTGCGGGATTAATGAAGTATACATTATTATGAAACATTCAGAAAAAAAGTCAAACTCTGCCCTTGAAAAGCACACATGTAGCTACAAACGTACAGTCTTTGTTCTTCACAGAATGATGTCACACATTAAGTCCATAAGGCAAGACATGCAAACCAACACCCCAACACGTCCTAGTGTAATGAAGTCCAATAAAGGTCATATTCAGCCATTTGAACAATGCACACCTCACAAGAATAATGTCTGTAATGCTCTTTACTGCAATTGCCTGTGCTTTATTGTGTCCTATTTAACTTTTGATACAGTTGCCACATTTTAGTTAAACATGATTTTGCTCATGCAATTCAACACAATCCTTCCTTTTTATTCCACATATTGCATATTGTTCTAATTTCTCCACCCCTAATTACACAATATGGTTATGCTGTATGTTTGCAATTCAGTTTGTGTAGACTGGCAGTACATTTCTCAGGATCAGAGGTTGTTAACCTGATCATTCAACCATGTGCTGGCGAAATACGTCATGGATAATAATGGGGCAATTGTCT
This sequence comes from Etheostoma spectabile, assembly GCF_008692095.1. Taxonomy (NCBI): domain Eukaryota; kingdom Metazoa; phylum Chordata; class Actinopteri; order Perciformes; family Percidae; genus Etheostoma; species Etheostoma spectabile. The sequence continues at coordinate 9,428,378 of NC_045747.1, forward strand.
TTGTTCCTCACAGGTGTTCAGTGTCATCACTCTTACACAACTCCTAAACTGATCTTAATAGTTGCACTGTATCTGGACTCAATCTCTCCATCTCTTTCCCTCTGTTTCTCTTCTTCTCTCCTTTTCTCTCTCTTGCACTGAACCGGAGAGCAATCCACTCTCCAAAACGTTTGAGGGCAAACTCTTAAAGTAATTTCCTCTATCATATTAAGTGCACATTTTTTACAGGATAAAAGGTCATTGGCAGTTTTATTTCAGACCTGGGAGGCAGCTTTGGTGATTTTGGCTTGTGCTGCAAACCTCAACCACATTACACACTTGCCCAGAAACTAGCTCATGAGACTCTGGTGTGTGTAGATTTTTGTGCATCTGTCTGTTTGTGTAAGACATGGCTATTTGTTTTTACTATCTTGATAGGTCCTGATCAACAAAACCAACAAAAGTGGTCACAACCAGCTGTTTTTAATAGAAGGAAGGCTGCTTAGTATTTTCCAGTGTTGTAGCTCTTAACCTGCAATGGAAGACAGCGTGTCATGTCATCCTAAGGTGTTAATGTTATTATCTGAGGGTTGGGCGTAATGACAATATACACTGCAAGTCTACAGAAGTTTGTCAATAGTCAATTATTTTTTAAACATTTTTCTCAAGGATTCAAGGTTTTATTAGTGCCATTATACAATACAAAATGCAGAATTAAATGTAGTATGTAATGTATGTGTAGACCCACACTCAAATTAAATTAGAAATAGTATATAAGTATAATAATATAATAATAACTACAATATAATTATAAGGAGACATCTATAATTGTAATAACTATGTGTTACGTAATTTAGCAGGACTGCATAATGGCAATATTTTGCATCAATAATGTCCCAAAATTACCTGTACTGTAATAGGACACCCAAACCACCTACCCCTTGATATCATGTTTTGTAGTCCTGAGTTCCCTATTAATAATAGAAATTTCTATTTTCACAGGGCATTCTTAATTAGAAAGTGAAAAATAGCTTCTGTGATACAGAGCACCCAGGCAAACAAACAAAGTAAGGGCCAAGGTTATGGTACGGGTAAGACTCTTATAGTTAAGTGTATAGTTAAGATTAGAACTATGGTATCAATAAGATGTCCTCTTAATACAAACCAATATCTGTACTGTGTGTGAGTGTCTATATTTGTGCATGTGGACTTTTTCTTCCTTTTTACTTCAGTGTCAGCCATCAGAGTCGGAATAGGAACCTAGCGATGTAGCGAGTCACCTCGTCAAGATTTGAGTACAACACCAACAGGTTTTCTGTAATCTGCAAAAACAAGCAAATGTTTTTGGCTTTTTTCTCCTGGGCGCTCCCCTCCCTCTGCACCGCATGGAGCAGGGTTCATTTGAAAGGCGCTGTTTGTTAAGGCTTTAGCGGTTAGTAAGTGCTTCCTTTGTTTGGTGGGATCGTGGAGGGTGGGTTAATATCTCCCAGGGAGTGCACACAAAGAGGGCCTTCAGCTCCCCTGGCCGGAGAGGGGTGGTTAGATGAATGAGGCCGGGCCGTGGGGCAAAGGTGCCAGGGAGGGCACGGGAGGGTAGGGGAACTGCAGGGGGCAGGGGGCAGGAGACTGGGGCGAGTGTGCAAGGTTATGGGGCTATTGGAACAGTGGAGGGGGTCAAAAAGGCTGCAGGGAGCAAGAGACGAGTATTTAACTTTTGGCAGTGGTAAATAACTTTTCGATAGTGATCAGAAATAGAAAAGTGACTTGGTGGCTAGTTGTCACCATTAGTCTAAATTTTTGGGGTTGAGGGAAACAGACTGACAAAATGTGTTAATGATCCATTTTAAGTTGATTTTCCCACTTTTGTTTTTTTAGTTTGCTCCAAGTGTTTTTTTTCGTCCGCTGTCCATTGCCTTCTACCTCTCTGCATCTGCTCGGGACATCCCAAAGTGTGTGCATATGTGTATTTCGGTACTGTGTATAACAGAAGTTTTCCAATAGAGCTTGATTACGAAGGGTCAGCATTGCATGATGAAGAACAATGGGATTTCTGTTGTAGTTTTGGACACTTTTCCAGGTATCGATGGAGGATCAATAACACAAGTCTCATTACTTCCCTGGAGGCTTTATCCTTTTTTTGTGCCAACAGTACAAATAATGAAAAACATGCCATTACAAAGTGCTGTTTTCCAGTAGTAGAGTTCATTTTTGTTTCAAATTATAATGTGTTCATTACCTTGTATTTGATTAGTTCTAATCCCCCACTGGCAGCATTGTAATGGTTTGTATCTGATAGTAGATTGAAATAATGCCTGCACTAAATCATTTAGGGCTGTTTGTGAGGCTTTGATGTTTCCATCTCCTCTTCTCTGTCAAAAACTCATTTAGAAGAGGGAGAGAGAGTGAGAGAGATATGTCTCATTGAGCGCCACTCTTCCCACGGAACTCCAACTGAATTCCCGCTGCGTCTCAGGCCAAACCAATGGTCCCTTTGTGCCCGTCTATCAGAGTTCCTCTCTCCCCTAGACAGTACTCTCTCTGTGCCCTGCAACCCAGGACCAACTATTGCCTCTCTCCCTTGCTTTGGGACTCTATGGGACCCCATTACCACAGCCAAATCTCAAAAGGGTTCACTGCCCACCTCTGTCTAAAGTATGGCTAATTTCATTGGAAGATATGGGGATGTAGTGGTGTACAGTTACTGTGACAGCTACTGTCACTGATGTCAAACACAATCAAAGGGTCGTAATGACACTGATCAGTTCAATCATCAAGTACAGTACCATGTTCCTTCTATGTATGTGACTGCAGTATGTCTTTCGCTAAGAAAAGCTGACCATCTGGCTCTGGTTTCACAAAGGTCTTCACACATCAGTGACATGGTGTTAAGTCATACATGCTAGTCTCCAAAAATGACTTGCATTACAGGACTTGTGTCCCAATGTTTGTGTTCATAAGGGCCCACCCCCAACCCCCAAAGCTCTCTTTTTGTCATAAATTCTTGAACTCTGCCACTAAATGTAAAGTAAGCTACAACAAAAAGTCCCAGTACAGATTTACCTCTACAAATAACTTAGCCAAAAATGTCCTTGCTTCTTTTATTCAGTTGGTCACAAAGTATGGTGTGGCTAATTGATGCCAGAATCAACAGGATTCAAGACATCTCCACTCAGTATCTTTCCCGAAAATAATCAAGGTAATTGTCTCAATAACGTGTTGCCCTTTTAATTTCCCTCCACCAAGATACTTTTATTGAAGTAAGTTAATGTTTATTACTATTTAGCTTCTCTCCATTACTATTAACTTTTGTCTTTTTCAGTTACAGTTGAAAAGCAGCATTTCCCCCCTAATGATCTCATTAAATCTATACAGCTTTACATATGCTGTTCAATGATTAAAAGCAGTTCTGTGAAAAAATATGTATTCTCTGTAATCCCCTTCTCCACTTCTACACATTCCCCCGCCTACAGAACTGCAGGGGTTTGCCAACAATAGCACCCCTCCCTTCTTCCCTCTCTCCCTGCCGCCCACTCTGATCTCTCCCTTAGTCAGGTTGGAAGAATGGGGGGCAGTTGTACAGGTAACATGCCATGGAAAGGGTATAGGAAGAATGTATAGAAATTGGTTTAAAGGGTGGAAAGAAGTTTTAAATTGGATTCACTTGACTGGAAACATCTTTGTAGACATGCGCACTGTGAATTACAAATTGTTATTGTGGTTATACTACAGCTGTGGAGAGTATGTATTGAATAGTCAGCCAGATAAAACTATGCTGAAAGGTACCATTGGATTTTACTGTTTTCTTAGCTAAATTAATTTCCTCCAGGTGCACCAATGGAAATACTGAAGAGATTCAGTGAGTAATGTATCATAGATTTCTTTTTCAGTTTTGTTAACCACACTTATAATGTGGTGATGGCAGTAATAGATTAACTTCTTTCTGTAAAGTGTTTTGACATATTGCAAATTCGGTAACCCGCTCATCAAACGTTGGGCGAACAATTTTCACCTCAAGTTGCACAGTGACAAATGATTTAAAAAGGCCACAGTTATATTTTATATCATTTCTACAACGTCCTACAGTATAGTTATAGTATAAAGTATTATTATGGTATAAGCGGCTATAATTAATAATAATTTTTAAATAATGTATCAAATGGCTATGTGAAAACAATGTGATGATGTGAAAGGTAGTGATGAACCTACAGAGGATTATCACCTTAATATACAGCTGTCCTTGAGTTTACAGAGCTTTATAGTGAGTTTTAGCTCATTGTTTAAATGTCCAGCTCTAAAACCCCACTGTACACCTGCTCAGCACCAAACAGCAGACAGAGACTGTAAACAAGTAGATGGATACAAAGCTGAGCATTTAGCATCTAAAGATACAGATATTTCCCTCCGTAGTTTTAGTAAATATTGGACATACATTCATCAGGTGGCGAGAAACATGACTCCACATGAATTATTTATCAATATGAATTCATGAATTGTTCTGTTTCAACTGAATGTGTAAATAAGCTTCTGTTTGCTAACAATTTTGGCATGTTAAATTAAAGGGCGATGATATGTCAATTTAAGTTGTTTCCACTGCTCCCAAGTGGCCCCAAAATAAATGTGTGTATTATGCTAGTAGCGGCTGATGTAGCCTTGAGTGGCTAGTCACAAGCAAATGAGGAGTGAGTGACAGGTCAGGTATCTCACTTCTTTATAACTCAACAGTTTTACATCTTCAAACTTGTAAACTTCAGCCCCAACTAACACTGCCTCAAATGAGGCAATTTTACAGACTTCGTCCAACTCCATCTGGATACATGAAAGGCTTTATACAACTATTTTCACATATGCAGTAGTCCTCCCTAAGACCGTTAAATCAACAGTTTCACTTAAGGTTAGGTGACACTTGCTATTAAAGTTGGAAAAAGGTCTGTGTCATGAAATATAAATATTATATTGGCTTACTTAAATATATTGGCTTACTTAAATATATATTAAATATTTAAGTAAGCCAACAATGATTGCTGTTAAGTCCACCACATTCACCGCCACCTTAAAACTGCAGTTCATCCCTCCCTCCATTTCCGCTGAGTGTAGAATCAAATTGTGTGCTGCAGAATTGTACGTATACGAATGTTATTCCTAGAAAGTGTGAGCTGAATACAGCCCTTAGTTAGATACTTCAACACCTTGTCTTGTGAATTAATTTTCTCTGCTTAGAGGGATATTCTCCAGATGAAAATCGTTTAATAGAATAACTTTCCTTTCTTTCTTGTGATCAGAAATGCCTGACACTATATGAAATGGTACATGCATTATGATGTAGGTATCCAGCAAGTCTCCAGAATGAAGTAAACGGCTTCAGAAAGCAGACACACATGCTTTCATCCTCTTCTTCAATTTGAGCAATCTTTGCTCCCATCAGGAAAACTTTGCACAGGATCATTTTTCGTCTGTGATACAAAGGCTGAAGATTGTTAGAGACTCCAAAACGAGTGAGATCATCAGCTGTGTGGTCAGGGAATGAAAGAGGAGATGAGGAGAGTGAGTTCACCATGACCTAGGTCTGCCCTGGAGCCAGGGACCTTGGTTTGGGGTTTGGGCTGGGAGACAGGGAGAGAGGTCAGCCCTTGTTGCACCGCGCTCTCCTTAACTCTTGGCTCAGTCATTGTATGCTATCTGCGGTCCAGGTTACTTACCTGTAGGAGCAACTCTTGCTCAAGCTTTGCTTTTTTCTCTTTGCTGGATTTCTTCCTGCCTATTCTCCCGCTGAAGAAACATTGCTCCACATGATAAAACACTTGCAAAGCTTGAAAATTATCATAGCTTAAACCAAGTTTGACATTCTAAGAAATTGCCAAACTTGGTAGTGTACATCACACTTGGTGTGGGAAAACAACGTGCTAGATGAGGATTTACAGATCTGTCAGTTTAGGTGCCATTGCAAGACAGGGGATTGGTGTAATGTCTAGACCGTTACAAAACCTGTGTAATTAGCCATCGCTCACCCTCCCCAGGATTTGGCAGAGGTGTTGAGCATATAAAGCACAATCACAGGTGGAGGAGAAGGGTGAGTTTTTGTGAGTTAAGTGGCTGTCAGAGCTATTATGTGGACATTATCTGGATAAGTGTGATGAAATTGAAGGCAGAATGCATCCAGTCATTGTATTCACTCTTTTTACAACTATTATAAATGTTTATGAGGATTGAATTAATCTGTTTAATCTGTGTTTGGGCTCTTTTGGATGACACCAACACTGTCACACACCTTTTACTCACACCTACTCCCACTTCAACACAGCAGCTCCTCACCTTTGTTTTCTCCCCTCCCTCCCCGCTCTCTTTCTCCCACTCTATCCCTCTCTTTTGCTCTGTGCTGTTGCAAAGCCTTTCCGTGACTAGCTGTCATTAATCTTCCCTCTCTAGGGGCAGGATCTTGACTGCGTGCCAGCAAGCGCTCATACAAAGCCAAGACAGCCATCCAAAAACAGAGTTGCTTTTCTTGTTTCCAGAGCACCACGTAGCTAACGTGTAGAGCAGCCCTTGGGCCAACGTTGCTCCACACAACAATTGAATGACTCTGGATGCAGCTTCACGGATCACACCTCGGCCAATATCCATACATTTAGATGCACACGCAAGCATGCAGGTTGGCACGCGTGGAATCCCTTTTTTCACCTTCTCACATTGACTCTGTCTTTCCTCTTAAAAACACTCCCACATCAAGTAATTTTTGGATGCATGCAGCATAAACTCAAGGGGATTTTGGTGCGTGCATTTCCTTTTCTGAATTCTCTAAAATTAAAATTTTGAGTTCTGTATTTTAGCCTACTGATATAATCAGTGTCTTGTTTCATTTCACTCATGAGTACCTGAAGCCTTAACAGCACCTGCAGCAGCTTCTGGGTGGGAAAAAAGTGATTATAGTTACTACAAGTAAATGAGTCAGTCAACCGCTGTTGACATTTGAGGGTGATATTATCAAACCATACACACCTATGTATGTGGCATAATACTACTGTTTACAAGGAGGAACACCTACAACAAAAATACATGAAATTCTTTCCCAGGACATAACGTTCCATTATAATGTTTAAGCAATTGCTATAGACCTTTTTTATTTTTTGATGCCGTTTATAAAATTGTTTATTTAGTTATGTTATGTATTTGTCCACATTTATATTCAAGATCAATGTGCTTACTTGTTATTCTGCATTTGTCAGTGGATGACCCTTTGACCCAGAAAAATCATAGTTTCACCTGACTGTCGTGCTATCCCAGCAATCAACTCTGACTGGTGTTCAGTAGGTGAACCAATTCTCCGTGTCATCCTCAGTGTGTTGGCAGCAGACTCTGGACTTTGTGTTGCAGGCAGAAATCACTCATTGGTAGACGAATGGGTAGTCATTTCAACAGTTGCCCCTAATAAAAAAGCATATCCTTTGCAATCATAAAGAGCTACTGGGAGGTTAACAGTCTATTGTTGGTGCAATAAATGTCAGTCAATGCAAAGAGATGAGAAAGAGAATGGACATTCAGCTGTGTAGCAACACCTTTTTGGGTGTGCTCCATTATGAGTATGTTGTCTTTAGGGAACTTTTCTTTAATATCATATCACAAGCCTTTTTCTAAACAGAGTCCCCCTGATGTTTCCTTTCCTGTGAGAAGCGATACTGTCATCTGCTCGACAAAAAATAAAGGCCACCAGCAGTGATTTCAAAATATCCTTTTAGCAACAAGTGTCCCATTCAGCCCCCATCAACCACTCCAAAACACACAAAAACCTTGCCCATTTAGAACACCTCATCCCACCTCCACAAACCACCACCACATACTACTTAACTTCCCCACTTCCCTTTGCCCGCAGATCCTTTATAGCCCCTTTACATCAGTCTATCCGGACCACCATGCTTTCCTCAAGAGTTCCCCACCTACTCAGTGATCCAACCACAACAGCTATGCACAGTATACACATCTGACTAAATAAACAAAGTGATTATAAAGCTGATATGGTTCTGAGAAGATTTCCGCTCTTTATGGGTATAGTTTTGCTCAAACCCGTTTTCTATACAGGTGCACAGTAACATACTGTGGTTGTATTGCAGAAGATGGTCATGTTGCAATGTCACTTGTAAGTATAATAATAAAGTATAATCTAATCTAAGGTTTACAGATGTGTTTAAGCTGTACATGTATCTTAAATAATTCATAGATAAAATACTGACTGAAAGGGCAACACCTTTGGCACTGCTGTGGGCTTGAGGCAATATTTCTCTTAAGGTGTGTTACTTTCCATAGCTTTGATAGCCATCTGAGAGACTTTAAAGTGAATGGTTTAGAGCTGTGTGCATACACAGATCCACGTCAGTGTTAGAGTTGATTTAGACAACTGCTGTTTGTCTTAAGAGTCAGACATGTCATACACTGTTCTGTTATTGTTTTTACAATCGATTATCAATAGCATTACTTGTGCCCCTCAGCTTAAATCTGTATGTTCTGTATTTGAAAGAACTTTGATTTTGTCCGTTGAGGAGCTGGATACTCATTAAGAGTAAATGGTGACATAAATGTCAAGACACTTGCAGGTATTTTAAACAAAGCTCACTCTATTTGCATAAGGGCAGGATGGATTTACATTCACTTGTGGATTCAAATGGGATTGTAATGTTCCCTTCCTAATGTGTGCATTGATGTGCCTACAATAAGTGTGGTATATCACAGTAATTGCTCTGACTTCTAAATACAAAGACGAGATAAGCCCCATGCAATTACAACTTTTTTTAAGCAAAGAACTCGCTAATAAAACCCCCTCTTTTCTCCGCGCTTCATGTCCTCAGCCTTAAGGCAACAAGTCAGTCAGTCATATTTCATTGTGTTTGTCTGGAGGGGGAAACACATTAACCTGCCTTGGCTGTCACGCTAGCTCCTAGTTGAGTGAGTCGGTGTCAGTGAAGTTGGACCTCAGCATACCATTCTCACACATCAAAGGGAGGCTAAAGTGACTTCATACGTTGAGCCTCCATGTCATGGCGTTCACATATTAAACACAGATTCCTGATCATTTGTTTTAAACTGTTCCCTGGTACAAACAACATTTTGTGAAGTGTGACCTGTTTCTGTTGCCAGGAAGCTAAAAGGGCAATAATGGCTGAAATTGTCAGAGTTAAGGCTAATAATACTGGATTTGCCAGTTAGAGAATGTCTTTTTTGTTAATTTGAAGTGGTTGGTGTATGTGTTGTATGCGTTCCTTTATAGCAGAAAAACAGAGATGGCATCCTGCATTCAGATGTCACACAGCCGTGCAGTAATAACTGCCATTAGCATTTGAGGCATAAAACAAGTGATGAATGACGGTAAGAAATGTCTTGCATACAAACAAACTTCAAACCAAATACCAACACGTAGGCCAGGTGGATGTGTAAAACAGCTTTTGGATTGGTGATAGTAGTAAATCAGCTCAGATGTGAGGCTAAACAATGGCTGCTGTGATTGCACGCTGTGTCTCATTGACATGTATTAGTATTGTTTATTGATAATCATGAGTTATCATGATTATCAATAAACAATAAACAATACTAATACATGTCAACGGATTCAATAAACAATACTTATAGCGGAGATTTAAATAACCAATGGTATTGAATGCATTAAACGATTTTTTGTTTTGTAAAGTAAATCAATATGACACTGCTCCACTGGCAGTGTTCTGACCTCTCGGAAGAACTGCCTGGCATGTGTGTTGGTCCACAATCTGTCACCAATATGCAAATATACGCAATACATTCATCATTGAAAAGACAGCTATCATTTTTACGCTTTTACTGCTGATGAACCTCTTGTATTCATTTCAAAGCTGCTTTGTTAGTGCTGTTCTTTTCTCTGCTAGAGTGTGCCAGCAAGCCACCATTGTATTCCAGCTCAACCCTGTCATTAACTGGCTGTGGTGTTGGTTGTACTGTTTACAAACAGCTGCCTGGCATGACTGGCAGAGAGAAAGTGACACACGCTGTGTACTACAACACACACGCTAGGCTACTACAACACATCCCAAACTTGTCTGTCTCTGCCTGCATGATTGGATGGCATTTTTGTGCTGATAACACTTTACAGTTAAAGTGTTGAAACCCTATTGGGGCAAACCTGCAAGGTCAACTTTGAAAAAAAATAAAACATGTAAAAATGTTACAAATAACACATAAGGTATGGTGATTTGCATGGCTCTATGGTAAAGCAACAAGACATTACCCAACATTATGTGACATTGTGTCAGGCTTCCAACTTCCAAAAAGTATTATCTGCATTACTGTATTTTATGCATACATTCTGAAGTACCTGAAGTGAACAATGGTTCCTTTAGCAGCCACGTGGTTCAAATTTACAGAGAGACTGCATTTGATCGTTATGTTGCCACGTTGTTGGTTTGTGTCCAAGCACTCCTTAAGCTGTGAGGAAGGACATTACAGATCTTTCACAGCCTTGACCCAACTGTCACACTTTACATCCAGGACATCCATTGGCTTCAAATTGACAAAAGCAATTGTTCCCAATGAGAGCATAGCGACAGAGATTAACTGCACAAAACGATAGACATAGACAGGACACAGCAGTTGAGTTGAAAGCTTACAAAAATATGGTAAAATCGAAATGACACTACGTAATTTGAATTATAAAATTATATAGTATAAAAAATGGGTGAAACAAAGTTACTGTATTTGGATCAGAGTGTTTGTGCCTGCATCAAGGGGTCCAATGACAAACAGTTGAGGCTGTAAGAAGTATACCTGTATACTCCCACACCAATTGCTTCATATTCCCAATCAAACATTCCCTTTGTCTCAGCGCTTCATCCGTGCTCGGTGGAAACAGTGTGCTGCAATTATCTTGTTTGAATGGCTTTTCCGGAGCAGCAGAAGGAGAGCACAATAGGTAACTTGTTGTAGGCACAATAAATCTAATATTCATTTAACATAGCCTTACCCATGGGGGCTGCCCATGGCGGTACAGTAACTGTTTGTATTTGCATAATACACTCCACCTCAGCAGGGCTGCTAATTGGGCTGGTTGGAGAGAGCTAAAAGCCCCTGATGAAAGAAAACATCGGCCGCAATTATCATAGGGGACACAACAATATAGGGATTGAAATAATTACTTTTAGGCCTGCATGGGACTTTTCTCTTCTCTGACAGTCTGACTTTCTCCAAAAAGAGAACAGGAAGGACTCGGCTAATCTTCTAAATCTATGCTTAAATGTGACTAAATCTTAATGAATTCTATACATCGCAATATGTTTTTGTCTGAAATCCCTTTGCACTAACTTAACCATCATCTATGGGTTTGTCAATAGGCAGCATGTGCGTAGTTGTGCTGACGTGTGTGTGTGTGTGTGTGTGTGTGTGTGTGTGTGTGTGTGTGTGTGTGTG
>NC_045747.1:9439795-9447903 GCF_008692095.1 Etheostoma spectabile
GTGTGTGTGTGTGTGTGTTTGTGTGTTTGTGTGTGTGTGTGTGTGTGTGTGTGCTATTGCTAAAAAGTTCAAAAGATCTTCCCTGCCCATACACTCATTAGAGGCTGATTGAAGTCATATGTGCTGCTGGTAACATTGGCAGAGAGGGTTATGTTTTTCTCTGCTTGGACATGATGATCGCCCAGATGTGTCAGAACCAGTCAGACTTTCGCTCAGTCTCACAGTTAGTGCCGAAGTGCAGCTTGAGGGATGTGCGTGACTAAGATTGGCATTGGTAACAGAGCTACAGTTCTCAGACCAGATTTGGGCTTGTTTTATTACCTTTCCTCAGTTTTCAACATCTGTTAGATCACAATCATTCACACGCACCAAAAAATATGTTGGCTGTTATTCACACATATTGTCTTTGTGGAAGCTCTAACCAAAACCATGTAGAAACAACACCCGCATCTGAAGGTATCAGAAGTGATTTGAAGCATGCTCTTATTGTTGTATGATATGAATCAATAAATAAAGCCAAAATATCCCTGTGGCCATAAATTAGGATTCATACTTATACAAAGATTGTGTAACCTGTTTTGTTGAGGTTTCTTGGAGCAGATGAGGATGTTAGATGTAATCAAAAGCTTAGAAAAAGTGTGAAGTGGACTTTAAGTTCTTTGGTTACCAAGAACAAACATTAACTACAATGTTAACGTTTATGGAGCGTTACTGAGAGATTATAACCATTTGCATCTTGAAGAGATGCATCCTCGCTGCTTTGTTTACTCAAATTTCTTTCTTTTCCTTTCGGGCACCCGTAGAGGAGCACAATCTCCTAAGGAATCATTAAAAATCTTAGAAATGTCCCGCTGTATATACTGTATGTTGTGAACAGATTGACTATATCTATAATGTTTTATAAAGCCTCCATTTTCTCCATCATTACGGATGATTAGAGCAAGCCTAGGCAGAGGAAATAAAATATGACCTAACATAACGAATAAAAACTCTATATGTATAAATATACCATGTTCTACCTGTATACCTGTCAATCCTTTCAGTTCTTCAGCAGCTCTGATACTAACAGGTCAGTTCTTTTAGTTAGTTTAAATCACATTAACTTGGTCCTGGAAAGGTTGAGGTTTTGGTTACCTTGGTTTTGCAGATTTCATGAAAAAATAATGTCATTTATTTTCACACAGAGATCCAGGCTTTTGCAGGACAAACTATAGGTGCAACACAGACTCAGTGTTTTTAAGTTCACAAAGAAAGGAAAAAGCACAAAGTGGAAGGGGGTTGTAAAGCCTGATATTGGACAAGTGTTTCCAGTCAGTCAAAAAGTCTATCTGTCACTCAGTAAGCGAGAAAAACGTAGTAACCTCTAAAGGAAACAGGTGCTGAGTCAGTGAGAAGAGGAATGTCATAAAATTGGTGAGGGAAGGGTTGTGTGTGTGTGTGTGTGTGTGTGTGTGTGTGTGTGTGTGTGTGTGTGTGTGTGTGTGTGTGTGTGTGTGCGTGCTTGAGTGCTTGAGAGAGAGAGGTGTGTGTGGTGAGTGTGAGTAACGCTGAGTGGAAGCCAGGGAGCCAAGGAGAGAACAAGGGGAGGAGACTCTCTGGGGATTGCGTGCGGACATCAATGTTTACCTGTAACAAAAAGAAAGAGGAAGGTGTAGAAGGAAAAAAAAGGCCGTGGTTTACAGGGGTGGGCGGGGACCCAAAGCCTTAAGCATGAGCTTCGCACGCAACTTAACAATACTACCTTTTATGAAGACTGTATTGTGTTAGTCAGCACACACAGACACTTATTCACGTATGATGCCACTGGTGTCACACACACACACACACACACACACACACACACACACACACTAAACTTTGGCACTCACACTGAAGCTATCCGTGTGAAACCCCATTAAAGAGGTTTAGAAAGCTTTCGTGACTTCCATATAATTGGATCAAAGAGGTTTGGACTCTTTTGTGGCCACACATCGTACACCGAACAGGACCAAATAACCAACCCCATCTGTAGAACAGCTGGAGTTTCTGTTTGTCAGAAGGGGGTACTTGTGTAAAGCTCAACCCAGAACCAAAACTTCTGGAAGCAGATGTTCAGCATTCCCTCTCATCTCTGCAGTTGCGCTGTTCATTTTACATCATAATTGGCCAACAAATCAAGACAAAATGAGAGACAGCCTTTGTAGTGGAAAGCACAGAGAGAGACCCAGTGATTTACAGACGGGCGGCCCCTCACTTTCTTTCTTTTGAGGTCTCTGTCTGTCTGTCGTCTGTCTGTCTCCTGCTGTCTCTACATCTACAGTATCTTGGCTCTCCATCTCATCGTTTCCTTATCTGTACTGAGAACGAAAAGCCTGGAAAAACCTGGGCTTGTCTAAGACTGATAAATAGATTACTTAACAAGAGTTACAACATGGGTTTATATTGAAAGCTCTCTATTATTATAGACCTTTACAGGAAAAAAACTCTTGGTTATCTCTGTGTGTATATAGCTGTAGAGTAATATTATTCATCATGATAAGACTATTTGTTCTTTATGAGAAAATATGTGGAAATATCACAGGTTGCATTGAGGTTGCAATAAAATAATGGAATTCAAAATGTTTCAAGATACTTACTTATGCATTTAACCACACACAACCTTTGTCCTGTGGCCAGTACTGTGTCTGCATTTGCTTATTCAAAGTCAAATATGTCAGTCACAGCTCTGATTGGCAGTTTGCGTGTAAAAGGCAGAGTTTTGGGGGTTTAGTCTGGGGCGCCTGCAGTCGGCACAATATGTGTACTATAAATAATTTGACTCTGTATGTTGTGTGAGCAGGGAGAGAGAGAGAGAGATACACACATAGCTCAGGGCTTCCTCCTGTGAGCGTCTGCAGTCAGAGCGTAGGTACAATAGGGAGCATTGTTCGGCTGGCAGGCCCCTGCGTGCCGGCTCCCCCTCCGTACCTGAGCACAGAGACAGGTGTATTTCTCCTAGTCACGCATAGCCCTGCCACACTCCCAGCTGCCTACACAGCCTGCCACTGAAATCACACACGCACACACACCCTAGAAAAGCATCTACAGACTAAAGCTAGCATATACCAACATGCTGAGTGCAGATACTATTTATTTACTTTGATACCCTTATTTTACACCTACGAGATTCACCATTTCCTAATTCAAATTTGAACCGTAAAACCCCCTTAATATGTGCCCTTTTGGTTACAAAGCCAAGATTTATGTACCTTAAAACACATGTATCTCACTTGTATTTTCCCACATAAAATTAAGGTATATTCTGTTGATAAGCTGTTATATACATTTGATGTTAACAATGTGTGCTCTTTGACACAGAAACCCAATAAATGGAGGCACCTGCGGGTTAAAAAAGTCTCATGGTCACACTATGGTAAGGCTCCAGGAAGGGTGTGTTTGTCCACAGAAATTCCTTCTTTGCCCAGTGTAAGAGTGTGTGTTGGTAAAGAAGGAGGAATGAGTCATGCACATGTCAGTGTCAAAGCACACAGCCAATCCAGGCCAAAAGTTCATTTAATTACTCCGTAAGTGGGATAACATGTTTGATTAAACATTAGAACCCCTGTTATAGTTTGACAGCTTAATGCAATTTGATTTATTTACCAAAATCTTTACATCACAATTGAATGTTAAGAATAACATACTAGGCCTAGGTCGGGGGGAGGGGGTTGTCATTGTTTACATGGTTTCCTTTTGAAAGAGCCTCCATCCACAGATCTGACTCCCTGAGGTGCTGGAATTATTCCAACCATATCAGTCTCATAGCACAAGAGGATTAGCTCTTTATCCTGGGTGGTTTTAGAGAAAAGGGGTGCACGCCACATTATGTCGAGCAGGCACAAGCCATTTTTTTAGCAATGTTTTCACATGAGTAATCTTCACCCACATCACTGTGAAACCTTGCCGTGACCGCTGTTTTGCTTCACTTTGCCCGGTCCCACACAGAGGTCAAAAAACTGAAGGAAGTCAGCATATTGGCCAAACATGGAATTACATGAGCTGCCAACATGGAATCCAACCTCAGGTTTCCTGGCTGATATTTACCGAATTAATTCCATGGCGGATGTAGAAATAATAGTACCTATGAAAAGTGGGAGAGTGGGAAAATAAGGAGGGGAAACCAACAGTGGCAGGCTAGTGAGCCTGTGGTGGGGGCCATGCCAGTGAAAGGGCATGTTGTTATTGGGAAATACTTGTAATTTCTCATCCATCCCTTGGTTTCCAGCACTCCTCCTGCTACCTAACACAGCTCACATCATACTCTAACATGGCCTGATTAGTGAAATAGTGATGGGTCAGCCTGTATTATTGTAACCTTCTCTGTCTTTTGGTCTCACAGGCTCTTGCTCTCTATCCTGTTGTTGGAGCTTGGGCACTTAGAGCTACATAAGGAAACATTTGTTCCCAGTCTGGTTGAATAGAGCCTTGTGTTGGAGGTAGTCAAAGAGATACAGGGGGATAGGACATCCAAACAGTTGAACACAAGAGTTCTGCTCTGAAGCCCCTCTCTGTCTGTACCGGGCCAGTAATAAATGTCCTCTAGTCTTAATCACTCTCAGAGCACACACTGGAGATATGACTGACTCCATTGTCCTCTCTATGTATTGTATGTTGAAAGCACAAGTCATAGAGGGCATTGCTTCCAGTAAATATTAGATTTGTTTCACCACCACCAGGTGATCGTTGTGCCGCTTGTATGGGCTTTTTGGATTGAGTCGATTTCCACATATGTATTTTATATCCCTGCATCACACACGTTAGAGTTGTGCATCTCGATGTGTACGTCAATAAGAAAATAGTTAATTCTGCTAAAAAAATCTAAATCTTCTCTTCACCCAGTCAGCCTGGTTTCCCCTGAATCGCCGATGCATTCCTCCGGTTCCTTCCATCTGTGTGAGCAGCGTTCAAAAGGGTTTTGTGCTCTCTGGATATGATTATCCTTGTCACACCAATCTGGAAAACATTTGTGTGCACATTAGCACATACCTGCAAACACACACTGGCGTGAGTAGAGACGTGGAAGAGAGTGGATACACAAGCACATGTACATACAGGCCTGCAGACACACATGCATTATGCAGGTACACACATCGATAAATAATGCATTTTAATTTCATTTGGTTGTGAGCCATAGTGAATGCAGAGCAGGGAAGCAGGAGGAACTGCCAGCTTTATTGTTGTTACATGTATCACATTGTTTTAGATAAGAGATCATTACCTCTTAATTACCTTTTCTAGATAATTGCCTCTACTAATACTTTAATTTAGCCTTGATTAATGATTAATAAGCTAAGGGTGCAGAGTGGCTTTTGTGCAAGAAGTGAGGTCAACACGGTGAACCAGATAAAAATGTGTAACCTTCCTTTCTTTCTTTTTTCTCAAAAGGAAAAAAAAGACCTTCACACAGCAGCGGTGGCTTAGGAATGTGAGACAGGAATGCCGTTGAGTTACTATAAAGGGGGTTTGATCACTGAAAACAATGTCTTTGTGTTTCCATCCCCAGCTCCAGTCACGCAATGCTGTATGCACAAACCTCCAGAAACTTTTCAACCCCAGCACACAAGAAAGCCATCAAGTACCTGCAATTGACAGAATCGCGTGCAATTCAGGTACTCAAGGTTTGTACTGGAGCAAGGCCAAATGGGGAGTAAAGCAAAAGGTGGAGTGGAGCTTCACCTGCTTTGTGTGTGTTGCACACAGTGTCTTGTGATTGGAGATAAGTATCAGTGGTGAGGGTAAAGCCACTTTCACTCTATGTATTCTTTAATTGAAGGATAATGACATGTAGTTTGTTGTAGGTTTTCTGGGGGGGGGGGGGGGGGGGGGGGGGAATATTACAGATTTCCCATATGAGGATCATTTGTCAAAGATTACCCACTTTGTCCACATACATTTATATTATGTCCTATTTTGATCACTTTCAGTCATGCTATATCAAAGGGAGTGCCATAATTCCCAAAGTCATGTACAGTATGTTCACAATGGTTTTATCATAGTGTAATTTAAAATCTCATACAGTTCATAATCATATTCTTTTTGCGAACTAATTTATTTACAGGGACGTCAAATTCTCTCTTTACAGTCTAACACATGACAAATCCATAAATTATAGCGCATATCACATTGTGTTTTTTGCCCTTATGTCAATTTAATGAGTAACACTTTAATTTATATTGATTTCTTATAAATAAATTATACTGTAAGTTCTGTTCTAAGTTTAGTCTTTGAAGGCAGTACTCCGTTCCCAGGAATCCAGTCCTTGTTTTCAAGTTTAAGGGTAGCTAAGATCCCAGAAATACAAGCAAGCCTGGAGGTGGTTAAGACATGAAAGTGAGGTAAGAAGACAAGAGATTCATTCATGGGAAGGTGATTCAAGGTACCGACATCCCTGTATCTCTGCACAGCTACAGAAGATCATTATTACTCACTCACAGTGCTCACACAGGGCTCACACGCAAACCTGCGATCAAACTGACAGCTGATGAGTGATTGCAACCAAATTGTAACAGCCTATATTTGTGACATAACTTACTTGACTGTTATATATAATAATAATAATAATTTAAATCCTGATAAAAACTTAGATGATTGATAGACTAATGCCAGTAAAACAGGCAAACATGTTTCCCCCTCCAATGCAAGCAAAAATCAGTTAGTACTTTTAACTATACATTACTGCCACTGAATGTTAAATTATAATGTTATTCCACATAATGTTCAGTGTTATTATTTTCTATATTGTTATCTTCAATGGTTTTACTCTGGTATCATTCTCCTGTTCTCAAATATTTAGCAATGACAACAATTAACTCCACGTACCATCATGCCTTGCGTGGTTACGTAGGCTGAGGGCAGCATGTGCTGCGCTACTCTGCTCCAACTATGGCTCAGTCAGTGCGGCTCAGGCTCTTCACGGGAGCGCATCGTATCAACTACAAAGACGCTTGTTGGAGTTCCAGCAGAGATCATCACTTCAGTGGACCACAAGGAGGAACCCGCTTTTTCTATTAATTATTGGAAATAATCACACTGATCGATATGCGTGATTTACAAAAGCAGCTATCGCTTTACGCAAGGATTCTTTGGACACATAAAGAGGATTATTTTCTGTCATTGCACTACTGACACACGTGGAGGAGTTATTATTATTATTGGTAAAACTTTATGATGGCAACAGCTGATGGATTCAACACTCCAGCTGTGTATAGTTCTGTAGGATATGAGGAAATACTATCTTTTTTACACGGGATGAGTGGTGTCCATTTCTCTTGCTGCCAAAGTCCTTCTGCTGGACAAGCCGTTTATCGGACAGACGAGTCTCTTGGGATATTATACGCGTGTGACTAGTGCCATAGTTGGCCAACACCATGATACATTTTGGAAATCAATATATGTTGCGGTGGATTTTGACACTAGGAAAGGAATATCCTGGAATATAATTTAAAAACGATGCTCAGCAGATGTCCAGCAGTTTGGATAATGACAGAACGCATCTCCTCAGCAGGTATTTGAGAAATAAGAATTACTTATGAGTTCTACCTTTCTGTCAGTGAAATGACATGAGGTGACTCAATTTCTGTTGTCATTTCTTTTTTGAGTTGTAAAAACGTGCCGCATAGTTAGTGCATTCTGGGGTGTTCCAAAGGGGATATCAATTAGGAATAACTTAATGTCACTCGATATTATTTCACAAACGAAACAAAAACGTTCAACAACAATGGCTGTTTTGACCAAAGGTTTTGTCGTTATCTTCCTACACACCCATTTGTCCTACATATTCACTACCAAATTACAATTAACAATCCAACACCTCTCACCTCGGATTCCTTGGGACAACTCCGATCAAATTAGTATAGGTTTAATCTATTTTCTAAATTAGGTTATAATCTATGTGTGTGGAGGCGGACGTTTGATATGAAAAGCCTTGTCCAACCCCTGAACTACTCCACATATTTAGGTCCACCTGTTCATTGTGAGAACACTTCTCCGTTATTCTCTGGGTTCAGTACGCGTGCATCTCTAAGCCTCAAAACTGACTCTAATTGATTTAGTTGTATTTCAGATCTACTACGTGAATTCCCCCCCCCCCC
>NC_045747.1:9447913-9453553 GCF_008692095.1 Etheostoma spectabile
CCCCCTCCCATTTTCAAATTAACACCGTTTATAACCTCTCCTCATCCGGAAGTCATCATACTGTACACCTGCAGTGCCAGGGGAACACTGACCATTCAAAGAGCCAACTGACCTGTCATAAGTTGTGAAAGACCAGGCACAGCAAAGTAAATGAACAGTTTGGATACAGGGACCATAGAAAGCAAGTGCAGTCCACCCACCGCTCCCACAGTGACTCTATTCAGGTGAGAGTAAATATGTCTCCAGAGCTTTGCCCACACTGACAGCATGCCATGGGAAGTGGCTGCCAGTAGTGCTAGCTGCTGCTATACTTGACACATGGCACGTCTATGGTTAATACACAGAAATATTTGGATGATGTGTAGATGCTTCTTCTGAGTAGAACCTGCAGGTGCATGTGATCACACTCAATGGTGAACCATATATCAGTCAGGATCATATGAGAGAAGTGTTTGTACCTGTTCTGCTTGTCGCCATTTCCATCTGTAATGAGCAAACAGTGACATAATGGCATTGCATTCGTAGTAGACGTGTGGTCATGCAAGTTATCTGATGAAGCATCCACCTTCTTCTTTCTTCACTCTTCAGCTCTCACTCCTTAATACCGTCCACTTCCTTAGCAATGAAGAATTCCATCTATTGTTGGGGCAGGGGACAGAGCCCCACTATATGTCTGTATACAGCGCAGTGCACAGGCCGAGCACCCCTCCCCTCTAACTCAGCACCCCCCACACACCCCCTCCATTAAAAATCTTCTCCAAACAAGACCCCCTTTCTCCACTGAAGAGGGACCCTCTGTCTAATGCCAAGTGACTCTCATGGCCAGCATTGACGGTGGGACACTTGCTTCACAAAAGGAGCTGAAGTGTCAAATAAACTCGGTCAGAGCCCCCGACGCACAAGAATTCCTTTATCTGGCACCCTGGGAGGCAGACAAAGGCAGACTTTGTGTCAGTGAGCAGGCCTTGACTAAACACTGGGACTTTTTTTTACTCCTCACAACTTCTGCCTCTTCTTCCTCCTCGTCCTTTTGTGGTTTGAACAGCGGAGCATGTCTGTTGACGTGACCTCGCTTGCCCAGCATCTGTCCTGCACACCGCCAACATCACCCCTGTGCTGTATTAGCACTGTACAAACATAGATATACCCCTGCACACCCACTCTCATAGACCCGCTTCTCTCTCTTAGACTGTTAGACATCAAAGCAGCCAGAATATTTCAATAGATGTACTTTCTTTGGCGATACTTCTGTTTATGTCTTGGTCTATAGCTGAGAATAGCAAAGCAGGAATTTGCTTTCTCACAGGGCTGAGTGTGCTGGCTGAGCTGTCATATGATATGCTTGTGGTGAACCACAGTAGAGAGCCATATACACACCAGGGTCAGAGTCACTTAACAACCCTGTATTTACACCACTCAACATTTCCAAGGAACTTCCTCATCACTTGCAATTCTTTACGTTCAAATTCAGCTGTTAGCCATCGGTTTTATACTTAAAACACAATGACCTAATATCAGACCTACTCACAGCTTCAGTTTGGCAGTTTATCCACACGTTGTTAGATGATTAGCACAATTTTCCATTACCTTGAAATATAGATTGAGGAATCAGTTAACACAGGTCTGCTCCTTGAAGTTAAATACCTAGTATGTATGAAAGCAAGCCCAAAGTGCTGGAGAGCATTGAGACAGCGCTGGACCTGGCCGACCCCATTGATGGACATGTGCATCAGGCCCCCAGGCATGCTAATACAGACCTGCCAGAGAGCGATAGTCCTCAGCACAGTGGTTAAGGTAAACATATCTGGTTGCTGTGGTTGAGTGTGTTAATGGTGTGTTTATGAGCTTAAGTTGACTGGTGATTTATCATGTCCAAACTCATGGCTCACCTCGGATCCTTGGCCTTGATCGAGCTCAGTATCTGGTGTGTGTTTGTGTGTGTGTGTACGTTTGTATGTGTCATTACACACAGGTGACAACACCGACTGAGCAGTGTGACCTCCTGGTGAACTGGGTCTCGATGTCATGTCCATTAACAACTGCTCAAGGGAAATGGAAAGCAATAGAAACATTTAATATGCATTACTTACAACCTGTTTTTATAGTAAACTGTGTTCTTAGCATTACCTCACCAGGTCTGTGGCGCACAAGGCTCAAATTTCAGGAAAATATCCTTCAATCATTAGTGTCAGTTAACCTTTAATGATCACCATGAGAAATATCATGCAGTAAAAAAGATGTTGTGTATCCTTTCATACAGCACACCATTTACAATCAGGTGTGTGTGTGTCTGTGTGTGTGTGTGTGTGTGTGTGTGTGTGTGTGTGTGTGGTGTGTGGTTGTGTGTGTGGTGTGTGTGTTAGAATGGTCTCTAAAGTTTGTCTGAACAGTCATTTATTAGTAGTTGCGGAACAATGGGGCTTGTCTCCGGGGGTGGGGGCAACGGGGCCGATGGAGCCAGGGAGGGTGCCTGAGATTGGGCAGCAGCCTCTGACCAAGAACAAGCCCATGTCTGATGGAGAGAACTGCTGACCCTTCCTGAGTAAATGGCACCTTTTGTCGAGGTGTGTGTGTGTGTGTGTGTGTGTGTGTGTGTGTGTGTGTGTGTGTGTGTGTGTGTGTGTGTGTGTGTGTTTGTGTGTCTTTTGAAAAACTGGGAACAGAACTGTAAAGTTTTTTTTTTTTTTTTCTCCGCGCTTTCCCTCCATTTGGGAATTGTTACATATTGTCAAGGAGCATGTTTTTAGAAATGTGGGAAAATTAATAAGTTATCTGACACAAAAGCTATATCAAAACATGTCATTTTGTGAGTAGCCAATCCATCTCCTCAGAATTTGACATTTTACAGATGAAATGCAGTGTTGTGAATGCTAGCTTTGAGGAGACGCACTTTATGACCTTGTTCTTTCAAAATGTCAAACAGCGGTGTCTCCCACTCCCATCATAGCACAAGTGCCTTCAGTAAAACACAATTGTTAGTTGCATGTCTGTTGTGCTACACAAAGCTATAGACAAGTAGTGTACATCACATGGCTGTGATACTATGACACCAGACCACCCCTTCAGACTAATTAGCTATTTTCTGTTTTCCTTTGACCTGTTGCCACAGTCTGTGTGGTGCTTTCTTCCAAGCTGGCCTATACCAACAATTGTTCTCTATTTCTAATGATGTTCATGGGAGATAGAAACATTTTGTATAAACATGGGAAGAAATAGAACGGAGGAGAGAAGAGGAGTTGATGCTGGTGGGTAATGGCAGCAGATTGCTGATTTCCTACAGGGAAATCACATCATACAAAAAGGGTGGCATGTATGTGTGCATTTGAAGGAGGGTGTTATCCTGCTTTAGGGGATATCAGGAAGTGGGAGGCTGAGAGAGACTGACAGTGTGTGCTTGAGTGAGAGCGTGGCAGGGTTCTTTAGAGGAAGTGGTGAGAGGAAATGATGCCTTTGGGTGTGCCACTTGTTTGTCTCTTTGCTTGTCCTCTTTGATAAACCTCCCTCTGCACCTGGTGTATAGACCTTTTAACTTAACTCTCTGCCATATGGCCCACCATTCTCTATTGGGTGATAAAATCTGGCACACTTCCTTTGACTTTTCGTTTATTTAAATGCTGATATCCCTTCTGTCCTTGACATCCTGTGTAAGCACAGCCACACTGAATGGAAAGCCATGGATATAGAAGAAAGAGAGCATTGGAGATGGAGAGCAAGAAAGCTGAAAGGAAGATGGGTGGAGGACAAGCTCTTTCCCCCAACATGCCCATCGACATGCACAGAGCAAACAGCAAAGACACACAGTGCAGCACAGGGGCATCTCTGTCGGCCCTGACGCAGACAGACAGCACTCCTTTCAAACTCCACGCAGCCACAGGAAGGCTGCATGCCCCGCCCACCTACCTACAAGGACACTATGCATCTGCAGAAAAGTAGTAAATAAGAGATGTTTAGAACAGGCTTAAACTCTTTTGCACTGCAGGCAAGTATGCCAGTGTGAGGTTTTGCACTGTAGAATCAAGCACAGGGTTGACTTCACATTGATTAGATTAGTGGAATTCTTCCCTATTTTATGTTTTTTTGTATGCGTGTAACTATGAAGCCTCCAGCTGTATGGTGGTGGACCTTCAGGTGTTTTCTTGACCCATCTTGCACGCAAAACAAATCAAAATGATCTTGGTTTTGTGATGCTGTAAATACCAGACATTCCTTGTCCTGTTTTCTCTAAAACTGACCTCACTTGTTCTCTATCCGTCCTCTCATTTTGGAGGGAAAATTCCTCCCTTTGTGTTCCTTTTTCACAAATGTCACATTCCAATGAACCGATGACCATATTCGTGCCTTTACTTTGCTGGGTGTGGGTCGCCACGGCAACACCACTGCATTTTAAGAAGTTACACCTACACAAGTAAGCCATCCTTATTCAGGACTTGGGTCCTTTTTTTATTCGATCCAGTCTTTCACTCCTCCCTTTTCTTTCGTTCATAGTGGGGGAGGATAAAGGAGACATTTTCAGTGTGAAGAGGAGCGTGAAATTTCCTGTGTGACCTCTCCGAGACACAGCAGACCACCAGGCTCCTCAGACGAGTGTGTATGCTCGCGTTAAATCCTGTGCTTGTGTGGGAGATCCATGTGATGCTGGCTGACAACGTTCAGTGCGTGTCTGTTTTTAATGCTTTATTTAAACAGTGCAATTATGTTGGATTAAGTGTCCTGACATTTAGAAGGTGCACACAAATGATCGTGTCACATTAAAGCTGTAGACTGGGTGACAGCGAGGCCGATGCTCCTGTGTTTAAGGCTCTCCCAGTCGGCCTGTATGCTATGTGGCCAAGCTACCACAGTGAGTCCTGAGCTTCTGAGAGACATGCTGTGGAAGTGGCTGTTGGCGTCTCTGACCAGAGGCACAGATAAGCATGCAGAGCTAAAGTGGTCTAATGACAGCTGAAGCGACTGGAGCCTGTCCAGACCTCAGGCTGTCATCACAGGGCATCACTCATTTAACAGGCTGTGGAAAAGGGACATTCATGTTCCTCGGTGGAAGGTATTTGTGTCACCTATGAGAGGATTTAGAGTTTAAATCCTGTTGAAAAGGAGTGAAAAGGAATATTTTGTCTCTGTAAAATTTTTTATTGAGAAACAGTAGCTATGTTGTTGTGCAGACTCTGGTTGAATTTTAGAGTTGACATTGTGCATTTTGTTAGACTCTGCCGCACCCTTGTGGACAATGTACGCAATAACAAACACACAGCACAAAGTGCTCCAAATAGAAAAACACAAAGAAATTATAACAAAAAAAATAACGACTAAAAATGACAGTACAGTTTTGCATTGGCATTTAATAATAGCTTGTACTGTAGTTAATACATAAATAAATAAATAAATACAGCTACAACCATGATTTTGGAGCCTCCCTGATCCAAGGAAACATGCTGGGGAAAAGAGGAGGATTTTAAGTTTACTCTTAAATGTGGTGACGGTGTCTGCTTCCCAAACCCAGACCAGAAGCTGATTCCACAGAGGAGCCTGATAGCTGAAGGCTCTGGCTCCCATTCTACTTTTAGAGATACTAGGAACCACAAGTAACTCTGAATTCTGGGAGTACAGTGCTCTAGTGGGACAATAAGGCACTAAGAGCTCTTC
>NC_045747.1:9453563-9455144 GCF_008692095.1 Etheostoma spectabile
GGTGCTTGACCATTTAGAGCTTTGTAGGTCAGGAGAAAGTTTTTCAATTCCATCCTGGATTTTACAGGAAGCCAATGCAGATAAGCTAATCTTGAAATTCTTTTATTAGGAATAACCCCTTGAGATGTAGCATCTTGCTTTCGAGGGGGTCCTTAAAGGCAAGAAAATACAGTACATTCACAAATAAATATTAGACAAACAGTGTCATTAATATAGACAGTTGAGAAAATAATAATAATAATAAATAAATAAAAATAAAAATAAAGTATAAGTATCAAGTATGAGGAAAACAGTTGCAGCTTGTATGCGAATAATTATGAAGAGACATCAAACTGGTGAAAAAGAGGTGATACCTCTACAAGACAAGGTAAACCATTCCAATCGGAAGGGGCTTTAAATTTCAAGGCTCTCCTCCCAATTTCTTTAAATGTATGTTGTATGGAGAAGAAAAGATGGTGAGTGTCTCTTAATCTATAGGATGATCGATATAGAATCAAGTGTTTCAGACAAGATGGATAGTTTGAAAAAATGCATTTCTGAACAAACTGCAACCAGTGAAACTGACTTTGAGCATTTAGTGAAAGAAGATTCAATGACTGATACATTTGACAATAATGCGTTCTAAATGGACACCTCAGAACAAATCTGCAGAAACTATTATAAATCACATTCAGAGGTTTAAGATTGGTTTCGGCTGTGTTCTGATAAACAACATCCGCATAATAAATTACAGGCAATAATAATTGAGTAATAATTTTGTAAAACAATTAATTGAGCAATATAACATTCTTTAGCTACAGTTTATTTTTTTCACAATAGATTTAATACGTGGTCTGAAAGTAAGTTGGGAGTTGAGCCAAAGGCCCAGATATTTAAACTCCTCAAAATTCTCTAGAGGTTTACTATCTAGAAATCTAACTTCAAAAGAGCTATTTTGCTTATGGAGTGCAGAACCCTGAGGGACACCCATTTCAATTATTCAACACTGTGAGAGAGCAGCAAAGAGACACACACTTTGACGTCTGTTATTAAGATATGCATTAAACCTGAGAACAGCAGACATATAGCATATAGTTTATCAAGAAGAATATAATGATTGACTATGTCAATCGACTTAGTGAGGTCAAAAAAATTTGCACCAGTAGACCTGTTGTTATCTTTTGCAGAAAAATGTCATTGGTAAATATAGTTTGGGCTGTTGTTGAGTGTAGACTGATTAATTCTAAATCCAGATTGATTTGGAGTCAAGTTGGAGAAGTCATTAATATATTTAGACAGTTGCCTAAAAATCTTTGCTACATTACTGATTATGGAGATTGACCTATATTTGTTAACATCAAGTGAGTCACCACATTTGTGTAGAGGTGTTACTTTTGATAATTTTCACATAAATGGAATTACGCAAGTGGAAAGTGATAAATTAAATAAGTCACATAGTGGAAATGCTAGGATGTGAGAAGAAAGTTTGATAAACTTAATGTCCAGACCATCAGGACCAGCACCATCAGAAGATTTTATTTCTGAGATTGCCTGTTGAACATCAGAGGGATTAATAGTTGAAAATGAGAATGAGCTATTGTT
>NC_045747.1:9455154-9456075 GCF_008692095.1 Etheostoma spectabile
GTTATGCTAGAATAGGAGAGCTCAGGTGATTGAGAACAACAGAGAGGAAAAATGTTGATTGAGGGCATTGACCATTGAGATAGGGTCAGTGATAATGTTGTTTAGTAGGAAGACTTTTATTGGTTTTGTTAATTAAAGAGTTGAGTTTCTTTCAGAATTGCTTAGGGTTTTTGCTGTCATCTGATAAAGAATGCTTATAGTAATTTGATTTTGCATTCCTTGTTTTGGTTGTACAGGCATTTCTTAATTTCTTATATTCAGACCAACCAACATCATCCTTTGTCATGTGTTGTCTGACCTAGGCTTTATCTTGTTTAAATACATGTATTAAATCACTGTCAATCCAAGGTCAATGACTACCCTTGACCTTCACTGATGTCCAAGTTGCATGTCTATCTATGACTTTAAGAACCTCTAAGAGACAGAAGTTCCATGCGTCCTCAACATAAGGGATCATTTGAAATCTAGCCCAGTTAATACTTATTAAATCTTGGATGAAAGCCTCTGTGTGTAGTTTTTTACACTGTGTTATCCTATTTACTGTGGGTAGCAGATGGGGTAGTCTTATTTTCCAAACACAAAAAACAATTGAGTGATCACTAAAACGATCCGGTAATATACCAGACTGAGAGATTCTAATTGGGTGAGTAACTAAGATCCAGTCCAGAAGAGATTTAGACTTATTAATCACCCTAGTCGAAACAGTAATTAGTTGGGTAAGGTTAAGACCATTAAAAAAGTTTTTCTCATAAAAAGATAAACGATCAAGCCAATTGCAATTGAAATCACCCAGTAATACCAACTCATTTGCATAGTCAAAGGAATTAATAGTAGCAAGAATACAATTTTTTGATTCAACAGGGGAATTTGGAGGTCTATAGATGTTATCTATAGTTATCTGCTTGTTTTCATGAAAAACAA
>NC_045747.1:9456085-9463922 GCF_008692095.1 Etheostoma spectabile
TGAGCATTCAAAATGTACAGCTCTCTACTTTGGCGTAATGAATTCAGAAGATGAGAAGAAATATTAGTAGCTACTCCCCCACCACGAGTACCCGTCTTTTTTCATACAAAGTATAACCATCAAGTTTGACATTTGCATCCGATATATTTGCAGCTATGTTTCAGAGTGTGTGATAATGCTAGGCTTATTGTAAGAAAGCCAGGCTCTTATCAAGTCAGTTTTATGTGTCAAACTCCTAATATTCAAATGAATAACGAATAAACCTGTACCTATACTAATACTTCATAAATTAATACAGTAGATACGGGGGTCGGGAAGAAAAGGGTGAAGGGGAGAGCATAATGCACAAGTCTTTACAAACATTTACACACACACACACACACACAGAGACACAGACACATACACACACATACCACCATGCACACACAAGATCACACAAACTGGTCAAACCAAGGCATAGCCTAAAATTAATAAAACAAAAACAACCAAAAAAGAATGCAGGCTCAGACCGCAACATATTAACTGAGAATGCTTTATACATATCCTAAATGTTTCAGCATGTACACACCACCTTATGAAAGAGCCCATAGCAAACAGATATCATCAAGAACAACCAATTGATAGACTAACTTAAACACAGCAGGAGCAGTCCGTCATTCAGGTTGTAATTCCTAAAAAAACGTTTCAGCTTAGCCTGGGGTTTTGCACAGCACCAATTTATCATTAGAGGTGATGTTGAGCATGACAGGATAATGCAAGGAATATTTGTTGTCCTGTTCATGGAGTTTCTTTTTAATATCATCAAACTCTCTACGCTTTTGGAGAAAACGGGTACTAAAATCCGGGAAGATATGGACATGTTTGCCGTTGTACTTGAGATCTTCTTTTTCACGGGCAAGTTGTAGGATTTTAAATTTAACCTGAAGACTAAGGCGTTTCACCAGGATAGCCCTTGGAGCAAAATTCTTCTGGTTCTGTGATTGTTGCATAGGGGAGCAGTGAATCTGCTCTAAAGCTGGAGGTACCAGGAAATTTCCCTCACCCAGAAGCTGCTAGATTAGGCCGTCGATGAATCCGTGAATGTTTTTACCTTAATCTTTTTCAGGAACATAAATGAAGCGAAGATTGTAGGCCCTGCTTCGGATTTCAGCATCATCCAGTTTATCCCACAGATGTGAGTTTTCACCCTTGAGTAACTTAAAGTGTTTTTGTATGTCGGATAAATTGTCCTCATTGGAGCTGACCCTATTTTTAAGCTCTGCTACATGGTTGCCTAGAGTTGGTAGAGAGCCATGGATCGATGTTAAACTTGACTGAATGTTGTCAATTTGTTCGTTGAAGTGTGATAACATTTCAGCTTTCAGTTGTTGTATAGTGTCCACTATAAACTTGTTGGTAACTGATTGCTCCATAAGGGACATCAAGCTCTGTAAATCAGAGGCTTTGAGGACGTTATTGATATAAAGCATCAGTTCACAAGGAGTTATTGCGTTTGTAGCGAGACAGTTAAATGATTTACAAGTTATTTGAAGGCAAATCTTGTCATTCTTGCAGGCCTGGCTTCCTTAAACGCTCACACTGCTGCCATCTTATCTGCTAGTTGAGTATACAGTATAATCCAGGAGAAATATGATCTCTTTTCTTAGTTCTTGTCAGAACACACACTGCAGCATTCTGAATCAGCTGGAGAGCCTTAAGGGACTTATTTGAGCATCCTGATAATAAAGAATTGCAATAGTCCAGCCTGGAAGTAACAAATGCATGTACTAGTTTTTCAGCATCGTTTTGAGACAGGATGTTCCTAATTTTGGCAATGTTACAAAGATGAAAAAAGGCTGTAGTTGAGGTTTGTTTTAGATGGGCGTTAAAGGATATATCCTGATCAAAAATAACTCCTAAATTTCTGACAGTCGTGCTAGAGGCCAGGTCAATACCATCCGGAGTTTAGAAGTGTTTAGGGCCAAGCACAATAACTTCAGTTTTGTCTGAATTTAACATCAGAAAATCGTAGGTCATCCATGACTTTTATATATCATTTATGCATGTTTTTTTGACTAACTGTCTGGTTTTGTCTGGCTTGATTGATAGATATAATTGGGTTTCATCCGCATAACAATGAAAGTTAATTGAGTGCTTCCTAATATGTGCATAGAGGAAGCATAGAATGGGTCCAAGCACTGAGTCTGGTGGAACGCCATGGCTAACTTTAGCGTACTTGGAGGATTTATTGTTAACATTAACAAATTGAGATTGATTGGATAAATATGACTTTAACCAGCTTAGTGTTCCTTTAATGCCAACTAAATGTTCCAAGACCGAGGGTGGTTTTTTTCAGGATAGGTTTTATCACAGCTACTTTAAATGGCCGCGGTACATAACCTGTTAATAGAGACATATTGATCATATCTAGTAATGGAGTGTTAACCACGGGTAACGCTTAGTCTCGCTAGAATGGGGTCTAAGAGATAGGTAGATGGCTTAGCTGAAGAGACCTTTGACGTATATTGTTGAAGGTCTATAGGATAGAAGCAGCCTAAGTATATGTCAAGTCTTGTTGGTCTTTCTAGTGCTACTGCGTGTAAAGGTGAACCGGGCAAAAGGTGATGAATTTTATCTGTAATAATTTTTATCATTAAAGAAGCTCATAAAGTTGTCACTACTCAGAGCTATTGGAATAGATGGCTCAATAGAGATCTGTCAGCCTGGCTACAGTGCTGAAAAGAAACCATGGGTTGTTCTTATTTTCTTCTATTAGTGATGAGTAATAGTCTGATCTGGCCTTATGAGGGCCTTCCGGTACATTTTCAGACGGTCTTGCCAATCTAAACAAGAATCTTCCAGTTCGGTGGAACGCCATTTAATTTCAAGTTTTCGTGCAGATTGTGATGACTTCAGTAGGTTTTTATGTGAATGTTATGTTCACTTTTCAAAATACCTTTAGTGACGTTATCCACACACAAACAAAATGTAAAGAACAACACAGCCGAACTATTTCATCCCTTTTATATTTCACTTTCTTCAAACACCACTAGAGGTCAGAGTTTAATCGTGGTCTGGAAACACATTGGAAGACTTCACTGCTTTTATTACTTGCTTACTTACTTACTTACTTACTTTACTTTCTTTCTTACTTATTTACTTCCTAACCTACTTACTTACTGTAACATATTGTACAGTTCAATAGAATATTGGGGTCTGGATGTCATAATAATATGTAATAATAATATTATTAGTGGCATGAAATGCATGCATTTTCTATTTCACATCACAGTGGGCACAAAGTTAGAGCACTGTATTGTGTATCTTGAGTTCAAACCATTTTCATGTACTACGCTGACTTTATCTGCCTGCTTTTTTCTGCTCTTGGCATGACCTCATATAACAGAGCTTCATTCTTTTGTTGGCGTGTACAATATTAATGCACTACAGCTGACTACATTACCCACAAGATGTCGCTCTTGCATAAGGCATTGGATTTGTAGACAATGTCCTCTACACTACAGTACAATGAGCAGTTTTCTACTTGTGTTTTATTAGATATTCACAGTAATAATATTTACAAATTCTTTAATTGGCATTTGTCTATTTAACTTGTTACTGTTTAAAATCCATAAGTGACAGAAATTTGTAGAATCTAGTACAAGAAAAATATTGGTTGCATTGCTAAATGCTGCTCCACAGACAACTTTATGGACATATTTTTTTCTATGTTTTAATTTTAAATTAGTGAGTAAAATTGAGTAATCACAGATAAAATGTGATACACACAACACATGTCTATAGTCTCTGAAGCACATAGCTTTAAGTGGACTAAAGGTTTGTCCCAAGTTTAAGCACTAGATGGCAATGTGGTAACATGGAATATGGTTCGTCCTCTGAAAAGTAAAAGCTACTTTGAACGTCGGGTAACCCTGTGATCCATGGAGTAATGGATGTAGATTGGCATTATTATCTTCTTATTGCTCCTCATTCAAACTCATCTCTCTTTGAAGATCAAAGTGGCCGTGTGCCTCTTTGTGTACCGACACTTATAAACCCTGAATGAACTTCAATAAAGCCAACTATCCACTTTGTACATATGTGGATCCTAACATTTTTCTGGCCTTACCAGTTGAAATGCTGTTGAACCAGCAGAGTCAATTGTTGTGCAGCACTTCTTGTTCAAAGTAAGAGATTTTAGAAAAATTGCTTGGGGATAGAATTCTAAATGTATGGTAGTGTAAGTAGTAGTGTGTAAGTGGTAGTGTTCAGTAAGAAACAATTGAAAAACTGAAGGGCAATGTGGAAACAGCAAACACCCATCAGAAACCAGTCTGGCTGTTTGAATCATGATACAGAAACTTGGCAAGTCCTTTAGCTCTTTGTTGGCTTCACTCCTCTGTGAACTTCCGACATTACAGAATACAGAGAATGAATGAAAGAAAGAATGATACAGGTTAAGGAACAGGTGGGGCAGCTTATGATTGGGTGACAGTAATAGTGCGAGTATAATGCCACACCGTTTAGTTCCCACAGGTGTCTTGTATGTGTGTCATACTGTAGTACTGTTACAGGTATATGTTGGGCACATTGTGAACAGGCCTAAGTAGTAGTCATACTTTTTGTTTTATTGTTTCATGTACTGAACACTGCAAATTCAACTTCTCATATCTGCTGTCCGAATATGACACTTTGATTTAACCTGTTCTTGATAGAGCTCTTTTGAATGAATTTTCTTGTTGAATATTGAATGTCACAGTTTCTGTGTGCACTACATTGTTGACTGAATTTGCTTTTTAGCAAATCAGATTTCAGATTTTTGTAGTTAATCAGGTTCTTGTAATGGGGAAAGAGTGTCATGGTAAGAAGCTAGAATCATATGTGATTAGTTCATCTATGTGTTGTGCACCTGCAACGTGTTTGATATTAATAGTTTAATGTATCCATAAGCATTTCATGTGTGCACATGTGTGTTAAGGCATCTTAAGATGTAGGGTATCAGTACAGTATGTGTGCACTTTACACACACACACAGCCATTGCACTGTGTTTGTGAACTTGTCCATAATCTACAGCTAATCAGATTTCTCCTTTTGGGTTTGTCACTAAGGGGACTTTAGCCACCTTGAAGACTTGTGCTAAGAAGTTGCGCACGCACGCACACACACACACACACCCAAACACACACACACACACACACAGACACAAAACATGCACACACAAAAGCATGCACACACACAGCCTTCTGCATAACCTTTGTGAGATTTCATATGCTGTGTGCAGTTCCTCCGGATTCGCCTTATCTACCTTCCTTTCGTAGCAAAATCAAATTCCAACCTGTGAGCTTATCAGAGCTATTGGTCACTATTTGCTCCTGCTGCTGTTTTTTTCTCCTTTTCTTTTGTAATTATTCTCCGTGAAAGTGAAAGCTTGCCTTTGTGGAGAGCTTGTTGAGATTATTATCTGCGTCAAATCTCATTCAATTTCAGAGTGTCAATCACTTTTCAATCAATTGCTAACCCCCAACAGAAGTCAATGGTTGCAACACTGCTCCCAGCTGCTTATCTTCTCCATCTCTTCTAAGCTCTCTAACATTACTCATCTCTTCATAATATTCGATCATCTAAATCCTTCAGCAGCTTTTGATAACAACTGCCGCAGGCTAGACGAGCTGAGAACCTGACAAGACGTGCCCAAAGCAGGTACTGTGGAAGCTCACTACCTTTAGGGAAGAGGTCCATGTTTTTTTCCCAAGCTGTTGTTTATTGCAGACAATATGTGTATGCATTGCAGGGTGGGTAGAGCGAGGTGGAGCTTAGGTAGATATACAGAGGAGGAAGTCTGAGTGTTTATCTGTATAGTCGATGGCTCAGGTAACCCTCTATCTACTGTTTAAGTTAATCATCAACTCTGGACTCTGGCTTTCTGTACTTTGCAGGCAAGCAAGGCTTTAGGAAAACGTTTGTTCATTAGCGACATTTTTCACATTTTAAAACCTCAGAATGCACATGCTGGCTGTTGTATTAACCACATTTTTGCAGCAGTACAATAAAGCATTACGTTGTGAGCCTTTCTCTGTAACTATTTCTTACGGTTCTGTGTCGTTGCTCCCTGTGGTTGACGTTAATGGGGTGTAGTTAGTGGCAGCAGCTTCTATACAGGAACTTCCTAACGTACGTAGCACCTCCACCTCTCTTTGCTCAACACTGTTTCCCCTAATGGGTAACCTCAACTTTAACACTGGGCCTCAGTGGGTAACAATTGGCAATACCTCAATTAGAAACCAGGGGAAATCCTAGTGCAGTGAAAATGAATTACTTATGGGTCAACCTTGTGCTGCCCCACAGTTGGTGCTGCAGCTCTCGATCAGCAGCGGCTTAAATGGGGTGCACATGCTTTGGGGCATGCACAGCTGTAGAGAGGGAGTCTGCTCAACTTGCAGCGTTGCTGGAGTAGACAGATACAAAGATGTGCACACACAAGGAGGACATTAGCCGCGGTGCGCGGCTGTTGTGAGCTTGGGTTTCAGTGTGGTGTAAGGAGGGGAGTTTGTGTGGGGTGGGTACGTATGTTTGTGTGTGTTCCTTCGTTCGTTTACAAAGCCTGCACTCCTCCACTGTAAACGTTGCCAACCTAGCCTCTTTCAGACATCTGTCTCTCCATCTTACAAAATCTCTCACACACATATGCTTACGCCACCTTCTCACTTCACCCATACAATCCAAGTCCATACAAGTTGAAACTTTAAATCCAAACCCTGTGTCCCAAAGATCTGTGTACATTAAAATGGGTGATCCACCTCCATATATAATTACAACTGTGACATTTCTAAAAATCTGGATAAACTGCATTAATGGTGCATTATGTGGACTGTGTGGCCTGTAAAGGCAGGGAGGTATGTGGAAGTAGCTGGTCTCACATGTTTATTGTTACTCAGAGGCTTGATGGAGAGCCTGGTGGCCTTGAGGACAGGGCAAAGGTCCCTCAGGTGAGGTCGGACTTTTCCACCCCTTCCAGAAGTGAGGCGCCACTCATCAGACCAACTGGCCTGTGCTCTAAAGGGGCTGAGTCCAGTTGAACTGGGGAGAAGAGGCGGAGAGCAGATTGAGAAAAGGTTTTGGAAAATGTGAGTGAAGTGGTCAGGGACCTGGTGGTTACTGATGGCAGGTTTCCCCCCTGCCAGCTGCCAGCTTATCGACTTTAATGATGTGAGCGAGCGATGGCCAGTCCCTCTGCCCCCTGGGTCTCCGTGTCCTTCATGCCCGCCAAGGCAGCAAGAATTGCAGCAGCACACCAATAAAGCCCCACATGGTACTGATTGAAAGGTTTTAAAGTTTCTTTTCCCTAGCTCGCATTCACCCATTTGCTGAATCATGAAGTTTAAATAAATAGAAACTTTTGATAATCTTTGTACCTCAAATGTCTTGCTTACTCAAAAGTCCTTGGTGTAGATTTTTTAAATCTTCTAATGACCAGGTTTCCTAAAATAATATAAACATCATCCATTGGCTAAACTGCTTTTCTGATCAAGAATTCTTTATTTAACAATTCTTTCCTTGTTTTTGTGAAATCTTTACTGTTGGGCACTGCAAGGCAAAATGATTTGCCAGTACCCGTTCCTGCTGTAGTTTTTCATCCCACCTTCCCTATCACCTTTTTCCCTTGCCTCTGAATTACTGGTCGACTGAGCTGTTTTGGAAGGAGCTCCAGGGGCAGCATTCATTTAAGAGTCAGATATAAACAGGCATTAAAAAGCAGTGTGTTCCTAATTAGCTGAAGCTGCTCATATGTTTAGTGTGCTTGGGTAATGTTTATACTTTAGTGTGTGTGTGTGTGTGTGTGTGTGTGTGTGTGTGTGT